>NC_139747.1:642500-1190000 GCF_964211835.1 Anser anser | reverse complement strand
AGTGCCCTTGTGCAATAAATCACTTGGTCGCTCCTCGGCGCGCGGTGTCTGCAGTCGCAGCTCTTTGGGTCGGAAACGACTGGCTGGGTCCAGAGCTGGTGGCGAGATGCCCGGGGCTGCGACATGGTTTATCTTGCATTAGCCCTTCTTTCCTTTTGTGTGTAGGAAAAGGAGAGCAAAGCACCCCGAGCTGCCCTGTGGGGCTCAGCCTGTGCAGATCTCCGTCTCGCTGCTGACACAGCCACGTGCTAAGCAAGCATCTCCTGGCCCCCAGCACCCCCCCGGTGCAGGAACACTGAGTTTTCAGCCACAGATTTTCTCGTTCAGTATAGCTGGTGGGACACTGGGCTTGGAGAAGATTATTCAGGCTTAAAGGAATTTGCGGTTTCTTCCGCATTTATGCAGCATCCACTGCAGGAGGCACAGGGCCTGCTGGCCCAGGTCAGGAGGCTGAGATGTTCCCGTTATCCAACATCCACCCAGAGCCGTGCCCGGGGCACCAGCAAAGTCTGCCTGGGGCAGACTCATGCACACAGAGAGCCGCAGCACTTACAGATTCCTGAATTTTAAGGTTTCTAATCCTTGAACAAATAACAGGCAGGCAGTACCTTTCCACATCCCCAAAGCAGTGTCTTCTGCCGCACTTTGGTTTTAAATACTCACTTTCCTCCCCTGAGATGCTATCACAAAGCCTGATGGATTTGCTCTAACTGGGGGGGAGGAGGGGGGAACCTCTTCTGCATTATTTAAAATTTTCAGTGTTGAAAAATCAACGATTGCACGAGAAGTTCAGGCAAGTTTCGGGTGAAGCTTCAGGGAAGCTGAAATCCAAAATCCCAGCTCTGCAAAGTCCGGCGTGCACGTGCCACGCTTCGCCCCCCCACGTGAGCTCGGGGCTGGACCTGCCCCGCTGCCACCCCGCCGCGTCCCACGGGACCGGGCAGAGGCCCCTCCGCTGCCTCGGCACAGCCAGGAGGAGCAGGTCGCTGCCATGCACGTAAATCATCTGACGTGTTGACTGCCCGGGTGGTGTAAAAAAAAAAAAGCGATGGACAGCAGTGCTGGCACTGAAGTCACGGGGTGAGTGAATCCTGCTGGCGTCCCCTGGGAGCCTGCGCGGCCGGGTCCCGCGAGGACCAGTCCTGGGCTGGGGGCATCGCCGCCACCTCCGTCGGTGAGCTTAGATGGGCTGCTGGCCGGGGCAGATAAATGTAAATGGCACTGAAAAATGCCCCCAGATTCTCTTTTTTCACCCATTTCCCCCATCTTTCTAAAGAAGGGAGAGGGGGGCTTAGCAAATGGTGGGAGCACGCAGAGGCTGCTGCTTAGGCCGAACCCTCCGGAATTTTAACTTCAAATAAACTTTGTGGGGAGCCACGAGACCCCTGGAGCAGAAATTATTTCATTCTCTGAGCCCGTGGAAGTGACCGGTTTTACCCACGGGCACCATCCTGCATCCCAGAGATGCTGCAGGCGGGGGAACCACGCACACCATCAGCTCCCATGGGAGCGCACATGGACCAAGGGGCCGCGCAGGTGCCCAGTCCCTGCATGCTTCTCTCCTCCTTCTTTGCCTTTTCTTATATTTTTTTTTCCCTTTTTTCCTCCCAGAGAGAGCTGTACAAAGACGGATGGTTTTATTTTCCATGAATCACTGATGATCTAACAAATTAATTACCTGCTCACCCCTTCCCCGCTGCAGGAGGGCAGGGAGGCTGGGCGGGAGCAGCCCGCCGCCCCTGCTCGGTGGCATCATAGCTCCTGCTTTAAAGACCGGAGACAAATGTCAAAATTGCCAGTTTAGGTTAAAATCAGATTTAAATGTCTCTTACTAAACACAGAGGCACACAAACTCAATATGTCATCTTTAATGGTTCAGAACAAAGCCTAGAAAAATAGTGTCCCAGTACAGAGGAATTTTATAACCTTTGATATATAGCTTTCATTATTAGCAATAATTTCTGTAACTGCATCCGGATTCGCAGGGACACATATTGAATAATAATTCTACTTTTTGACTCATTCCTGCTCCCCGCTGCTTCGGTCCCTGCCCCTCGGGGGCCTGAGCCCCCCCGGCCCCAGGGGCTCGCATCCCTCTCCTGCCGCCCCCAGAAGCCCTCCGCGCTTTTCCTTCTCCCTCCTCCACTTTTCTTTGGCTTTTTGGCCAACACCCGCTCCTCCCTCCCCCACTCCTCTGTCGTGACGTTAAAATCTAATTACCCAGACAACTCTGCACCTAAGTCATCAGCAGCCCCAATTATTTCCCAGGCGCTCGCAGCCCCCCGTGTGTACGCACACACATACACACGCACACGCGGAAAGCAGCGAACAATAAAAAGGCGTTCGCTAACCTCCGCCTTTTTTCACAGTCAGGCTTCAAGTTCACATGTGAATTTATGCCAGTTTTGACATTAGCAGGAAAAATTAACAGTTCTCACACACCAAAAAAAAAAAAAAAAAAAAAAAAACTTGCACAAAAGAGGTTTTGTGTTTCAAGCAGAATAAATTATAGTGTGATGTTATTAAAACACTTAGTTGTTAAGTTGCCAAGAAAATCCAGTATATTCACACGGACTCGAGGACCTGTCTCCATGCAAAGTAATTAAATTAGATTTATGGGCTGCATTACATCAGTGTTTGATAGTTCATTTTTCCTTTCTTCATATTTTGTCCTGCTTTATTAGAGCATGTGACAGATGGTAAAAATAGTGTGAAGTTTCTTGGCCCTGTGCTAAATCCCCCTTCGGTAGTATATCTCTCTTCTGTCAGTTCTCCCCAGCGATGATAAATTAACCTCTCCTCTTCTATCCCAAGTGTGGCAGTAAAGCACTCTTTGACACAGCACTATCACTTTATCTTAATCTGTGCTGTTCTAGGAGCGGGGCGGGGAAGGAAGCGAAAGGGAGATGATGCAATCGCTACCATGAGTTTTAAAAAAAAAAATAGATTTATTGTGTCAAAAGAAAAAAAAAAAAAAAGCCAGGAAGAGTGCTGATTTATAGAAGCTGCTTTGTTGTGTCTGTGTGTGTGTGTACGTGTATATACGCACTGATGTATGCACACAGCGGATCCCCTGGGGCCACAGCAGCCCTGGGGGCAGGTTGTCCCCCCCCTCATCCCCGCACGGGGCTCTGGACGTGGCCGTGTCCCTGCTCTGCGTGCCTGGGGGTGCCCGGCCCCACATGGGGCACCATCACGTCCCCTTAGAGCAGGAGCTGAAGGCCCAGCTGTAGAGGTTTTTAATTCCTAGATCGATAACCAGATAACGCTAATGACGGTGTCGATGCAACCTTAACCCCTTAAGAAAAGCTGTGGGGCGGGGGGGGGGCAGAAATTTGAGGCTCACAGACTGGGAAATGGGGGAAGCAGCAAAGCGCCCGCGCCGTGGGTTGGGATGAGGAGGCTGAAGCCAAACGATGCTGCCCAAGGAGCGGGAGCTGCTTTCCAGAGGGGTTCAGCCTGCCCTGACCGGAGGCTTTTCTGGTTAGAAAAAAAAAGGGGATGTTTTAAAAAGCGGCCATTTCACTTCCATCAGTAAAAGCTGAAGCCCCCGCAGATTGTGGAGACCAGCCCCAAACCGGTTGGTGCTTAAAAGGAGACCCCCCCCCTCCAGCAGCAGCACAGAGGCATTAAAATAGCAGCTGGCACCCACGGGCCTGGACTCACAAGGAGCAGGGGAAGCGTCCCGGGGAGCGGCGATGACAGCGGGGTTTAGTCCTGTCCCGGCCAGCTGCGGGGCAGCCCCACCTGCCTCCCTGGCACGGAGGGGCCAGGGGAGCCCAACCCCATGAAACCGAACCCTCAGCTGTGCTGGCAGCTCTCCGGGGATGAAGGGGGTGACGGCAGGACGCAGCGAGGCGGGGGGGTCACAGCGAGGGGTGGCATTGCGCTGCAGCACAGAGGCAGGTGGGACACGGCCTCGGGCTAGCGAAACATTTTGCAGAGCTCTCACGTCCATCGGACCTTGCACGTTGCTGTTCAGAAACTCACCTTGGCAGGCGGTGCGTGGAGGGAATTCGAGGCAGGAGCACCCCACGAGCTCAGTGGGGGCCGGAGCAGGGTTTTCGGGGCTCACTGCAGTCCCCTGTCCCCGCTGCCCCCTGTCCCCACCGAGCACGGCGAGCCGCTGCCTGCCAGCCCTGCGCCGCTCGGGTCTGCAGGTCTGCGCGTGTTGGGTAGCCAATTGCGCTGCATTACGAGCCCAAGTAATGCTTATCATTAAACCTGTAATTTATTTCTTCTGTATTTCATAAAATGTGAAATATTACCACTCGTCGGGTGCCCAGAGAGAATGGGGATGCTCCATTAAGTTCGACACTGCTCCTCCATAAGATGCAGTAATTATATGCGGCTTTTTTTACTGCTAAGTTCCTACTTGCAGATGCTAACAAAAGAAATAAGCTTTTAATCCAAACATAATTAATATGAATTACCTCCACAGTACACCCTGGCTTTGCACCATTAAACTTAATTTTTGTTTTGCATGATAATTGTGTTATCATTACCATTTATAGGAGAACTCAGGGACCTTCGCTTTGTTTTCAGCCAAGACCAAAGGCGCTGGGGACGGCTAGCTGCGATCTGGCTGCCTGCAGAGCCGGGGGACTGCTGGCCTCGCCTGGCCTCGGATTTGTCTTCGCCGTGGTCGGCCTTGTTGTGCTGTCGTCCCCTTGGCGGCGGTGGTGGGATCCGTGCTGTTGGCCTTGCGGACAGGGGGTGAGCCTCCCATCCTCGGGACGTGGACGGAGCTTGGAGCCCAGGATGCTGCGTTGGACGAGCGGAGTCAGCGGCACCAGGAGAAAGGCAGGGGCTGAGCTGAGAGCCCCCAAACCCACGGGGCCATCCTGAAGTCCCGCTGCTAATGAACTGCCCGGCCCCGTGACGAGTTTGTGCGGCCGCGTTTCGGGAAGGAGGGAGATGAAATCAAGTCCCATAATTATTTATTGAAATTACAGCCCTGTCAAGGAGGACTGAATTACTGCAGACTCCATTAGCTGGCTCGCTGTGTATGCGAGAGAGGGAATGAGAAAATGATGGATGGGAAAGACAGAGAATTTTTAGAAATAAAAGGGAAAGAAATGAGGGACAGAAGGGGCAAAGAGGAGGGAGCGAGGGGAGAGGCAGCAGTGCCCTGCCTCGGGGGGACCGGCTCGCACCGATCCTGCCACAGCCCCAGCACGGCGCGGATGTCCTGGGGTGCAGGGGAAGGGGAGAGCTCGTGGCTGGAGCTGGGACATCCCGGCCTCGGAGGGAGCCAGCAGCTGGCACAGGACACCCCGATGTTATCGGGGTGGCCGGCGAGAGCCGAGATAAGCAAACGCACCGAAATTACACCGCTGAGCCGCGGGAGGAGGTGGCGGCTGCTGTTAAAAGTTTTCTCTGCAGTTGCCTGTAATCAGCACTTTGAATGATTGCATAAATATATTAATTACACTAATTAATTTCCCCAGGAAAGAGGCTTCAGAAGCTGGAGACAGCAGGTATCTGAAGGAGAGTGTGAGCACCATTTTGCAGGCGGCGCATTCTCGGCAAATTCCTTAATTGGGGCTGCTCTGTGACACTCAAGTTCGGCCTGCGGACGAGCCTTTAGAAAACCTCAGTGCAAAACATTTTAGGGAGCACGAAGCGATCCAGGAGGAGCGTGATTAGTGGGCAGGCTGGACTCGGCGCGGCTGGGGACCCACACTGGGGTGCAGGGGACCCACAGCCCAGGGAGGTCCCAGCCAACGTCACCTCGTGTCCCGGCTCCTGGTGTCCTGCACGAGCCCTGCCTGACCCTGGTAAGGGTAACCCAGACCCCTGTCCCCTCCTCTCCTGCCCTGTTTGCTCCCTCCCCACAGCGGCTTTCCTGAGGCCACTTCTAGGCGGAGTGAGCGACGTGCGAGCCTCTGCGCCCCTCAGCCCCTTCCCAACCTGCCTCCTGATAATAATGAGCCCAGACACTTTTATTATCATTATTAATTAGCACTTTCAAGCAATGGAATTAAATCAATATGGTGGACTGAAACTAATTTTAACAAGCCATTGAGATCAATCATCAGGACTTTTATCTACATAAATGCCACTAAACTCAGCTCGTTAGTGTAACATTAGCTGGAAAGGGGGGAGGGGGGGGGGAGAGAGAAGGGAGGCTGGCGGGGTTTTAATTAGGAAGACATAAACCGTGCCACAATTTTTCTTCTTTGATTTGCTTTTAATCTCGTCCGTGAGCTCTCCTGGTGCCCTGGCTGATTATCACTCTCTTCACCTCCTCTCAGGAAGCAATGGCAGCAGGAAGGAGAAAAGGGGGAGTGCGAGAGGGCAAGAACAAGGAGAGGCCCTTGGCCTCGGTGCCTCTGCTGAGCTGCCTGTATTTACTGCACTGCGGGAGATGCTGCGGGGTGCTGTGAGATGCACGGTGCTGTGGGACGATGTGGGATGCTGCGGGACGCAGGGTGCTGCGGGATGCCCTGCAGCGTCCCCTGCACTGGGGAACTTCCCATGGCATTTCATCAGCCTCTTGTACATCCCTTCCAGTGCTTCTGAATCCTGACTTTCCTCCTCTCGCTATGCCCTGGGCCCAAGGCAGACGCCTTTTGCCTTGCAGGGCCCCCGCTGCAGCCCCAGCTGGGGTTTGGGAGGCCAGGAAGGAGGCTGGCCCTATTGAAGCCGGGGCAGGCCGACTTGGTGCTGTAAGGATGGAGGGGAAGGGAAGGGTGATGCCATCAACAACCACAGCACCTTGCTAATAGGCACTGGCCCTGACCGGGGTCCTTGAGGTGCTTTTATACCCGGGGGTGCTCCGTGGGGCATCTGCCCCAGCAGAAGCAGGGCTGGGGGCAAGGCACCGCCTGCTCCTGGCGAGACAAAGCCAACCCCGCTCAGCACCCCCTGCTGCAGCGTCTGCATGGGGGGGCTGCCAGCATGGGCCGGCCTTCAAAACCTCTTCGGGTCCTCATTAGCACAGCTCACAGCAGCAGCCAGACCTCAGCAGGGCCGTGCTGCTTTACACCGCACGAGGATCGGTCCCCTGGAGTCACCTTTCCCCGTGCCGCTGCCAAAGCTTCCCGAGAAATATGACAGATGCACCAGAAAATATTTCCTTTTTGTTTGCTGGATGGGTAATAACTTGCCTCAGAGACAGTCTTTACAGTCAGCACAAAAGTAATTTACCTACATGCAGCGCGACCAGATTGCAATAAATCTGCTGCTCCCCGGCCCCGCTGCACGCTGCTGCACCGTGCCGTGCCATGCCGTGCCGTGCCACACCGTGCCACACCGTGCCGTGCCACGCAGCTCGCTCCGGCCCCAAACAAGAGTTAATATTCGCCAGCACCGAAAAATAAATAAATGAAATGGAGAGCACCACAACGGCATTGGGGCCCTAAATCACAAAGCCTTGCCTGTCAGCCAATTTCTCTGCAGAAAGCTCTTAGCAGTTAATTTCTGGCTAATTTATTATCCTTCGGCTTAGCCCTACAGCACCATTAGCAGTACACTGACACAACTGAGTGAAATATTGTCTAATTTATTATCTTATTACTCCTCTGGAACAGGATCAATTAATTACCCATTAAAGTATTTCAGTTGCAGAGATTTATTAGGGGACTCGGCGCTTTAACAGATGATTAGTTATATATGTTTGTTTGCCTGAGGAGCGCAGACTAGCAAATGACTGGAGGGGAAGGGGAAAGACACCGAGTCGGGAGGTAGCTAATGGATCTTTTCTTGACTCTCTGAAAATGGAGCAGTCAATGACAAGAATTATCGACTCATTCACTTGCGGTTTTGAGATAACCATATGTACCGGGAGAGAGAGGGGGTGAAGGGAAAGGGGAGAAAAAAAGCCTCACTCAACTGCTTTTTCCATTCAATAAATTTGCTTCAGAATATATTGGATTGGGGTTTGATGGCTATTTCGTGTTTTGCAGAGTGCTGACACTGGTATGATTCAGTAATTATTGTTTCTTTTAAGTTATTGCTGTAATTTTGCTTTCTAAGATCCCAATCAATTCCCGCCTCTCAAGGGCACGCTTGAAAAGCGATATTTGAAAACAGCCCTCTGATAGATTGTGCCGTTAGACAGTGGCTGAGACAAATAGCCTAATCTGGCACAAATTAGCTTGGCTTCCACAGATAGTTTTATACAGCAATGTAAATTATATTGTCAGGGCCAGTCACTTTCCTGCTTAGAGTGCAGCTAACAAGAAGCCGCGGAGACGGGAGTGCTGCTGCCGCTCACCGCCGGGGCTGCCGCAGCGCCGGGAGCAGGGCGCGATGCCACCCGCTGCCACCCGGCCCCACGCCGCCGTGCCCCCCATCCTGCTCCGTGCCCCCCGAGCTCTGCGGGGCAGCGGTGGCCTCGCCTGGTCCTGGAGCCTCGCCGGACCTCTCGCCTTGGCCAGCCGTGGTTGACTGGGGAGGGAAGCGATGCTTGCTAACCCGCATGGTGTGGTGGTGGCGGCTCAGGTGTCCCCTCCCTGCAGGCTCCCCGGGTGCCTGAGGATGCCCCGATGGGGCAGCGAAGCCGAATCTGCCCCCTGGCAGCAGGGACCCGTGCTGGGTCCCGCCAACCCAAGACTGGATGGAATTGGGGTGGGTGTGAGCAAAGCAGGCTGAGCAAATCGAACCGGGGGGGGGTGAAGCAGAGCGATCCAGAACCGCCGTCACGGCCCGGAGCCACAGCAGGTGCAAACAGGCTGCACCGCACCGCCAGGAGAGGCGTTTTTGTGCAACTCCCTGCTAACCCAGGGAATTCATCACTGCAAGACATCGCAGACGACCTGAGCAGCATGAAAATGGGATGTTTAGACAACCAAGCAGGTACACAGCCATCTAACGAGACAGCTTCGATTTAAATCAAGTTATAAGGGATCCAGATCCTGTTTCGAGGCAGCCACAGGCAGGTGGGGACAGCAGCTCCACGTGCTGTGTCTGCATGGTCCTCAGGCAGCGCTCCCCTCATGAAGGTGGGACCCCGGAGGGCAGCGCCGGCCACCTCCAGAGCCCTGCAGGAGAGAAGAGGAGGGAGACACAGACAAAAAACAGCAGTGGGAGGGCAGGGAGGAGGATCTTGTCCAGCCTCCTCGTCCTACCCGAGGGGATCCTCGGGCTGAGATGCGCGAGCTGAGAGC
Organism: Anser anser; assembly: GCF_964211835.1. Taxonomy (NCBI): domain Eukaryota; kingdom Metazoa; phylum Chordata; class Aves; order Anseriformes; family Anatidae; genus Anser; species Anser anser. Next base: position 1,180,887 of record NC_139747.1, on the reverse strand, counting down.
AGCGGGTCCAGCACACGAGCGCCCTGACCTAGAGGACTTGAAATAGAGACAGCTGCATTGGGGCGAATTTGCGGCTTAAGGGAAAGGAGAAAAGCGAGGAACGGCTCCCGCAGGGCTCTGCAGCAGCAGATGGAGGATGCACTTGGCCGTGGTGAGCGCTGCAGGCCCTCCTGAGCCCCGCGAGTGGCTCCGGCACAGGATGGTGCCCTTCAGGCTCGGAGGGCTCCATCTCCTGAGGAAAAGCTTCTTAATTCCCCCCTTCAGCCTCTTTCAAGTAAAACCGAAAACAAGCACGGTTTTAAAGCCTGGCAGGGGGTGGGTTAGCCCCAGGCCCTTGCTTTCAAGCGGTGCCAGCACGGCGGAGCACAGGGCGAGCCCCGAGAGGAGCTGGCATCAACTCATGCCCCAGGGGGGATCCAGCAGCGGGGGTGCTGTGTCCCGCGGGTGCTGGTACCCATCCTCACGCCCTCGTGTTGGAGCCTGCCCCTGCAGCACCCAGCTCTGCAGGTGGGGCTCTTCTTGCTTGACTTCAGCCGTCAGCAGGAGACGTCTCCATCTGCACACATCACCCCCAGGCTCCTCTTGGATGGAGGAAAACATGCGTTTGCAGGCATTTGTCTGCCCTATTTCAGACACCTCTTGGTGGGGCTGAGCTGACTCAGAGCCTGCCAGTGGTGCCGCACGGCTTGTGCAGGGAGCCTCGGGCACTCTGCCACGTGGGGGGCTCGGCGGCCACCTCCCCATCTCCTCCTTGCACCCTGCCTCCATGAAAAATCAGTGCTCTGATTTGCCAGAGCGCCACAAAAAAAATTGTGACGCCTGGAGCAGAAACAGGAGCGTATTCCTAAGGGCTCTGCACTGAGGATGGTGCCGGTTGCTGTAGCAGAGCTTCCTCCCACAGGCCACGGTGCTCCTGCATGGCTGGGGGGCCCTGGAGAGACACAGCCTGGGTGGGCATGGGCTCTGCACCCAGCCTGTGACACCCACACATCCTGGGGAGAGCACGACGGCGCTTCTGGGGCACTCAGGCAGGCCGAGGGAGGGGGCAGCAGTCCCAGCTTGGCACCCAGACCTCAGTCTGCCCCTCACCAGGGTGTGCACGCTTCGGCCGCATCACCATCATCATCGTTGTCACCCCATGTGGCCACATCACCACCGCCACACCGGTGCGCAGAGGTGCCTGTGAAGGAAACGGAGCAGAAAAGGAGCATCCCCGGGGGTGGAACCAAGCCTTGCCCTCATGGGGAGCCGGACCCTTGGCCGGCCAGCAGGAGCTGAGCCCAAATCCGTCCCACTGCTGAGTGCTGCCTTCACCACGGGGCTGTCCTTCCCCTTTGCCGGTGCAGTTCCCATTCCTCTTCCAGCAGCTGAGTAACGGCTTTGGGTGGATGACACCGCACTGATTTAGGGGCTTGACCTTGGGAACGCTCCTGCAAAAGCTGCGGTTTCCTGAGCACAGCTTCACGTTTCCTTTTATGAACACTTCACAGGTTCCACGTATATTTGGGTATGTAGCAACTGGGTGGAAAAAAAATATGCATGCTAGAGAGAAAGAGGGATGAAAAAAAAAAAAAATCCCTTTTATATCTCCAGGCTGCCTTCAGCAACAGCATTCCTAAATAGGAGAGGTTAAATATATTGCTGCCATTACACTCTACAAGGAACACATTCCATAAAAACGAAGGTGCCGTAAATTATACAAATATGATGCTAACAAGCCAGGAAATGCACTGCTAATGAGGTCAGCTATAGAACTCCCGCAGTGCTGCAAATCATGTGCCAATCCGGCGCAGGAGGTACAGGAGCAGCCCTGGGTCAGCATTTTCTGAGCACATTTGTAACCCGCTGTTCAGCGAATAGTTATACAGGTAGATAAAAATCCTCCTCCTCTCCTTGTTTATGTGTCAAATAACCACGGCACCAGACAATCACGCTTTGCATTAATGTACCTTGCTATTATGCCTATTGTTCTGTGGTGCAGAGTGGAGAATTAGTCACTCCGATGTGCAAATATTGGTTACAGTTTGGAAGCATGCACGCTTTTGTGTTCCTATCAGGCTTGCTCCTAGAGGAATTATGCATGCTGGCATCAGGGCTTTTTCTTTCCTTGTACGCACTGTATTTGCTAAAGCTCTTTTAAAAAAAAATCAAATAAACATGTTCACAGCGGCTGAGTTATTAGCTCATTCAGCCTTCCTCCCGTTAGGCGGTGGGACAATAAACACGTTGAAGTGTAGCATTTAGGAACCAAAACAAGAAACTTGCCCCAAATCTGTGAGCTTGAAAAACAAACCCAAAGCCCTTCGGACTGTTCGATCCCAGCGCTTGACGAGAATTGCCCCAACCTCCGAGTCTGGCAGCACGGCCACCTCGGGGGGCTCGGGGGTCTTGCGGGGGCCAGGTGCTCACCTCTGGCTCTGACCTTCGAAGCTCTCAATCAGAACCGTGCATGGAGTCAAAACGAGATCATTTCTGCCATTTCTGCAAAGCTCTGCAGGCAGAGTAGGGGGCCGCTGGATCAGGCCCGCCTGCAGAGCCCCTCCGCGCCCCACATCCCTGCAGCATCCCTGGCAGCGTCCCAGCAATATCTGCACAACAGGGCACAGTTTGGGTTGGAACAGGCCTGTAAAGGTCACCACAGCAAGCAGGAACACCCTGAAATAGCGTTGTCCCTGCGGTCCCAGCCCAGGGCTCAGTCACACGCAGGGAATTTCCACCAGCATGCCCTGACTATAGGTTTCCTAAGGCATCACCATTTTATTTCATTTTATTTTATTTTTTTATTTTATTTTATTTTATTTTATTTTATTTTATTTTATTTTATTTTATTATTTTATTTTATTTTATTTTATTTTATTTTATTTTATTTTATTTTATTTTATTTTATTTTATTTTATTTTATTTCATTTTATTTTATTTTATATTATTTTATTTTATTATTTCATTTCATTTCATTTCATTTATTTTTTAATTTTTTTAATTATTTTTTTTCACACCAGTTCTGACGAGGAGGAGTGCAGGACAAGCGCAGGAGAAGCCGAGGTGCCGCCGGGTGCCACCAGGGTCCCCCCATTCCCCGTGGCTGCTGCCAGGATCACCCACGTGCACTCTCGGCACCAAAGGCTGCCGTCCCCAGGGCATTTACCTGCTCGCACCCACGCACAGCCGAGCTGGCGGCGAGCTCAGGTGTTTATACCAGATAAACGCCGACGATCCCCGAGCCGTGGGCCCCGCTCAGCCCAAGTATGAAATGCGCATTCCTGTCTTTCATTTCCATATGGTTTTTATGGGTCCTCCATGCAGGAACCAGAGCAAAAGCCTCATTCAGAAGCCTCCCGGCTTGGCAGATTTATTACCAAATTAAGGAAGAAGGAAGCACATCAGCTGTCTGGCCCAGGTAGAGGGAATTATCTCTGCTTGAGAGGAACCAGACAAAGCGAAGGCTTGAGCCCTGGGAGCCTTCCCACCACGTCCAAGACAGCCTGCAAAGTTCGGAGCGGCTGTGACGAGCTTGGTGGCCCCGGTGGCCCCCGGGTGCTAGCAGGGAAGTGGCCGTGTGGCCACCGGGGCCACCCGCGGCAGGGTCGGTCCCCACGGAGCAGCGCCCGGCTCGCCGGTTATGCAAAATAACCGCTGCAAGCAGAAATGCATTTCTATATTTAATAAGCTGGATATTTACGTTAACTAAATAGCAGCTAATTATGAAAACATACTTAAGAGTCTGAGCAATTAAGCAATAATATATTACATAGTTATTAAGCCTCCAATACACGTCTTTAATAATCAAAATATTAATATGCAGCTACTCTTCTATTATACAGCAACTCCGCTATTATACAGAGAGTGTCCTATTACTGCCAAATTAAATGCATAGTTAGGCGAATTTAGGACACTTAATTTAATGTGTTCCCAAGAGTTCACTATGGCAGGCTCTGCAAGACAGGCCTCCGCCGAGGTAGCCCGGGATTCCTGGGGTCGCTCCTTACCCCAACACATGCTTCGCCCCTGGGGGCAGCAAAGGGCCGGGGGGGGCAGCCAATTCCCAGGGGCACGTAGGAAAGAGCCCCTGTGCGGGGCCTTGGCTTTGCTTTTAGTGGAGTGGAATGGGAACGAGATTGCAAAGCAGAGCTGGGGCTGCAGAGCAGAGGTGAAAAAGCCAGCCCCGAGCGGGGAAAGCAGCGGACGGGTGCCTGTGTTGTCCCGAAAAGGTAATTTTCATTTATCCAACCAAGCTGTATCCAGTCACAGGCACAAACTCTGATTTTCCCCATGTAGTCACCATCCGGTTGTATCTCAGATACTCATGGAAGGTGGGGGAGAGGGAGCTAAACGCATGTGTAAATCCTTCCTGCAAAACCTTGGGGAATATTTCCCCCTTTTTAATCAAACCCTGCAACAATAGGCTTCATTCTTCACCACTTTACACGTTTTCTCCTGTGCAAAGTGGGTGTGAAATGTAAACAGGCTGATTTGGTGTCAATTTACACCTCGCTCTGCGTAGAAATAAATAAAGGTGGGAAAGGCAGGGACGGGGGAAAAAAAACCTCAAGTTTGAGGCACGCTGCCCTTCCTCCGCCACTGTGCCACAGGGGACGAGAGAGCAACGTGGGTCCCTGTGTCACGGGGCCCTTTCAGCTCAAAATAACCAAAATTCAGCAACCAAACAACTACGTTTGGAATGCCCGTAGCTGCGTGAGGTGTGGACAAGAGGCGATTCCTTCTAATAAGCTGCTGGTATGGGTCTGGACAGCCACGAGACGCCCTGGACGTGCCACCAAGGGCAGGGAGCGGTGCGCAGGGGACGAGTGGCACCCTCCCGGTGGCACCGAGAGGCACAAGCGCCCCCGTGCCCCTCCGAAGAGCTGCCCACCCGCTGCCGCTGGGGGCCGGGTGTCGTTGGGGGCCTTATCTACCATATGGCTCCCAGCCGGGATGATTTATGGGGTGAGGAAAGCACGCTGATAAATTTTACGGCTGGGTCCAGCGCAGACTTGGGGGTATCAACAGCCCAATCCAGACAGCCCTAATGGAAACTGCCGGCACCAAAGAGCAAGGCGTTATTTATGACTGTCTGTAATGCCACTGCTGGAAATTTATCATCGCTTCTGCCGGGCAGGCTGCAGCTCGGGGGGGTGAGGGCAGGATGGGCCCCGCGTGCGGCAGCGGGGCCGTGGACAGCGGCTGGGGAAGGGTAACCGCGGGTGCTGGTGCTGGAGCTGAGCGTTCCCTGGGGGACAGGCTCCGTTCCCTGGCACTTCCACAAGTTTTCCATCCCCGGATGGCACCGAGACCCCAAGAATGGCATAATGGGATGGAAAGGGATGGGGGCAGCTTGGAGCTGAATCCCCACGGCCGGGCTGGGAGCGCTGGGGACGAGGCAGGAGCTGGGCTGTCCCCATTGCCCTCTCGCCCTCTTTTCTGCCAATGCTGCATTTGCTGAAGGGGTGAAAAAAATTATAAATTTAAAAAAAAATTAAAAGGGAGCAGCTATAAAATCTAGATACTAATAAAATGTTCCAGGAAGATGGATTCTTCCGATATAATGGTGATCCCTGATACTGAAATGTTCCACAAATACATTTTCATAGCCCCACTCAGTATTATTTGTAGATCTTTTTGCAACTCTTGTCAACAAATTCCTGATAAAAAGGAGACACTTTGCTGTGTGCTAAAGCTATGAATTTAAGAAATGTCAACTGGTCCTTATTTATGGCGCAATCTTTGGCTTTCTCATTTTACTGATGTGGTTTGGTGCAGACTTGCTTCTCCACGCACACGCTCCCCTCCTTGCTCCGAGTTCAGGACATTAATACTGCGGCTGTCTCGGCAGAGCGCTGACTTTCTCGAGGTGCAGAGGAGTTATGTCTGCAGACAAATCTCCCCAAGCATGAAAACCCATCGCGGGGAGGGGGAAGCACCACCCTGGCCAACATCTGAATTCTCCTGGTGCTGCTCGAGCCTGCCCCAGGGTGATTGAGGATGCTGAGACCTGGGACAATGAGCGAGCAAGTGGCTGATTACACAGAGCCACAATTAAACATAACCACGGTCCCCAGGGATGGGAAGGAGGGGGCAGGAGGGGGGGAAGCACATGGGGAGACCACATTTTGGGGTCCACCTGCAGGTGCTCCTCATTTGGTCAGGGGTGAGCGACGGCCGTGCCAAGGACCCATGCGCTCCTCCAGCTGCGGGCTTTGTAGGGCTGCAAGGGCTTGAAACGGTGCCTGGAAATGTGGGGGGGGGTCACCCTTGGGATCCCTGGAGTGCCTGGGGAAAGACGATGCATTTTGGAAGACAGCAAAACTCTGGGTGAAATGAATTTTGGAGGTGCGGGGCAGGAGGCCCTTCTCTTCGAGAGCAGCTCCGACAGCACCTGCAGGACATTAAGCTGTCGAACAAACTCGTTTCTTTGCTGGCTTTGGCCAGAAGTTTCAGGCTCCCAGACTGTGCCCGGTGTCTGGATGATGCTGAACATGGCTGTGCCCCCCGAACACTGCATGCCTTGCTGCAACGCACCGCAGGAGCTCGGGCTGGGGTTATTCGGGTCCCCCCATGGCATTAAGCAGCGGTGCCGTGAGTTACAGCTGCGCCCCGCGCTCGCCCTGCGCAAGCGCTGCCTTCAGGGCCAATAAAGGGGCCAGCGTAAAGCCGGGGGGGGGCTAGCAAAAACCTTTTCCGGTACAAATCCGTGTACAAATCAACAACAGATTACTCAGAGTTTGTGTTTGGCGGGTGTTGACAGTAGTGGCTGAACTAACGGCCAGTAGGAAGTCCTGCTTGGAGAGCTCTGCTTGCACAAAGCTGTAGGATGGATGGGGCCCTACAGAGCCTGGCAGCGGGATGGAGGAGCCCCATCCCAGTGCAGCCAAGGAGGTCAGAGCATCCCAGGCACAGGATGCTGGTGACCACAGCCCCCAGCTGCAGCTGTCCTCCCGCTCCTCTGGATGAACTGGGAGCACTGGGAATCCCAGGGACAGAGGACCGGTAAGCGTAACCCGATTTCTCCCGTGCCTGCAGAGATGCTTGGGTGCCTCCAGGACAATTAGCTCCCAGTTGCAGATCCTGCTTTAACTATGGCACATGTTCATAATTTAAGCTCTTTACAATGGTGCTTGGTTAACACCGGAGCCTACTCCCTGCTGCCCATACCTTTTGTTTGGGTGATTTACTATTCCTCTGTGCCCCTCTGCCCACTGAAATTCATAACAGCTTTCACACAGCAATCGAAAGCTCATAATTATAGCTATGTCTGGTAGTGCCATTGGAGCTAAAGGGCCTGCTGGCACTTTCCTTTAACAGGAATCCAGCTCCCAGCTGGAATGAAATTTGCCCTGCTGACGGGGTCTTTTTATTAGTTTGTTTGAGGCCTTATTAAAAAAAAAAAAACCCTCCAGTTTTTGGCAGCGCCGGTCCGGTGCGCTCTGCCTCCCAGCCTCCTGTGCTCAGACTCGGAGCTTTCAAAGGAGCCTTGGGAGCTGGGCTCGGCCGTGCCAGGCACCTCACCCAGCCAGGAGCTGCCCCCGGGCTGTTCCTGCACAGGACAGTGATACCGTTTGTTTATTTTTTATACGAGAGGCCTATTTTTAATTATGCAAAGTCGCCCAGGCAAACGTGAAAGAAATCAGCTCCAACCCAATAAAAGCCGTGCTGTTTAGGGGCTTGGTGATCTGCAGCCCTCACTATCCGCTGCACCGCGTTCGCTGTGTTTTTTCCTTTTTTTTTTTTTCCTTTAGCCCCAGCCTGAAGGGTTAACCCCGAGCGCAGAGACGTGGAGGGACGTGAAGAATCCGGTTACAGGAGAGGATATGGAGCCGTGAGACGATTTCCAAAAATAGAAGGAAAGACCAAAATAGTGGGTGATGGATCTCCAGCGTGGAAAGCAGGCCCAGCACCGCAGCAGGGGGACACGTCGGCTGTGCCAGCCCCGCTGCAGGCAGCAGGGGGCTCTGGGCTGTGGTCCCAATCCTGCTCCACCTCCAGTTCCAAGGTGTAAATTCCCATTAGGAAAGTGTCTGAAAAGAGAAGCACGTCACCCGATCTCTGCACAACAAATTTCCGAGAAGGGGTCGCGTAGGCACGATCACCGTAACCGCATCCAGAGAATGTTCTTGGTGGCAGGACGGAGCGCTGCTCTCCGCTGCACGCCTGCGTGGCGAAATCCTGCAAGGGATTTTAGCAGCACAAGCTGTTTCCTGGAGGTTTCGGTGAGCAAAGGATCGCAGGAGAGGTCACAGGAGAGTCCTGCTGCAGTTTGGCATTCGTGGGTACGGCCAAGTGGCAGCAGCGAAGACAGGCCTGTGCGTGCTTGGGTTTTTTCCAGGCTGTCCAGGGAAAAGTTTTACCTGACAGTGCAAATGTCAATCCCACAAGCTATTTGCAAGAAGAGGTTTCCCAGCAGCTTGTCAAAAAGTTGGTAAGCCAGCAAGTTACAAAATTGGACATAAGTTCTCAGGCAATTTTCCAGAGAGCTATGTGCAATCCCGCCAGAAGACTCAAAGGCAGAGTCCTGAAGCTCCGTGTAATTTAGGTTAAATAAGATGCGACGTTTTCAGTGAAAACTGGTCATTATGCTGATTCAGACCCAACCCAGGCACGGCCGGATCCACGCTGCTCTGCAATATAGACAGAGATTTTGCTGCAAGGTATCTGGTAATTTTACATCGTGTACCTCTGCGAGCCTGGGGGGTGATCAGAGCGTTTTGGACAAGGCAAAATCTTGGCTCCAGCCCCTCTGTGGCCAATGCCACCGGGACTGCAGGGGCTGTGGGGACGATGTCTCACTCTGCGTCTCAGCCCCGTGTGTCAAAATTAATCGTAGATAGCTTCAGCATCCACAATCCTCGCTGGTGGCTTTACTTTTTTTGCAGAGGGGGTAGAAAATTAAGAAATGTGGATTTTCCCTAGGTCTCTTTGCACAGAGGTTGGCTGCACCCTTGCAAGGGAGCAGGAGCAGCCTGTGATGCTCCCAGTGCCGCCCTCCCGGACAGGGCCGCTTGGATCTAAGGTCTTGGTCCTCCCAGATGCTATCGTCCCCTCGACATTGTCTGAGCACGGTGAGGGAAAACAGAGGCCGATAGTTCGGTGAATTCCTCTTTTGAGTGGAAATGCTGGCTCTTTGTTAGCGCTTGTAGTCGAAGGCAATTGCTGTGTGTTAAATGGGGAATACAGCATGTATTTATTTACCTCTGAAGGGTTTTATTGCTTCCACACACACATTCTTTGCTGATTTGAAAGCGCAGCTATGCGTGTGCCAATGCTCTGCAAACTGCAGGGCCAATTCTCACAAGGTTTTCCTGCTCCAGTGACAGGCCCAGGGTCAGCTCACAAAAAGAAGGTCACTGGAAAGACAAGTGATGTTTAGAAACTGATAACCACCCGTTCTGCTGAAAGGGATTTGATTTCCCCACCTAAAAGGAGATCTTTGATTAGTGACTGATGGGGCAACTTCAAAAGCTCGCTGGGTCTGGCTGAGATAAGCATTCAAACCTGGGATGCTCCTTCCCAAAGCCTCTTTGATCTGGAATTAAGGCTGGAAATCTTGCAGGCTTTACTGTGAGGTTTCCAGTGTTTTTAATGACGCACCGGGCACAATAGGATCCACCTGGCTTCCCACCCCGGCCAGCAGTGAGCCAAAGGGGACGCTTTCAGCTGGGGGGGGCAGAAGGGGCTCCAGCTCCATGGAGCGCAGCCGCCAGCCCATTTCTGAGACCGAGAGTGGTGTAAATGGGCCAACCTTCACAGTTTTAGGGTGGTTTGCACCAAGCAGGACCCGATTTGCGCCAGGGCTCACAGCTCCCATCCCAGCCTGGCGAGATGAGATGATCCCACGGCAGCCCGGCGAGGTGTCTCTGCTCCGAAAGCAAACGCTGACAGGGCAGCGTCAGTCCCCTCCTCGCTTCTGAGCATAAGATGTGTCACACCTGGAAGTAATTAGAATGAATTTTTACTAATTCATAGCTAATTGCACAATTACTCTTCTGTGAAAGATTCAGCTCTCGAAAGACACTTCAACGCATGAAGTAAGTTTCCCCAAATTTGTCTGGAAGGAAAAGCATGAAAACATTCGGTGGGACCCAAAAGAGGGATTTAATTTCCAGCCCAGTAGTTCCTTCTGAGCCCCGTGGGGACCTGGCAGGGACGATCTCTGCGGTGCCTTGCAGGGCTCTGCCCCCGGCCCCGCGGCACCCCTGGCCCCGCCGCGCGCCGCCCGCCCGCCCGCCACTGCCTGGCTCTGCAGGCTTGCAAATGATGTTTACTATTTAATAAGATGTGATGAGACTGTTCTGATACTTCAAAGGCAGCTGACAGTTTTGTTAGAGATAATCAAGGAACTTTTGGACAATTACGGTGAAGGCTTTGACAGCAAGAAAACGCACAAACCTTGTAGCTGTAACCAGCACCAAAGTCAAAGATTCCTCCCTGGAAACAACTTGAATATTCATTTTATCCATTAAGCGTCACTTTTTTGTTTATTTATTTTTATTTCATGCTCCTTTATGTCACTTTGCTTCCTTCATGCCCGGGAGAGCTCTTTTCTTTTTACAAGACGTGCGTCTTGCCACCCTTCTCAACTTCTGCAGCTCCAAACGGGGGGGGGGCTTCTCTGCTCCGTGCGTCTGTCCGTCCGTCCATCTGCCTGCTGCACCCGGCTTTTTGGGAACCAGGGGAGGGACAGGCCCCATGCGATCCCCATTTTGCAGCTTTGCAAATTGAGGCCTGGAGGGTGAAGGGAGCAAGGGCTTATCCGAGGTCTGGTGGCTGCGTTGGACCTGGGGGGATTTCGACATCTCATTCAAGTGCCCGGGCCGGGAGCTGGCCAACAACCCACTGGCTCCCCAGGGACTGGGCTGGACCCAGGGCGTGAAAGACCTCGGAAACCCAGCCAGGACTGACAAAGCTTAAATGTGCCTGGGGCCAGTGAAGCAGCCCCCAGCCCCATGCCACTCGCCCTCACGGCGTTCAGCAGCGGGATGCTCGGTCGGGGCGGGCGCTTCGTGCCACCGCACACCTCCCATCGCTCAGCCCAGTGACAGGGAAATTTGATAACGTGGATGTAAAACCGAAGCCCCGGACCTAAGGAGACTTCTGCACGGTGTCAGTGGAACACGCGGTGACAGCCACCCGGCGAGAATTACCAAAACGAGGGGGTTTTTGCACCAGAACCGGCTCCTTTCGCCATCCCACCGGCACCGCTGGTGAGACAGCGTCACCAACGGGGGAAAACCTTCACGTTGGGTTTGATCAGCACCGGGTTCGTGGGGGGGACGTGGGGACAGGCATGCTGCAGCAGCATCGCCCCTGCACGCCCGTGCCTTCCCCCAGGGCCAGGGCCCACCTCTGGGTGCTCCCCGCCGGGGGTGCTGGGGGGCTCCCAGCCTCCGGCTCAGCCCCGGCTGGGCCCCCCGGCAGTCGCTGGGGGAAGCGTCGGGGAAGGCTGGCTGTGTGGCAGTGAAAGGCAGGGGCTTTGTGTGCCAAAGCGGGACTTGTCTTTGTCAAAAAGTCTTTGCAAAGTATCCAGCGCCGGGTGTCAGGGAGGACAAGTTTTTTAATCATGTTAAAATGATTTATTTAAACGTCAAGCCGTGTCACCTCACTTCCTTTCATTTTTCAAACTGTTTGTGTTTTTTCTGGATGATAAATTTATCTTCAGACAGCCTCAATATGACTAATTAACTTTGAAATATAAGAACCAGATGTGTGAGCTGGAGAGCTTTCTGAACTCATGCCAGGCATTTTTCTCCTCTCCTCTTCCCTCTCCGTCTCCTGCTCTCTCCCTTTCCGTGCCGCCTGCGCCGGCATCGCCCCGCAGCACGTGGGGAAGCCTGGGTCCCCCTCGGGCACAAAATCCCACCCTTTTTCCCCCTCCTGCCCCCTTGTTCCATTCCTGCCCCGCTGACATTGCCCCCACGAGCGGCGCGGGGCCCCCGCACCTGATGCGGAGCAGGGGGAGCAAGCTGCCATCATCCGCTTGCCACATGAAAGGAAAGCAGCTCGGGATGTGACACCAAGTGATTGCTTTTCAAGAAAACCTTCCCGTCTGAAGTGGGTTTTCCCCCTCTCCTCCTTTCAAGAGCGGATCGCTGCGGTGCTGGAGGAAGCGAGGCGTTTAGGTGCCGATTAATTAAGCAAAGCCTCTCAGCTTCAATCCCGCCTTGCCGTGGCCTCGCCCTGTCACAAAGCCCGGTTTTCTGGTTGGGAACTGAAAAAAAAAATAAAAAATAAAAAAATAAAAAAAGGAAAAAATCCCAGTTTTCAGTTTTATGTAATTTCACAGTTCCATTGGGCAGGCGAAGAGCAAGACGGGAAGGTCGGGATGGATGGACCCAAGGTGAAGTGCCCCGCTCTGGATCACCGAGTGGATTCCCGAGATCAGCCGCACTGGGAATCTCTCCATCTGGGGCAGGGATCGCAGCTTCCCTGGGGTCCCGGAGATGGGGGGGCCCTTTCCTAACCAGACCTCGTTTTTGAGAAGCATCTCTCCATAGTGCATCGAGCCCCGGTGCTATGCAACTGCTGCGGCAGGCAGGATGCCCTAAAATTCCCTGATCCATCACGGCAGCTTCTGGCAGCTCCGGAGGGGCGCGGGCAGTCCCGCTCGGCAGCCAGGGCAGGATTTGTGCTGCCCCTTTCTGTGTCGGGAGCCATAGCGGGGAACTGCGGGCCCCTTCTTCCCATGGCCCTGCGGGGGCTGCTGGTGATGCGTGGCCACGGCCCAGGCGGTGCCCACGTCGCCAGGGAGGTGACATCGCCCGTCACGCAACTTTCAACAAGTGTCTTTTCAGCCAAAACAGATTTTTCAGACAAAATGTAAATATTCATGTGAAAATGTTGATTTTGGTGGAGATTTTCCTGATCTTCTTGGAAAAGGCAATCAAAATAATGTTTTTTTAATTGCTTTTCTAAAATACTTTTTTTTTTTTTTCTTTTTAAGTTTTTCGCTTCAACAACCCTAAATTTATTCCATGGAAAAACTTCAGCGTCAAAATTATTTGGTCCGTGTGTTCGGGGAGAAGGCTGCTGTGTCCCAGCCCCTTGCAGCACGCGGGCTTCTTATGGGAGCGCTTCTGACCTGCTCCTGCCTTCATCAGCAAGAGCGCCGGTCAGTGTTTTTAATTACAGCTTCCCACGGCCAATTAGCCCTGTGTGTGTCTGTGCACGCAGATGTGAGGGCTCTGCTGTGGCGCTGCCTGTGCAGACCCGGCTGCCCCAGCTCCAGGGGTTCTGGGATGGGATGGGAGGGGATGGGGATGGGATGGGATGGGTTGGGATGGGGATGGGTTTGGGATGGGGATGGGATGGGGATGGGGATGGGGATGGGGATGGGATGGGATGGGTTTGAAATGGGGATGGGATGGGATGGCATGGGGATGGGGATGGGGATGGGATGGGTTGGGATGGGGATGGGGATGGGTTTGGGACGGGGATGGGGATGGGATGGGTTGGGATGGGGATGGGTTTGGGGTGGGGATGGGGATGGGATGGGTTTGAAATGGGGATGGGATGGGATGGGATGGGATGGGATGGGATGGGATGGGATGGGATGGGATGGGAAGGGATGGGATGGGATGGGATGGGATGGGATTGGGATGGGAATCCTGTCCAGACAGGTTGAGCCCTGCAGCCATCACCTCCTGCAGTGGCTGGCAGAGCTTCCCCGCTCCTCTCGCCCCTTTCCCATTTCCCTGGCTCGAGCTTTGCCCTGCAGAGCACGCGCCACGGCTCCGTGCTCAGGCTGCCAGGGCTGTAATGGAACATTGCAAACATAACAGCCTGAAAAAAAATGAGCCGAACTTTCCCCTCCCCATGCCTCAGCCTTGCCCTAAATATACATAACAAGCTGCGGAACTCGGCTGGCTGCGAGATAGGAGCCATCAGTGGATGTTGACAGCCTTGATGTCTTGGCGGGCAGGATCCAACAGCATCTCCCACTGTATGGCGCTAGATATTTAATAAAGTAAAACCCCCAGGATCAAGAAGGCTGCAATCCCTCCCAGCTCCTTTCTTCTGCTCTGCTCGAGCTCTTTAAAGCCTGCCTCCCGTCTCTCTCCAGAAAATCCTTTCATGCCTCCCTCACCAGACTGACATTTTGACAAGTTGCCACGAGTGACATCTGATTTGTACAAATTTCAAGACTAATAAATCTACCTGTCAAAGCGGAAAGTTTAAAAGGAGCTAAGCCCAGCGGGTATAGTTTAACAGAACTCAAGTTGATGAAACTGTAGGATGGAGAAATTATATCTGTCACAATCCACCCACATTAGTTCTGTAGAGATGTTGGCAACTGAAACAAACGTCTTTCACAGCCTCGAAAAAAAACGAAAAAAAAAATATAAAAGGAGACTGTTAATACTGTGAGTAACAAGTAACAGTTCTATTTGTAAACTAGCAAGTTTATTTATTTAATTTTTAATTTGCTTGTAGACGCGAGAGGGGGGGAAGGACCCTCCCCTGCTCCCGCACGCCGCTGTGCGCCCGGACCCGGGGGGTTTTGGTGCCCAGGGACCCCGGCACGGCTGTGACTCCACGAGGACGATCGGTGTGTGATGCTCTGCCCCTCCAGACCTCTCTGTTTTTGTCTTCTGCTCTCTCTGTGGCCAGTTCTCCGGTGCTCCAGAAGCCTGGGACACGCTGGAGGTGCTGCCTCCTCCTGCCCGGTCCCCGTCCACAAAGCCAAGGCCCCTCTCGAGGCTCTCCCACCCGCGTCCTGCGATGCTCAGCGCAGGTCCAGCAGCAGAGCCCCGGCCCCGCAGCGCTGCCTGCAGGAGAGGACATCCCAAACCCGTCCCCATCCCCGTCCCCACAGCCCCAGGCGCTCAGACCCAGCGCTAAATACATTTTTCTGGAGCAGCGAGTACAAAATGGGGCTGCTGCTCGAAGAAGAGGTTAGAAAAGCAGCCCGGCACAGCAAGGAAGGAACTGGTATGACACACAGCTGAATTCCCTCTTATTGCATCTCCCGGGGGAGACGCAAGGCGTGAGCACCCAGCGCATTGTGCCGGCCTGCAGCAGACTGATGGAACTTCCCATCTCCGTTCAGAGACGAGCGTTGGCTCTTCCCTCTCGAATCCCATCTGCAGCAGGCTCCTGGCTCCCCCCTGCCTTCCGTGCTCAGCACCGAGAGGAGAGGCTCCTGCGCCCAGCCCCGGCACCGGCTCAGTAACACGCAGGGCGGGCACACGGCAGAGAAGAGACGTGAATTTTGGGAAGATTTCCAAACCCTCAGCTCTGCACGAGCCTCTTCCAGCACAGCCACACGGGGACCATCCCAGGCCATTCCTCACTTCCAGCAAGTCTTATTCGGAGATGTGGTTCCACAGTGGACCAGTCAATATATTTGTTTTCCTTTGGATACACAGCTGCAGAAGCAAGCCATGCAGAAAGTTTATTAAGCTGGGTTAATTTTCTAATAGCCGCAGCAATGATGGATGTAAGCCACGCTGTCTTCCAGCTCAACTTAAAAGTCAAATAAAAATAATCATGCTGATGGAAAAATATAATTCTTCCAGCTAAGGCAGATAATATATGATCTGTTAGTATCTGCCAAGCGTCTCGTCTCTGGTAACATTCCCATGCACTTCAGCAGGGTCAGAGTTCGGCTCGCGCTATGCGCTCTCCCGTCCACCATATACCGGGGGTTTCAGTGTAAACAACCCGCAGAGGTTTTTTTTTCGACATCTGTATTATTTCTAATATAACTCCCACGTCAAGGGCTCCGCTGCGATGAAGACCAAAGGCAGAGGCTTTGCTCCCGTGCTCGGCCCGGCAGCCTCATGCAGGAACTGCGGGGCGTGCGGGATTTATGGGCCGCATCTCCTCGGGGCTGGGGCACGGAGCTCCCGCGGGTCGGATCCCGCTCGCAGCCGCCCGCCTCTATCACGTGCCGTCCTGAAATCCCGTGCTCAGAAAACCGCAGCACGCGGGGATTATCCGAGAAGAATTTAACTCGCTTCCCGGCGATAAACTCTGGCTGGGGAGATTACGGGTGTTTACCCAAGAAGCAAACATCGCTCGGCTCCGACCTGCGGCCAGAGCCACGAGGAAGGGCTTGGGGCCAGGCTGCAGGCGCTCCTGCCCCTCACCCCGCTGCGAAACGGGGGACACCCTGATTTTTGCAAGGTTATCCTGCAGTTTGCTGCCGGGAGAGGCTGGCAAGGCGAGGCAGCAAGGGCATTGCTTTGGTAGGTCTCGTGATGGGATGTGGGCTTCTTTTTTCAATGCTTGCCGCCACCGGGTGCGCCCAGGTAAATCACTCCTGCGCTAATCTGGTTTGCTGAGCTCAGCTAAGTTTATAACCGGGATGAGGGATGGAGGGCCGAGCCTGGCAGGTTATTTCTGTTATACTTCTTCCGTCGCTCCCTACCCTGCGCGCAGCATATGACACCTATATATCTCGACGGCGAAATTAAGTGTGGTAAGGAAAAGTTCGTTTTCCTCTCCCCCGCTAAAGCCTTGAGGCTGACATTGGGTTTGGCACCCGGCTGGACATTCTGCTCTAAGATGTGTGCAATTTAATGGCGTTTACAGCAGCAACGCTGCCGCTGGGCACGTTCATCTCTGCCACCTTTCCCTCCAGCCCCCTCTCCTCGCCTCGCTGTGGGGCAAAGCGCCGCACGGGGACGCAGCGCCGCACACCTGCCTCGGTGGAAAGCGGCGTAAACTTTGCACTTCTGCCCGGATGGCAGCGGAGGACAGAGAGAGCTGTCTCCCTGATTCCCATCCCCTTTGTGAGGCGGGGGCTCCTCTCCCCGCCCCACGCACTTATCTCCCCCCCCAGGTTTCAAAGCCACGCTAATCACATCCATCACACGCCTCGCATTAGCGAGGCGAGCTCCAGGCTGTCACCGCACCTCATGTGCAGGCATATGTTCCAGCGAAGGGCCGAGTGATTTAGAGGGGACCATTCACATCCACAGTCATCGCTTCAAATAAACAGGCTGAGAGTTTAATGATTTCAAGGTAAAGCTCTTTTATTAAGACAACACAGGGAACTTTTTTCAACCACAGCTGACATCACTATAATAAATCACCATCATGTCTTGTGGGATTGAAAAAGCCAAAATACTGTCAGAACTGATTTTTCTGGCTACTCATGCCTCCAGAACAAACCATGTGTTTTTAATCAACAAATCTTTGTTTTGCATTTCTAAGACCCTAGCACTCTTTAAATAGTTAGCATTTACCAGAGGGATATTTTAAATTCAACACACTGCTTCCTTACTGAAGAGATTAGGAAACAGGACACCACATTACAGACTTACTGGGCTTGTCCGGGGCTTTTGGAAATTTGTTGTTGTTATATTCATGCAGAACAGAGAAGGGCTTTCCCATACTTGCCTCTAGCTCGGTTAGGCCATTTCTCTCCCCAGAATCAGGACGTTCACTGCTTGTAGGAGTCAAACCAGCTCCCAGGACATCCTCAGAGCCCTTCCTGTCCCTGTGCAAAGCCGGGAGGAAAAGCAAGGGGGGAAAAAAACAGCTCGGGGAGGTTCCCAAAGCTGTGGCAGCGGCGATGGGCACGGCTTTACCTACCATCGCAGTGCCGTGTCCCCTCATCCTTCGCCCCTTAGAGCCAGCTGCCGAGGACAACAACACTTTGCTGCCTGTCCCCAACCGGGACGTGCCGGGTGCCCCCCTGCAATGGGGGGGGAGCCCAAGGGGGTCCCCTCCCCGCTGGGCTCTCAAGGTCAGGCTGAAACCGGAGCTGTCGGGATCCTCTTTCTCGCCCCGCAGGACCCGCTCCCGCTGCGGGCAGCAGGCACGGCGTGCTCTGCCTGCTTGGCACAAACGTCAGCGCTGAGAATAAACCCGGGACCGGGCCCAGGCGCAAAGGTGCCCGCGCCAATCACCCCGCGTGCCCACGCAACGGCCAAAACGCGTGGGGAGCGCGGGCGGGCGAGCGGAGCCTGGAGGGTGCTGCAAGGGGCTCCCTGCAGGACAGAACCCACAGGGCAGGGCACGGACCCAGCTCCCCCCACGTTGCACGGCTCCCCAGGTGTGAAAACCCTGCTGGAGAAGGGCTGGGTGACCCGGACCCCGTCCCCATGGAGGAGACCTCGTGAGGCTGCTCCCCAAGCAGCCCTGGGTGGCTCCGTGCTCCCCTCCTCGTGCCCGGCTGGCGGCACGCGGTCACGGGGCGTTAGTGGGATGGTGAAAGGGGGGGGACACCACGCAGGGCACCCCCCTCGCCTGCCCCAGCATCAGCCCTGCCATGCCCTGGGCTGGCCACGAGCAGGTCCAGGGGCCGAGGGGACCTTCCCAGGGTGGTTCTGCAGCAGTGCTGGGGTCTGAGCACCCCCTCTGCTCTCTCGGCTGCTTCTCCCATGAGGCGCACAGACCTCCTGGGTCGGGGACGGGCCTTACCCTTGGGGTGATCCCCTGACTCCTCCCGGGCTGACCCCAGGCCAAGACCCCTCCTCGCCACCCCCCCCCCGTCCCCCAGACCCCCCGCAGCCGGCAAGAAAGCAGCGCGGGGGCGCACACCGAGGTGCCCACCCAGCACCCTCCCACGCAGCCTGCGAGATCAAAGCCCGTGCCGGGAGCCCAGGCATGTGACGGGCAGGTGTCCGTCCCCTCGACAGGCCACAATTAATCACACGCTCTGTCCCACAAGGAGATCAAACCGGGCCTCCCGCCGGCTGTCGGTTAAAGCCCGCCTTCAAGTTACCCTAATTAAAGTTTTCTCCTCGCGCCCCCCTCCTTGTCCTGCCGGCTGACTGCCGTCCCGTGACCGCCTCTTTCACTCCCCGAAACAAAGGCTGCAGTGAGCAGCCCTCATCCCAGCGCTGGAACCGCCTGGTTTTCCTCCTTTTAAAGCAGGACGGTTCCTCTGAAAAGCGGCATTTCCAATCTGGGGAGAAACGCTGGAGCCCCAGCCCCAGCGGCGATGTTCCCTGGGGGTGCGGGGGGGGGAGGATTCTCCCCGGCCAAGCTCTGCTTTGGGGAGTTTCAGGGTTTTGTTGAAGAAATCCAGGAGAGAAGCAAACTGTTTCTGTAACCAAGACTGAGGAGGTTTAAAAGCCCGCTTTAATGCAGGTCGGATAATGAAGAAGTTTTAAGATTTGCTTTTCCCCTCACCATGCACGTTATTTCACTCGCACACCAAAATAAATAGAATAAAATCAGAGGGTTTCTCTGAGAAGCCACTCGCAGTTGGGAAATCCATCACGTTGATAGAAAAATGCTCAGAGCAGAGCACTGCTGTGAGCGGGGGGCGCATCCCTTCCCGGGGAGGGGACTTCTCTCCGGGAAGCAGGGGGGGGACAGGACCGGAGGCGGTGGGACCCCGGTGCAGGGCTGGTGTCACCTCTCCCGCGCAAGGCTCTCCGTGCAGGGGGGTGCTCGCTCCCCGTCACCCCTCGTTTGCGAACTCGTGTCCCCCCCCCCCCCGTGACGCCCAGAGCCGCTGCAGGGGGAGCGGGGCCGCTTACAAATTGTGGGGCTGTCGGTGCCGGGCGTGATGGATGGCAGCGGGAGCGGGGTAGGATGTGGGCTTCAATCACAGGCACACGTTGACTCTGGCAGCGGGACAAGCCACCTTTCACAGCCTCCCAGCGACCCCTCTCCCCCTCGCCGCTCGCGGGCTATCAGTCAAACGCCTGCCCCAAAGCTGACCTTTTTTTCCAGAGGAGCCTCGCTAAAAGCAGCGTTTCTTCCTCAAACCCCGCAAGAGGAATTTTATTAACACCGGCGGGGAAACAGCGCCGGCCCCGCTGCTCTGTGCCAAGCAAACCGGTGCCGGCTGCATTTTGGGGGCTCCGCGAGCCCCCACAAGGGCAGGAGGAGCAGCAGGCAGGTACAGGTACAGCTCCTCGCTCCTCCTGGGTTTGTCAATTTGCACAGCTGCTCCTAATTACCGCTTTGAAGTTCCCCCGCGCTGTTTTCCTAGCTGACGGCCTCCGCGCGGGGTTCCTGGGGTCAGGGCGGGTGCGCTCCGGGAAGGTTTCGCCGTCGGGTTCAGAGGAGCATCCCAAAGTTCAGGCTCTTCCCAGAGCCCGCTGCCGGCACCGTCCCCGGGCTGCTCATTTTTAGGGCCGGGTGCCCCAGCAGAGCCAGGCAGCCGCTCGCTGGGGGCTCACCGCTTAGGGAAACCACCAAAACAAGCGGGCGGCACCATGCTGCCTTGCCCGGCCCCACGGACACACGCACAGCCTCACGCGATGTTGTTCTGGTCTCGGCCCTGAGTTATTAATAATAATAACTGTAAAATTTTGTTACCCGCGACACGCAGATGGAGGTAGGCAGATAAAGGTCTGTGAGCTGCACAACCTGCTGCTGGGGAGAGATGGCTATCTAAATAAGTTTTTTTTTTTTTAAACCCAAGATAATAGTGATAATGCAAATAATACTAATACTAATAATACCTCTTTTTAGGCTGCTTCAAGATCCAGATCTTATCCTAAACAAGAAAATAATTCTGAGCCCCAGAGAATGCATTGAAAATTAATATTGATTATTAGGAATAATAGTCCTACTAGGAATGGCACTGCAGTGTCTAGGGAAAGGATTCCTCCAGGGCCAAGTAATGATCACAATCATATTTAGTACCTGCACTGCATTTTCTATCCTCAAAGCAGATTAACCTCTTCTGTACCAGCTTCATTATCTGGTGACGGGTTCGCGTGCCTGGGAGCAAGCAGCTGTGCCACTGGGCTTGTCTG
This sequence comes from Anser anser, assembly GCF_964211835.1. Taxonomy (NCBI): domain Eukaryota; kingdom Metazoa; phylum Chordata; class Aves; order Anseriformes; family Anatidae; genus Anser; species Anser anser. The sequence continues at coordinate 1,160,230 of NC_139747.1, read as the reverse complement.
GAAACCCTCTGTGATGTTGCACAGCCTCCCCAGGCAGGATCCGGCCCCGGCCCTGCAATGCTCCAGCCCAGGTCCCGGGACCCGGCCACCGGCCCGGCCCCCGGCGGCTCTCCCTGCGCCAGGTTCTGCAGGAGACCACACAATGTGCCTGACATGCCATTTAATACAACACAATGAAATATTGAAAAGGCTTTCAAAACTCAACATGTTGAGGCAGAAATCTATGGAAGATGTTTAATACTAATTCTATTAGGCATCTGAGTTAATGAATCACAACTGTAAGAAATCATGATAATCCAGAAGGCATTAGTGACAGATTAGCTTCAAAGCTACCATAAAAGTGCCATAATGCTTACCTAGCGGCATGATTAATACCAGCAATACATAATGGCATTATGAGGAATGGAGCAGCGCGGCGGCGGCTTGACAGCCCCTTTGCTCTGTCCATAGCCCCGGGAGCACAGCACCGAAACGCAGCCCTGGTCGTGCCACCTCCGGGGACCTTCTGCAGGCATCACAGCCCTTGGTGGAATTTGCTCGAGGAGTGCGCCCATGGGTGCTGCCGACAACCTGTCCGCACCCCTCCCGTCACAGTGACAGCCAGAACTGCGCTCCCGGTGCTGCTCCGACCGGGGTCTGCCACCCTAAATCGGGGACCCGATGGGGGGAAAGTGGTGTCAAGGAATTTTTCCTGCTGGTGCTAAAAAGCACGGGGGGGATCCCTCCTGCCCGGCCGCGGGGCGGGACGCACGGCGCGACCCCGGTGCAGCTGCAGGCGGAGGCACCCCCGGGAGCAGGGCAGGGACGTGGGTGCGGGAGCACTTTCTGAGATTGGATTCAGCAGATCCTCCCGCCGCCTCTTCAGCAAGCAGATACGGAGCCAGGGCTCCTCTTTCCAAGCCCGGAGCCACCCTGAGGGCAGTGTTAGGAGCACCGGGCTCAGGGCTGCTCACGGGGCTCGGGCCGAGCGGTGCCCCCTGCGCCCGGGCACTGCCAGGCGCCGGGTCCTGCGTGGCAGCAGAAGCGAAAGAGGAACAAGTTGCTATTGAATGAAACTAGACGGCTCATTATGGCTTTTCAGGATTGTTTTTCTACATCTTTATTGCTCAGGTTTGCTTAATGCTAGAGTGGATGCCTGCCAAATTGTCTATCAAATTACCTACTGGCAAGTAAACCAAGATTAGTTCACTTGAGTGCGGCCTTCTTATATTTGACATATAGCCAAGCAAAATATGGGTTTAATCAAGGGATAAATTGGACATGATGTTTCAGTGAAAGATAGCAGGGTACTATCTGTTCAGCGGAAACAGGCGAAGACACAACCCGAGGCAGGGAGCAGGGGAGGCTTGGCCCGTTCGGCTCCCCCAGGCTCCGCTTGCTCCGAGGCTGCGCGAGCAGCTTGGGCACATGGAGAAACTCGGCCCTTGCCCGGCAAAGTGCCCAGCCGTGTCCCAACGCTTCCTTGACACAGCTGGCATCACCCAGTGGCCCTGCTCAGCCTCCCCAGACGCTTCCTGCCCAACGTCGTGCACGCTCCCAGGAGTCCCATGATGTTACGTCAGCCTCAGCCCTTTCCGTGGTGTCCCGCACAGATCCATTTCCCTGCAAAAAAAAAGAAAAAAAAATGATGCCCTAGAAGAAAACAGCTCCAGGAGCAAAAGCTGCTGCTGGCACAGTGCTCGCTGACGGCAGCAGTGCTAGGTGGGGCTGGTCCTGGGGGGTCCTGCCTCTCCTGCGAGATGCAGTACTTCTATACTTGAAAAGAGTTTGGTTTTTTTTTTTAACTCCTCCTGCTGTTTTCCCCACTGCAAATCTCTGCAGGTGGCTGGGGGCAGGTCCCTGCCATGCCGCAGCCTCCCCCTGCTTCCCCGGCTCGTCCCTCACCTCGTGCGCGGGGCCGGCAGCTCACCAGGGCTCCCCTCAAAGCCCCTTTGTGCAGCGCCCAGGACACAGGAGCAGGGAGCTTGCTTTGGAGAAGAAAGCAGCGCCTTGTTCCAGAGGTCCTCTGCGGGCGATATTTGCAGTTGCCCGCAGCTCCTGACTCGGAGGAGCACGCTGGGCTTTGATTTCCGCAGCGGTCCCGGCTCCGGAGATGCTATTGCCACTCCTGTGACACGTGGTGTCGCGTTCAATCCCCAGCCCCTGGCATCGTGGGAATGTGGGAGACTTCCCTTCTTCTTCTTCTCCCCCCTCTTTAATTTTAAGCGGTTTCCAACGCTCATTCAGGCAAGCTCAAAAATTTGATTCCTGAAGGCTAAAAACTGGAAGGTAAATAAAAATAACCCCAAAGTTAATTATATACTTAACAAGTCATGATTTTTTTAAGCCTGTCTCGTTCCTTGTGGGGGTCTGACTCATGATTCTGAGCACTTGCAGTTGGCAATAATGCCTTACTATAATTTGAATTAAACCACTTGTAGCACTGCTCTGTTCTCTAATTTCATTTAGGCCCAGTGGGTGTCCTGTCTTCCTGGAATTTGTTGGCTATCTAATGAGAAGCAGCCCGGCAAACAAAGTTAATGGATAAAGTCAGGCATCTCTTGGGGGGGTGAGAAAGGGATGGAGGGGTGTGGGGAGGTGGTGGGGAGGAGCACGGGGAGAAGCCCACGCTGGGACCCGAGGGATGGAGAGAGATGAGAGGGATGTGGAGGGATGGGGAGGATGGAGCGGGATGGGGAGGGAGCCGGGAGCTGTGGCCGTAGGGATGATTTATGCAGGCTCCTTGTGCACCAGGTATGGTTTTGTGGCCATTCAGGACATCCCTGCAGCCACCCCCTATCCCAAGAGCCACCCCCTGTCCCCAGAGCCACCCCTGTCCCCAGAGCCACCCCCGTCCCCGCAGCTGCTCCCAGCAGCAACCTCTTGACCCAGCGCTGAACTCGGGCTGAGCCTGGAGCTCACCCCGGGGCCGCAGAGGTGTGTTTGATCCTCCCCATCTGCCCCGACTTTCCCTATGAAAGGGGACGTTGCTCCCCCGGGCTGGTCCCCGCTGGGTGCCGGTGATGGTGCTGAGCATCGCCCGCTCCATGCATCTCGCTGCGGGGACGGGCTGCAGCCTCCACCCTGCCGGGCGCACAGCCTGGCGAAGGAACGGCTCCTCTTCTGCCAAAAAAATTAAAAAAAAAAATAAAAATGGGGGGGTATTTTCAATGGCCTCCTCTGTCTGCAGGGACGTGCGGTTTCCCGCGGCGCTCTCCAGGAGAGCCGTTTCCACCAAACCTTTGCCAACAGGTCTCCCTGGCGGGATCGTGTCCGTCCGGGGCCGTCGGCTCGTGGCTGCTGGTGCTGCCCGTGCTCGCCGTCCCGCGGGGCTTCTGCTGCCCGTGGACCCCTCCTGGCCCACGCCACAGGCAGGGGAGGCTCGGGGCAGGAGCCGGGAGCCCCAGCAGCACGGCTCAGCCACAGCCCGGCATGGCACGGGGCTGCGCTCACCTGGGGGAAAAGGGATGCAAGAATAATACGAGGAAAAAAAAAAAGAAGAAAAAAAAGTAGGGAAAATGGTTTATATATATATATATAAAGAGCAGGGAAAAAATAAAAAGACTTCCAAAGTCGTACGAGTTGCTGAGTTGAATTATGGGGGCTGGGGTCGAATGATTAACAACCCTCCTGCATTTCTGCATCACAGTCATTACTCACTCCAAACCTGAGGCTTCTCAGTTACATACCCCGGCACAGGCCGACCATTTTTTCCATTGACTGAAAACACATTCTGACTGAAAACAAACTTTCGATCCCCAAGGCTTGGCACGCCTCGGGTCCTTCACCATATTTAATCAACGGGAAGCTAAACACTTTCAATCTGTGATGGCTCATTTGGAGAGGGAGCTTTGGGCCCTCGGTAGGTGCCAGATATAATAACTCTCCCCTTTTCTTTTCTGAGGCCTACTTTTATAATTTTGCTATTTTTCAATGTCAGACCCATCTTTTGAAGAAATTTTATTGGATTTCCTGCTAGACTTCAGCAAGGATTTTTCTTTCTTTGGCAGAAATATCAAGCAGAACAGGGGAAAAACTCAATCATAATCTTGGAACGAGGATTATTATTAGTTAGGATTTCTTTGTCTGTTTGCACAAACACATTATTTAAGAGGCCCGTGGGTCAGCGGGCCCCAGCTCTCGCAGCACAGGTCCATGAGGTGCCGCGGTGCCAGCCTGGTGGGGCTCGGCACGGGGCGCTGGGGGCTCCTGTCCCCTTGCTGCGACGCTTCCAGCATCCCTCCAAGGTTTCAGAAATCTTTGCAAAATCCTTCAGGAGGAGGAGAGGAAGGGAGCGCTCCGCCAGCGCTCAGCGGGGCTCTCGGGAAGGCACCGGGGGGGGCCTCGGAGCAGGGTCCTTTGGGAGCTCCCTTGGGGAGACCAGCACGGGCTGAAGGAACCGCAGGGGATCCCAGACGCTTCTTCCTCTTTGTTTTGCTCTCCTTTTGCAAAAGCCTTTTGTCCCTGCTGCTTTCTGCTGCAGTGCCCTGTCCATCGCCACACTTACGCCAAGCCTCAGGGATCCTGGAAGGCAGGAGAGCCTCGAAACCCAGCCTAGGGCTGGGGTAGGGAACGGGCAGAGGTTTTGGCACCATGTGGCCTGGCTCAGAAAAGTACAAAAAGCCCAGTCCAGGGTTCAGCTCCTGCCTCTGCTCCCGCATCTCCCCGGCCGAGCCCAAGGAAAGCAGGAGCAGAGCTGCGGCCCCGCGCACAGAGCAGGGTTTGCTGTCTCAAGGTTTTTCAGGGGCTCTCCAGGCTTTCCGTCTTTTTTCTTTCAGTGTTTGAGGTTAAGAAGTATGCAACAGTATTCAATAAATCGCTTGGCATGGCGTATGACAAAACAAGAAAATGTAATTCAGATTAAAGTCACCCTCTGGCTAAAATGATAGTTTATTAAATAAACTGCAGCGCTGCCAATCAACTCTGCTGGCAAGCAATCCTTTGACATTAATCTTTTTTGATGTGATTTAGGGTACACCTGGGCCTTTGTAGAGTATCTCCCATAATTTCTTTCCCATCTCTCTGGATCAAGCTGCTGTGCTTGGCTCCGTTGACAAATTCCCCAAGTAATCCCTCAAAAGATTGGAGAAATGCTCCAAACGCTCCATTAAATTTATTTTCCGTGCTTTAAGAGCCCCAAAACTATGTCCAATAAATAAGTGTTCACCGTGATTTATTGAAATGCTGCTCTGATTTAAAGTTGTAGGAGGGGGAAATATGTCCCCCCGGGGACGGGAGGGGCGGCCCCGCCAGCGAGCCCAGCTGTGCCGCTGCCGCGGGAGGGGGGGGGGGACCGGCCCCCAAATTGGGGCGACCGTGCCCGCGCCCCGCTTCCAGACCCCGGCACAAAAGGTCCCTGACAAATTTATTGCGGTTGTAGTTATTGGGGGAACCATCAAAAGAGTAATTCTGGCCCTTGTTTTTGCGCAGACCTTTTGATAAATATGATACTTAGAAATATGCCTCCCACAAGACAGGAAAGCCATAGAGTTAAAATGAAGTAATCTGTCAGTAAACTTGCCGGAATCAAAGCCAAAATGAAACCTGTAAAAGTAAAAGGAGAGGGGAAAAAGACAGCCCGTGCTCCAAAGCGCTTTAGCCAAACCGGGGAGGAGGCAGATTCGGGGCTGTCCTTCCCACAGATATTTTCGTCTGCGGGGCTGCAGGCGACGGCCGATCCTCAAAGGGCCTCTGTTCACGTCCGCCCCGGCGCGGGCCCTGCTCCTCAACCGAGGGCTCCTGCACCGAGGGCTGATCCGTGCCACCGGTCCCCGTCCTCCCCGGGCACGGCCGCGGGGCTCCCACCACCCTCGCGCCGCAGCTTTTGCGTAAGGTCTGCTGGGATTTTTCCCTCGCTGCACAGCTTGCACGGTCTTGGGAAAGCGCACCCTGCAGCGCGCCCTGGAATGCTCCGCGTGCAGCGGGCGGAGGTTTTCCTCTTCCCCTCCGCACGATCTGCCCCAGCCTCGGTGCTCCTGCGGGCCCTGGCGCTCACGCCTGCTCCGCGCGTGCTCCCCACGCAGCCCCAGCGCGCCTGCCGCTGGCCCCAGGGGGACCCTGTGCCGAATATTTCAGGTTTTCCGTGGCCTGGCATTTCAGCTGACCCAAAGCAGGGCGCGGTGGTGCGGTGCTGCAGTCGCTTCCCATTAGGTTTCCCTCCCAGACTGGAGCAAACACGATAAAAATTAAAACCTCGTGCAAAATGCAGACCTGCCGGTTTTACCAAGGGCAGGCATCCCGGGCTCTGCTCTGACCCTACGGCTCCCGCGGCCCTTCCAAAACAGGGTTAGAAATTGCCTGCCCCAAAATGCAGCCCAAAGAAGGGCTGAAGGGGGTCCTGGCTGGGGTCCCCGTGCCTCGCTGCCCTCGGGTGGGGAGGAGGAAAATCCACGCTGGGAAGAAAGCCTGGGGAGCAGAGGGGCCGGGGCCAGATCCTGCTCCAGTGCGTTGTTCCTGCTGGCCTGGACGCAGTTGAAAGCGAGGTGTGTTGCACCACCTGTGTTTACACTGCGCAATCTGCAGTTTACTGTAATAAAATCATTTAATACAGTCATAATTTTTTTGGCAAGGGCTGCGCTCGCGGTGAGTGATACGGAACGCAGCCGCCTGACAGCAGCCTGATGGGAGCGATAACTCCGCGGCGAGGCTGCAGCGAGCAGGAAGCAACACGAAAATCCCGTCGGAGGCTCGCTCTCGGTGTCTGCGGCGCGGCCGCCGCCCGCGTGCCCACGGCCTCAGATCCGTGGCCAAGCTCTGCCAGCACCCAGGAGCTCACTGCAATACCTGGGGTGCTCTCGCCGGGCGGCAAACCCTACAAAAAGCCCCCGCAGCCCTGGTGCAGGGAGCAGCGAGCAAGGAAAAAGGAGCCAGCGCTCCTGGGGTGCTCTGCTGAGCTCGGGGACACCCGTGCCCAAGCAGCGGTGTCATGGCACGAGGGACGGAGCCCCGTGGGGAGGCTCCAGTTTTCGGCCAGATGGAGGACTCTCTCCATGAAGTCACTTCAGAAGTAGAAGTGCATAAAAGAGCCCGGCGTGCCGCCCAAAAGCCCTTTGTCACGCTCCCCGTCGGAGCTGGGGAAGGGCCCCCTGCTGCCAGGGGTGCTGTGGGAGCAGAGGGACGGGGCTGGGGGTGCTCTGCGGGGCTGGATCAGGCCCCGAGGTGGGGAGAGGAGAAGGCCGGCAGTCAGGGAGAGCAAGGAAAAGGGGGAAAAGGGAAGGAGAGCCGCGGCATGCGTGTGTGTGACTGTTAAGAGAAACAGGATTCATGGTAATTTCCTGCCAGATGCCTGAACTTCTCCAGCATGCAGACATTTCACATGCGAAATATCAAAGCGTTCCCAATAACAAATGTACTTCCTGCAGCTTCTCAGATCTGCCTCCGTGCCAGCAAGGGAGCGCGGGGACGCCGGGAAGGGGAGCGCTGCTGCTGCTGCCGCCGCCAGCCCGCGGCCGTGGTGCTGGGGGTGCTGAGCACCGACCATGCAGGGGCAGGGATTTGGGTCCTACGGCCCCACTTTGCTCCATGGCAAAATGTGACCCTCGGGTTTGGGAAGCAGCCCCCGCGCCTCCGCGTGTGCTTTTAAGCGTATTGGTTCTGACAGCTCGAATTAATCCGTCAGGTTGTGTGATCCGTATTGGCGGCGGGCCTTTTGACCCTATCAGCACTGTGCTTCCCCGGCTGAACGTCTCCGGGCTTCAAATTGATTCCGAGTTTTATAAACATCCTGACGGCGGGGCTGGGAAGGCAGAAAGGAGGGAAAAGCTCTCACCAGCGCGGAGCTGCTGGGCTGCCCACGAAGCGGCGCGGGGATGGCGACGGGGACAGGGCGAGCGTGGTCCCGCTGCGGGAAGCCCCCCGCTTGCAGGGACACCCCCCTTTGGGGCAGCCAGGAGGGGCTTGCAGCGTGCCCCCTGCCCGCCCCGGGCTGCGGTCGCTGCTCAGAAGCGGTGCTCAGCGGCAGGAGCAGCCCCGCGGCAGCACCAGGACGCGGCGATGCACGGCCCCAAGCAGAGCAGCCCTGCCGGATGGCCACGGTGCTCAAAGCCACATCACAACCCAAAACGTCCTCTCTGTTCCCGCTCCTTTTTTTTTTCAAATGAGAAACGCCTCTCAGCTGTTTCTGCGATTTTCCTTGTGATTCTTTTTGATGCCGTACAGAGCCGGTTCGTAATCGCAGCACAGACACGATCCCCCCACCTGAGAGTTTGACTCGATGCTGGTTTTCAAGCTCTTTCCGAACACCTCGCTCGGAGGGAAGTGGCAAAGTTCATTTGATTTAACATTTTTAGCATGTTTTAAGACCTGCGAGATGATCCCAGAGCTCTCCGAGTGGTCACGAGCCCCTGCCAGGTAGCGCTGTAAGTCACTCCTCACATTCTTTACAAGGTATTTTTAACCTTGCAGCAAATCTCTCCCTCAGCCCCATTCGTGTCTCTTGGTGCTAACAAACGCGTGAGCCTTGCAGGCTGAGAGTTACTTTGCATGTGAGAAACTCATGCAAAAGGCCCAAATAATCATAAATCGATATCAACCGTACATTGCTTATTATTTTCTATTCATTCTCTATTGGCCTAAGAAGTTAATATTGACTCAGCCAGAACAAAATGCCAATAACCGCAGACCTTGAAGGTCGGGGAGGACTGATAGCGAGTGAAGATCCCCTCTGAAGACTTTGCGGTGGTTTCTTTCTTCAGGAGAGGTCGCAGCCGCTTTGGGAAACCTCTCCGCAATGGTTTGGGAGCAAGGCGAGCCCCGGGAGGAGCAAACCCCCGGGATTTTGTATCCGAAGGCTTTGAGCCAGCTTGGGCATCTCGGTGCTCTCCCTGCTGAGCCTTTGCTCCGGCTCCCGGTGCCCAGCCGAGCAGGATGTGCGCTGCCGAGGCAGGACCATGCCTGGAGCAGTGAGAGGGGCAGGGGGACCGGTCCTCGGGGACCTTGGTGCCGCTTCCAGAGCCCGCCCGCGCCCCGTCACGTCTGTCACTTCCCATTAGAGCCCGCCGGCCGCGTAATGCGACTTGACTGATGTAATCGGGGCTGACACAGCGGCAGAAAGGATCTCCAGAAACTGTACACCGCGCGGTTTCCTACAGCCCGCGCCCTCCAGCTCTTGGCTGGAAGCTGCTCTCGGAGGCAGTGCCCAGCCTGGAGCACACGAAAATTGGGGCTGAGGAGCTGCAGAGCCACAGCGTGCCCTGCCAGCGCCAGCTCCAGGGGCGGGAACAGCGTTCCAACCTCTGGCTTCAAGAGGGCGTAAAGCGGAGGCAGTGACCTGGGGCAATCTGGTGAGCAAGCCCCGCTCGTGCCCATCGCTCACCCACTGCTCCGGGAACATCACACGGGGCTGGGGCAGACCCCGGACACCTCCGACATGGCTTCAGGAGGGGTTTGCTGGGATGAGAAATAAGGTGCTGGGCTCTGGGCTGGGCGTCACACGCACAAGCTGGCAAGGAGCAGGGGGAGAGCTGCAAAAGCCTCACGGAGCTCCCGGCCCGACGCAGGCACAGCCGGTGCAGGCTGTGGGGATGGAGCTGAGGGCAGCAGGAGGCAGAAACAAGGGGCCTGGAGGCGCCCAAGGGTTTCTGCTGCCTGGCAAAGGGCAGCCACTGAGGTCCGACCACTCCTCGCTGCGCTGCCGTCAGACTTGTGCAACTGCACTCAGCCATAACACACCCCGGCACCTGAAGTCCCACATAAAACAACACCGGAGAAGTTACCGTAAGGAAATTCCCCCCTGGGTGGGGAACCACAAGTCAAAGTCGCCTTCCCCATCTCCACCCCGGTGGAGGGAGGTGGCTGGTGCAGGGATGCGCAAGGATGAGGATGTCTCAAGGATGCAGAGGGCTTGCGTGTCCCTCGGCACAACGGGCGCCCAGGGGCGAAGGGCTGTGCCCGAGAGCCCTGACAGCAGCAGGGGGGCACCTGGGGCAGCGCTGCCACCAAAGCCCCGATCCTTGGGGATCGGTTTATATGGTGCACTAGTTGGTTTATGTGCAGAAAATACCTTCTCACTGCAAGTGTCGAACGTAACCAGCGAGCACATCCGGCACTTTGGGGAGATCAATATCGCTACGGTGGTAAATATCCCAGGAAATCGATGGGGGATGTAAGAGGTATTTTGCCCGTTTTCACTTTTAACATCTCTTTGTGCTAAAAATGCTATTTTAATAAATGAAAATGGGAAGATTCTCTTCTGGGCCTTGGGGGTTTCTCTGGGGGGGGGGTTCCCATCCACACCCCGCTCCCTGAGCTCTCTGAGCACCAACCCCCCGGGGGTCCCATCGCTGGCACCGGGGTCCCATCGCTGCTTCCCCAGCTCCGCAGGTGCTGGGTGGATGCGATCCTCCCCGTGCACAGCCTCGGCATTGCCAAACCCCTCCTAATCCCTCGGAGCAGGCATTGCAGACGTGTGGGTGTGGGGCACGGGGGGGGGTTGTTCTCCCCGCACACCCCGGGCTTTCCTTCCCAGCAGGTACGGACCCCGGGCACGGGCCCTGACCACAACGCACGTTTCGTTGTGTTGAGAGCATCAGTGCTCCCAGAAAGACTGAAGAAAGCCACTCGCTGCACCTTCGGTAGCTATGGAAATTGAATCTTAACCTACAAGTAATTGCTGCGCAATAGTCACTTGTTAATTACAACACAAAGCCTCTCACCACACGGGATGGATTTACGGCTGAAATTCCCTGATCGACATTCGCGGCAGAGCCAGAAAGAAACGTGTGAGGTAGCGGGGACTTTCTGGGTTCTGTTTCGGGGTTGGGTTTGTTTGTTTGTTTGTTTTCAGCGGTTATTTCTCTCTCTCTGATCCTGACTGACCTTGCAGTTTGTGGAAGGGAAACAGGAAGGCTTAACGCCGGAGGAGCCTTTCCCAACGGGGTCGGGGCGGTGCTGGCCACGGGGGCTTTGGCAACTGGGACACCAGTTCCCTGCGGGGCAAGGAGCAGCTGAAATCCCCTTGCAGCACGCTAAATCTCCCCTTATTGCCCAAGAAGACAAAGCCCTGGCAGAGCAGCCGGGCTGAGGCAGGTCCCGGCCGTCCCCAGGCACAGCACGAGGGTGCAGCCGGCGTCACCCTGCTCGCTGCGGGACCGACACGGCACCGAGGGCTGTGGAGCCGGTGTGGGCTTAGGGGCACCCAGCCCACTGCCACCTCCCCAGGGGGTTTCCCCCTGTCCTGGCCCAGCGCTGGAGCAGAGGAGCCGCACGAGCCAGCGCGGCAGCTGCTGCTTGCCTGGCTAACAGCCGGCTACGAGGCGGTTCCCAACATTTCAGCCCTTAGAAAGTGACCTGAGAAGGTTTATTTGGGCAGCTGGGTGCTGTTTGGGCTGGGGTTGGGGAGATAGGGGAAGAGGTCGGGGCGTGAGGCAGAGCCTCGTGCAGCAGCGTGCCCGGAAAGGGGCAGGGAGCTGCGGGGAGCCCCGGGGGCCGCCGGCATCCCGCACTGCCCACGGCTAACCTCCTCCGCCTAGGCAGCTCCTCACCGAGGTGTGGATCTGCCTCCGTCTCCACGCTCACGGGGCAGCTCCGGGAGTTTTAATTAGAAGTTTGGCACAGCAGGCACAGTTACGACACGGGAATGCTTCGTGCAGGCCATCACCCCATCCACGTCAGTGATAGCGTGCTGCCCTGGGATCAGACATCCTGCTCTCGGACACCTCCAGCACATGAGTTTTCCCAGCTCTGGCTGATGTTACAGCTGCTTTCGAGGTGCTCGGTGATGGGGACCGGGTCGGAGGCGGCCCCGAGGCACCAAAGCTCCCCGAACAGCATCCCTCCGATGCAGCGGCTCCGCTCCCATCCCCGTGGAGCCAGCGACAGCTGGCACGACACCTTTCATGTCTCGCTAAGAGCAGAGTGGAAGTCAGCACGCTGATAATTACAAGGCAGCGCATCTCCGTGCCCTGTGACTAAGGCAATATGTAGAGCAAAGGTAGGAACAAACCACCAGAAGAGCAAATAAATAAAGAAGGCAGCCTTAATAATGGGGTAATTACCTACCTTAAGTACACAATCATCTAGCATTTTGCTAAACTTTATGACACATGATGACAAGTTAATAAATGAGATGTCTTACCAGCAGTAAAACAGCTGTTACCAGCCACCTCGTATGTCTGGGTAGCCCAGAGCAAAAAAAAACCACCAAGCCAAATGAAAAGAAACTGGTTATTTCTGTTTGTCGAAATAGCCCGTGTAATAAATCACTATTAATGATGCTGTCATTTATCAAAGGGAAAGCTCTTGTTGCAAAAGCCTTTGAAGTCATGGCACCTATAATTTCCTACCTATAAAAAGGTACCTTTGTGCATGTGTCATACCTGGAGCCGACGGCAGGTACCGGGAGTTCATCGCTGCCCTGCGCCGCCTCCCGAGCACAGCACCGCTGAGGCAGGGGAGCTGCTCCCCGTGTAACCAGGAGGCTCCGTCGCTGCTGCCGGAGACCCCACAAGAACGGGGATCAGCGGGATGGGAGCTGTGCTCGTGCCTGGAGAAAGGCAGACCCCAAGGCAGGTGTGCGAGGCAGAGCTGCGCTGCGTTGTGACAGCCCCAGGCTGCCCACGCTGCCCCAGGTCCGTCAGAGACCGATTGAAAGGTGGATTCCCTCTCCTCCCTGTACCTAATAGCTCCTTCATCCAAGGATAGTTGGGTGGTGAATCCGTGATAATTAGCAGGGATCTACGGTGGTTAAAATGACCGAGGTGACATTCGCAGAGCCGGGACCAGCCAGCACGGGGCTGAGCCAGCCAAGCCCCCGCGTGCCCTGCGCGTGGCCACGTCCCCAGCCCCACGCCGGCCCACCTGCGGGTGGGATGGAGCAGAGAAGGACGAGGCAGCCTCCTCCTGCCCTGCAGACCCAGGGACCGAGAGCGCCTGGCCGGGGCTGTGCAGGCTGCGACGGGCGCTTGTCTCTGTCCTCCACCACCCTCGGGCCGCCAGCGCCCCAGGGACAGGGCTGCGCAGCACCGCGGCTCCGGCTTGTCCCTGGCCATAATCCCTGCAGCACATCGTAAAAGAGCAATAAAGGCCTAAATAAAGGGCCACAGATGCAAAGGGGAGGCATTTGCTCCCCAGAGCATCCATCTATTTAGGAGGAATGTGTTTTTTCTTTTCCAGAGACCTAAGGAGGGTTTCTTTTTTTTTTTTTCCCCCTTCTTGATTATTAACTAAGGCAGCTCCTATGTAGCTTTGTCATTTTTCCCCTGCTGAAGACACTTTTTCTTTTCTTCTCATCTGAGCGGCAGGCACCTCACCCACCTCATAAGCATCTGCTACAAGAAGTCTTCACCTGTCACCTCTTCCCAAGTGACTTGAGAAAACAGGATAGAAAAGCTATAAATAATTAAGACCCATCCGACACCGGTGCAGCGACTAAATATCAGAACTGCCTGAGCATCACGAACACTGCCTTGATAGCCAAGGGGAAAGCTAACCTACTTCTGGAGGAGGATGTCAAGAGAGACAGGACCACGTGCTAACAGCGTGGCCAAGTGCATTTCAGCCCCTGTCGAGGACTCCTGGCCAGGGAATAACCCGTCCGTGTGAGTGCAGCGTGGCACGCCGGGCCAAGGGCTTGCAGCATCCCAAAAGACGTGGGTGAACACCCCGAAAGAGCAAATGGGCTGCAACACCCAGGGCACGCAGCCTGCGCCTACCGCTTGCATTGCTGGAAGACAGGAGCCTCTCGCATTGCTATCGCTTCTCCGTATTAACATGCATGGCTTACTGATCAAATCCTACAGCCGCCTCAGAGCTTGTAAGAAGTTAACATCAAAGCCACGGGAGGGAGGGAATGGCAAGTGCTGGAGAGAGATGTCACATTAGTGTCTGGCTCTCCGAGAGCTTCTGCATTTCAAACCTTGTTCGTCAAGGCTTCAACTCCATCGCCCTGCTTCGCGGGGAAGGGGAACGTGCCGCCCGCGCCCGCACGCACCAGGGGCTCACCCCCATGGGAGAGGCTGCAGGGGCCAGGGCAGCCCCAGGACGGTGCAGGGCAGAGCTGCAGCCCCGAGGCTCAGCTGGGGCCCTTGGGTGCTGCTGCTGCTGCTCCAGCTGCCTTGGTCGCTGGTGCCATATGAGGGAGAAATCAGGCGAAGCCCCCTATGGTTGGCCCAGACCTGATGGCTGCGTCGAAGGCTGCAAATCCGGCTGCTGTCAGGGCTCGGCTCCGGCTGCTGAGGGTAGATGGAAACTTCCCCTTTGGGCTCTTCTGTAATTGTTCATCAGGGCGTCAGTTCAGCAGAGCATGATTAAATTCCCAAGTGAGCAACCAGGAAGATAATTAACTTTTGGAACAACTTACCTGTGAGACAGAGTATCCATCACTCAAGGTCTTCACGGAGCAGCCGATCCCCAGCCGCCAGCAGCGCTCCCGTTCCTGGAGGTGACCCCGCAGCCCAACTGGTGGGAAATATCCTCCTGGGAGCACAAAATGCTGATTTACCCGAATCTAAATGATCTGCGGGAATACTCCTGGCTCCAGTTTGCAACAAAAGCTAGGCAAGCTGCATATCGCGCTGTCAGCCTGCTCAGGCCTGGGGACAACGGGGTCACCCCGAGCCATGCGCCCGGGCACGCTCCAGCACCCAAAACCAGCTGGGGAGCAGCACCGCAGCTCTTCCACCACGCACACTTTTTGCAGAGCCTTCCCCACCCACGCACGCACACACCTGATTTTTTTCAACTTTGATTAAGCCCCGGCTGGGGATGAAATAAGGGGGATTTTTGCCAGCCCTGTGGCTGGGGCAGGGGGAGCCCTGCTAAGGTCTGGTGCAAAGCCCAGCACTGGTGGGGGGGCTGGGATGCAGAGGGGACACCCCCAGCCCAGGGAGCTGCTTTTATTTGGAGTCTGCAGCACAGTCCCCAGGAGATTTATGACCTGAGCGCTTTGATGTGGGCCTCTGATAAGCATCAGGAATATTTTCGTTTCATGACAATGTCAGCCAGGGAGCGCTGAATGGAGGGGGTTTATGGGCAGCAATGTTTCCTGCAGCTATTGAGCCGGCTGCCACATTCCTAGGGAAGGCCAGCCATTAAAATAAAATCATAAACCCCCCTTTGGAAAGCTTTATAAACAGAAGGAAGCTTCTCCTTTAAGGGAGAGGATCGGGGAGTATTTCCATTTTAATCAGGGGCATCTCTGGAACAAGACCACAGCCAGGGCTGCGCAGAATTTGTCAGGGGATTAGCTCAGGAAAAGAGAGAGTGCAGGATTTTTCCCCTTCGCACTCACTCGGCTGTTATTCCAAATTAGGCTGTTCGTGTTCAGCTCGGAGGAGGGTAATGAAAACCAGAAGGGAGCCGCGGCGAGAGCCTGGCTGGGGGCAGGGGACGGGGACGGGGCAGCGGAGAAGTCCGGTCGTGCACAGGGCACCGGGTCCCTGGGCGGAGGGTGGGCAGCCCCGGTGCTGCAATGCAAGAGGTGCTGCACGGTGCTGCCCGGCATCGCAGAGCACTGCGTGACTTTGCACAGTGCTGCACGACTTTGCACAGTGCTGAACGACATTGCACAGTGCCTCATGGCATCGCATGCTGCTGCACGACTTTGCATAGCGCTGCACAACTTTGCACAGCACTGCACAATTTTGCACAGCACTGCATGACTTTGCACAGCGCAGCACAACATCGCACTGTGCTGCATGATATTGCACAGTCCTGCACGACATTGCACAGCGCTGCGTGGTGCTGCACAGCATTGCACAGCTCTGCATGGCACTGCACAGTGCTGCTGCACTGGGAGCAGCCCAGAAACCTCCAGCCTGCCCATGTAGGCAGCACGGTGGGCAGGGGGCCCTGCAGCACGCTCGCCGCTTGGGGACAGGGCTGCAGGAAAGCTGCCGTGGCCTGGCTTTCTCCCCGCGACAGCCTCTGCTCACTGTCAACTGCTTCCGCGTGATTTATTTGAGGTTTACACTCCAATCTGTAATGCAAAACCACCGAGCGCATTTCTTCCTCCTTGTAATTAAAGCCCCCAATGCTGAAGCACACACCTGGTATAAACAACTATAAAAAAAATACATGTGCAGCGCCAGCACTGTTTTTAGGTGCTGGGAACACAGCCCAACACCGGGTGCCCATCCGAGAGGCGGGTGAGGATGGCTGCCCCAGCGCAAGGGGGGACGCAGCTGGATCAGGCCTCACACAGCCCCTGGATCTGAGGTGCAATTTTCCAGTGATATTTTGGTGTTCATTTTGGGGCAGGAAGAGGGGTCCTTTCCTCACCCGTCCCTTGCAGGCACCCCAGGGAGCTCTCCTCCTTGAAGCCTCCCATGGAAGGGCACAATTCCAGGGCTCAGATGGGGGTTTTATCAACAAATGATTAATGTCCGATGGGTCTAAACTTCCCAGTGGTTCGGAGATTTGTATGGCAATGGTTTTCCTGAACTTTATCTAAATACCATGGGATGAAGCCAGCATGAACACTGAGGTGTGCCACGGTCTGGAGGTGGCGAGAGCCCCTCGCAGCCTGGGGAGCCTGGGCTCGCTCCTTGAGGAGTTTCATCTTCATCCTGATTTCCAGCCTAAATCTTCGGCATGGCCAATTTACCCCACTTGGGGTTGTTCCAACTCAGTCCTCTCGCTCCCAAAGCCCATCCCCTGCCCCGTGTCCTCCCGCCGTGGCCCCGTGGCAGCTCCTCTCGGCGGGGGCGTGCAGGGCAGCGGTGCCGGCAGCAGAGCGAAACGAGGCGGGACGCCCGTCCGGGGAAGCTTCCCGGCCTCCCCGTGCAAGCAGAAGGGCAGGACGAACAGGTTTGGTGGCTGGCAGGGAAAAGAAAAAGGGAACGTCTGCCCCTGGTGCATCACAAACCCCAGCCACCGCCGCTCCACCCGAGAAGCGGCGCTGCAGCAGGCGCCGGCGTCACCCGGCCGGGGGGCTGTGGGGCACCCCGCAGACCCGAGCGGGGTGCGGGGGGAGCGGGGCTTTCCCTCCCCGCACTGCACCAAGAGCAGACGCCCATCGGCCGCGCCGTCGTGGAAAACCAAGAACCCCAAGCAATTTTAAATGAACTTTCAAAATGATGAACAAAGAGCCCTTGTCCGTGTTATACAGCAAATAAATCACACCAAAATGATAGTTGTAATTCCCAAAAGTACACAGAGAATTGATTTTCCGATGACATTTATCATGATAAACCGGTGCAGCAGCATACAGGCACATCTTAAGTTGCAGCTGGTTGACTCCCTCCCATTTATCTCCCATCCCATCTTCGCCGGCCACATTTGCACAGTTGCACAAGTGATTATTGCTCCTAAGGACAACTGGGCTTGTTCAGCTCACCCTGCCGCAGCAGCTCCGGCTGGGTTTGGCTCGCGCTGACTCAAGCCTCAGCCCCACCAGACGTAGTTACAGGGCTAAGAAGTGTTTTAATCGCTTGCCAAGCGTGACGCCCGCGCCGGGCCGGGCTGTTCGGGCTTTGTTGGGAACACAGCACAGGGATGTGCTGGGCCCTGGACTCACAGAGCCCGGCGAGCGAGGGTGCCGGCACCTCCGGTGCTCCTTAGGATAACATTGCTTTCAATCCCCAATCAGATTTTTAAATTATATCTGTATCTGCCTGTGTATATATCTCCCTTTGTCAGAGCCTCGCCAGCCTCTCCTTCTCTCCTTTATTTGTCTTGCTGCTGTTGCAGCGAAAATGTATTGGCTTTGCAGTTAGTGATTACACGTCATCACATACCCAATTTATAACACCATACCCCAAAGAACAGATGTAATAAAGCCAGGCCAGGAAACAGCAATGTTATAAAACAGAGCAGTCAACTCAAAGGTCCTTGCATGTGTGCAGGAAAGAAAATATTACAGACACCGGTCTGGGGAGGGAGGAGGCTGCGGGGAGGAAGGGGGCTCGCGGCGTGCTGAGGACGAGGGATGTGGGCACGGGGGTCGCAGGGGAGGGGGACACAGGGACTGGGGGCGTTTAGTGCAGAAATCACGGCCCCAAATCCGCAGCCTCCATGGAGGGTTGCAGTGGGGCTGGAGGGGCTGCGGTGGGGCTGGAGGGGCTGCAGTGGGGCTGGAGGGGCTGCTGCCCAATGGCCAGGGTGGGATGGGGGTGACGCCGCCTCCCCCCAGACCAAAATGGGGTTTCAGGTGCTGGATTTCCCCAGCCCTCATCCTGCACCGAGCCCACAGCCTCCGTCTCTCGGAGGGGAGGAACGGCAGGGGCGGCGGGTATCTCCACATCTCCGATCCCCCACCTTCCCGTTCAGCCCCCAAAGCCACCGGCTATCAAAACCAGGAGCAGCTCTCCAAGAAGGCTTACCCTGAGCAAGAATTTATCTCCTTTTATTCATGATCCAGGAGCCAGGACATCATGCAGCGGGGCCGGCTAATCGCAGCTGGAGATAGGAGCGACCCCGAGCGAGGGCTGCGCGGGGCCGGCGCGCCGAGCACACGGCTGATAAGGCGGCTGCGGCAGGAGCGCCGAGCTCCTGACGTCTCATTATCAAAAACTTTTTGTTTAATAACCCAGGGTAATAAAATGCACCTCTGGAGGGCCTTGCCCAGATAAAGGAATGTAAATCAGCGATAAAGGCTTCTGGATTTTGCCGCCACAAAGAGCGCCAAGAGCCCCTCGTTCCCCTCGGGCTGGTGGGAGGGGGCCAGGAGCCCCCATGCCCTTGGTCCCCGTCCGTGGCCGGGGGTGGGCTGGGGGCTGCTGCGGGGAGAGAGGGGCGAGCCAGGACCAACAGCCTGGCCCTGGGCTGGGGCTGAGGCACAGAAACCCGCGCGATGCAAATTCGTGAGCTTAGGAAGCCGATCACTTTGAAAGGTCAAAACTCACATTCATAATCGGACTAAACAAAAAGCTAATTAGAGGCCTTTTGTGCACCTAAATGAGGCTGGAGAATTCCCGGTGCTCCCAGGGGCCCGGCGATGTTCAGGAGGGCTCTTGGCAGCCTTCCTTCTCCTGCGAGGTGTTCACCAGCAAAGCGCTCCCGCGGAGTGGATGGAAATAATGATCCAGGAATGGCACCGGGCTCCCAACGTGCGCGGGCGGCGCGTTCAGCGGCCAGCCCCGGCTGAAGCAAAACGGGAAAGGGTCCGGAGCTGCAGCCCTGGGGGCTGTTGGTTCCCCTTGGGGACCCCAGCCCGCACTGGCTGGGGGGGACGGGACCCCCAGGTCAGCCCCGAGGCGAAGCCCAGGCCGGGGGGCTGCTGCCCGGAGCCCACCGCCCACCCCTCCGGGCGCGCTCCGGGGCTCGCCCCGGCTGTCGGCAGCACCGTCACGCCAGCTGTTTCGGAGCGGCGGATTCCTGTTGCCAAGATATGGATTTGGTTTTAATAACAGTTAGTGCAAACATTGTAAATTTACTGCTGCTAGAGAGAGTTTTTGAAAACGTCCAACTCTGGCTATAATTTTTCAATCGCACCAGCTGTTTGTGCTCTGTTCATACCTGACATGCTGCTTTGAAATAGCAATCACTGTATTTATAAGAAGGGAAGGACTCATAAATATGTCAGGAGTGGAATATACAACGCCATATTTCACCATTTTCTATTTTAAAATTGTGAGTTATGACTACAGAAATGTGGTCCCATTAAAGGTGATATGATGTATTTTGTGTCTTGTTCAGGAGCCCATCCATCATTGAGACAATAAAGAAAACCGCACTTACTTTTTTTCCCTGTCGTCTGTAATTTATGATGCCCAAAAAGCTGTAACCTTTTGGCAGGCTTTGCAGAAACTGCTGCACTGTTAGCAACTAAATAACCTTTTATAAGGTTTTAAATGTGTTGCTACAGTCTCAATGCACTTGCTGTATTGATCCAGAAGATCCTGCAAAAAAGGGGAAAGGAACATGATCTATAACAGGATCGATAACAGTATATAGATTGTTGAAAGATGCTTCTAATGATTTTTGCCAGCCATCATCTTTCAATGCGCTGCTCCCCATCTTTTAGGCTTCAGTCCTTGCTCAAATTAATTAACCTTGCTCAGCTTCTCGGTGTGCCAGGGCTGCAGACGGCGCTGGGAGGGCTGCAGCGAGTTTCCCGGCTGCAGATTAATCGGCGAGGGTGGCACCGAGGCGCTGTCCGGGCGGCGCTGCCCGCCTGTGCCTGGCCCCGCGGACCTCACTGTGGGGCAGCTCTGCCAGAAATAAAGGAGAAAGCAAACCCAAGAGGGGCCACGCGGCTCGGTATTGACAGCGAGCTGCTCCCATACAGCACGGCTCCGCGCTCCGTCCCCGCCTGACTTGCTCTCTTTGTCATTTATGTTTTCCCCCCAAAGCAGCCACCAAATCATTATTAACGTTATAAATAAAATGAGAGGGCAAGTTATTAAATGTAAAATATGTGGAGTCCTCCTCGAACTCGCCGCGTAGTTCATAAATATGATGGCTTAATTTCATCTGTAATCCAAACGGCTGATGAAGCATTACACAGCTCTCTGTTAATTGAAGTTGTTAACAAAGCTGAAGAGAGAGATTATTATGTATAGACTTTTATCCTTCAGGGGTATCATCATAACAGATCATAAATGGAAATGAATTCATCGCTCCCACACGCCACCGCGGGATCCCTGCCTGCAGTTTCCATGGGGCAGGGGCCAGGGACGGGATTTGGGGCAGATTCTGGGCACGAGGGTCCCCAGCCCCCCGGACCCCCCAGCCCCAGCCCTCTCCTTCGGGCAGCTCCGGGTGCACTTCCCAGCTCCTGGGCTTGCAGAGCCCCTCGAAAGGCTTCAGCAGGAGAGATGCTACCTCGAAGCGAGATCATTGCCGTCATCTGGGGCACGAGACATCGGGGTGACAGAAAATCCATCCCCTCTGCCCACGTACCCCGGCCGGGGCGCGCACGTGCAGGAGGAGCCTCGGAGTCCACCCCTGTTAATTTACTGCAGGGCACGAGGCGAGTTTTGTGCAGGCACCCAGGGCTCGAGGTATTCATCAGGTCCACAGACAAAGGGTCATTATTATCTCAGGGCCGAGTGTCTATATTTTCAGCACGCTGCTTAAAGTAATAATTGTGTGACTTCTAGTTAGTGATGGGCTATTTGTTTCATGGAGAAATGGACGCCTGCTGCAACTGGGTATTAAAGGCTTCGTGGTACAGCTGTGCCCCTTCCCGAGGCTTTTCAATGCCTTGTTCCTTAAACCCCGGATCTTCTAGGCACCGGGAGATGCTCTTCCAGCAAGTTAATGCAAATGTCCGCTCAAACCCAGCCAGTCACCACTGCGTCTGGCTTCTTTCTCCGTAGGAATACACATCTGGTGGGAAAGGCTGGGGCTTATTCGGTGAGTTTTAATTTGCTGAAGTGGGAATCAGAAGGCGTCCAGGCAGCTCCCAGCGGTGCTGCGCATCTCCCCGTGACCTGCTCGGTCTCGGCTCCGTGCCTCCGCTCCTACGTGAGCAAGAGCCGCCGCTGGCTGCCTCATACTGCCCAGGGCTCCGGGCAGCACTTAGGTGGGAAAAGCTTGCTCTCTGCCCACCAAAACCATGAGAAGAGCGCTGATTCTCCCACCAAAGCTGAGAGCTGAGCTGCAGCAGGGTGGGGAAGGGGCAGGAGGAGCGGAGGTGCCCCCCGTGCCTCCAGCCCCCCGGTTTCTCTCTCCCCACGGCGAGGAAGCCAGCCCAGCCCAGCCTGCACCGCCGCAGCCCGTATTTCTCGGCTCGGCGGCTTCCAGGTGGAGTTATGAAAACACACAATGCCGTTTCCTTCTCCTGGATCTCATCAGCTTTTTCCATCCAGCACATTATCCAGGAAATTCTCGTCTATACCTTTGAGGAGTTACCATGATTATCTGGAACGCGTTACTTGCACACAGCAAATGCAAATTAATGTAGTCTTCACATTTCGCCGTGGCAATAAAGGGGAATGTTGACATCAGCCTGAAAGTAGAATTAGCTTTTGCATTATGTGGTGTGAGAGTGAGGTGTTGAAACCCGCGCGCGAGACTTTCCAAGTTACAGTAAAGAACTGTTCTGGCAGCATTGCAAAAACATTGTCGTGTTTCCAAAAGCCAGAGGTAAGCTGAGTGGTCTCTCTGTTCGAGGCTGTATTATTGCTTTTGCTGGGCTTTCAAAACCCTGCCATTTTGTCTCGTTACCTCTAATGTGTTCCTCGGTTTATTGCAAGCTCATCTCCTTAAGAAGAGAGAGTTACAGCGCTGTCAGGCTCTGCTACTCTCTGATAAAGAGCCCACTTCGTTCCTAGCAACACCAGCCTCCCCTCCCCGCCGTAATCCCTCCAACAACACCGCTTTCATCGCAGCACGGGAGCCCTTTGAACCACACCAGACAAGGGCTGGAGGCACCAATCCTGCCGGCAGCTCCTTCGCAGCAATAACCCGGGGCTCGGTGCTAACACCTTGCTGGCGGAGGTGATGTGCACGGTACCGGAGCCCCTTAAATCAGGCGCCGAGGCTGGATGGGAAGGGACGAGGCTGAGAGCTTTATTGATCATTTCTGCAGCGCACGGGCATTCACCGAGCGCTTGCCAAGCTCCCAAATCCTGCAGCGAACAGAAAACCTGGTGCGGACTGTCTCCAGCCATCGTGGCAAATAGGTCCTGGGATGTTGGCTCCTGGTCCCCCCCTCGCCATCGGGGACCCCTCTCGGGCACCCAGCGCCCATCCCCGGTACCCGCTGCACGTCCCGGGTACGTCCCTGGGGAGGTCGGGCTCTGCCACCACGTGCAGCAGTTGGGCAGATTTCTCACAGAATTGGGTCAGCTCCGTTTTTCTGCCACCAGCCGTCCTGGGGGGTGGGTTCGGCCGTTTGGGTAATTACAGCAGGAGCCGTTTTCAGGCAGGCGTTGATGGAGAGCAGCGGCTGCAGGGATCAGCAGCGAAGCTGCGAGCACAGGGCAAGAGCAAGACACGAACAGGGACGGGCTCAGCGGGTCAAGTAGGCTCTGCTAGCCCAGCAATTACACCCTGTCCTCCCCTCCTCTCGGAGGTTTGAGCAGAAGGGTGAATTAGCTGGTGCGGGTTGAGTTAACCCGTTGTCTGCCGCCAGCCATGGAGCTGGCTGCACACGCCCTCAGTGCAGCTTTGGTTTGCTCAGCGGCGTCTCCGGGGCCGAACGCTCCCAGCTCCATCCTGCAACCCTCACCTCCTCCCGGCTTGGGTGCAGAGGCAGGAGGAGCATCAGGCACCACAGCAGCAGAGCAGGCACCGGGTGGCTCCCAGCAGAGCCAGGGTCCCGCCTGTGCCATGGTGCCAGGGACAGGGCTTTGCTGCGATCTGCTCCAGAAGCATCTTTACGCACTGCGGTCTTTCACATGCAACTGCTTCTCTGCCTTCGAAGCAGCGCTGTCCTGCAGCAGGGCCTGGTTTTATCATCGCACCAAGCAGGAACAGTTGCAGATGGAGTTTGCTCTTGGTGGCTGCCTGCACGGAGCTGGGGGACGGAGGAAAGGGCGAGTGGGAAGAGTTTGGAAGAGGAGCCCTGAACGTGCCTGCGCGCACGGGGCCAGATGCTGGCTGCAGGCTCAGTTTGGAAACAGTTCCCTTAATAAAGAGCTAGTTTAGTTTCATAGCCACGAAGGCCATCCATGTTGTTATTCAGCATGTGGCATATGAAACAGGTCGTTCTGGGGAGACCCACAGGAAGGAGCAGAGCGCAATAACAGGCGAGCGAAGCAGCTCCGCCGCAGGACTCGGACCACCAGGACTGAGGGTTTCCAGGCCATGCCAGGCACGCTGCTAGCACGTGCGAGAGCTGCATCCGCCGGGGGATTACAGGGAAAAGCCGGGCCTCGTGCTCCAGCCAGCCGCTGCTTCGCCACAGAGCAGGGAGAGGCGAGGGGCACCCACCACATCGCGGTGCCTTTGCATGGGATGGGGAGACGCAGGGAGCAGGAGAGAGCCGAGCTCCTGGGGGTCGCAGCCCCGCGAGGCCCCCCCTGGCTGGGTGGGCAGGCAGAGCTCCAGGACAATTTGGGCTGAGAGGGCTGTAAATGAGGAAGAAGGGAAAACAAATGATGCCAGCAGCAGGTGAAGGAAGTGTAGGAGCATTATGTATAATATTAAATTTAATGCTATTCCATTTTCCATCTCAGTTATTAAATTAACTGAGAACTATGCTTGCACTTAAAAGATTCCTGTCATATTTTATGCACAAGATGATCTCAGAGTAATTCGTGCTAGAAATATGTCATGTTAAATTACGGATACCAATAAACCTTACTTAAACTCGGCATTGATCATGTGTGGGAGATAAACTCCTGGGGGCCCAGCTCCCCATCGCCCAGCACCCCGGGCAGGCAGCGCTGGCTGGGCTCGGGGACACGGTGCCGTTATCGGCGCGGGGCCGGCGGTGTCACCCGACATGCCCGGGGAGCTGAGGGTGCCCGGGGGGCTGACAGGTGGCAGTGAGGGGTGACGGCGATCCGCCCGGGGCCGACACCGCTTATCGGCACAAGATGCCGTGTTGCCGTACCAAACGCGGCCCGGCGAGTCTGGCTCCTATTTGGTGTCACCTTCGCTCACACCGGCCCCGTCCCTTGGGGCTGTGCCCCCCCCCCCGGGCTGTGCACGGCCGTGGGGTGGGGACCACGGGAGCAAATCCCAGCTGCGTCCTCCCTCGCTCCTGCTCCCCACGCGCTGCCCTCATGTGATGGGAGGCTGGGCTTCCCCTTGGCGAGAACAGCCCTCGCCTCTGTGCCCAGGCATCACAAGCCCCAGCTGCCCCGAGGCCGCCCCGCCGCAGCACAGAGGTTTTTCAAGGAGCTTTGGCTCCGGCCTCCCCCTGAATGGAGCCGCTTGTTCTCCGCAGCCAGCGGCGCGGCCGCGCTCACTGGGTGCTCTCCCAGGGTCGCCTCGGTCCCAGCTCTGGTGCTTGCTCCAGAGCCCTGTGGCTCCCCAGGGCTCCTCGCCTCGTGCTGTCCCATGGGAAAACCCAAGTGGTGCCAGCGCTGCTGCCCCAAGGAGCAGCTGAGGGCTCAGCCCTTCGTTCCTTTTAGCACGAGGGAGTGAGTGGCACCCAGGGGTGAAGCCCTGACAGCGGTCACAGGATCCCACACGACCTGCACAGCGCACGGGGGGATGGAGCGAGCCGTGGAAAGACACAGCTGCACAGCTGACCCTCCAAATTGATGAGCTCCTGGCTGTAGCACAACCATCCACAGTGACCACAGCCTTCCAGAGCCCCCTATGGAGCTGCTCCCACCTTATCCAGGTGGGTGCTGGTGATGCTGGTCCAGCGCTGGGTGCTGGCACCCACGAGCTCCCCGGACCAGGCAGCCGAGCATCCCTCATGCCAGCGCTCACCAACCCTTGGCACGGCCCCGTGGCACCACCAAACCACTGGTGGCCTTGCAAATCCCAGTGCCAATGGGGACCCCAGCCCCGTGCCGAGCACCCCACGGCTGCTAGGTGCCCCCCGCTGCCGGGGAGTAATTGGGTGCAGCAGCACATGCTGCAGGGCTGCTTTAATCCTGCTCCAGGTGGCTGCAATCCAGTGCAGGATTTACAGTGCCCTGACCCTGAGCTGTCAAGAAGGAACAGCCAGATTAATGGGGTGGGCGGGTTCGTGCAATAATCGTTTGTTTGATGTGACAAGCCTGATAGGCGTTGATTTACTTACAGACTGATAGGCTTTTAATTGAGCACCTCTGTCCCAGTCACATCAAAGGCAGAGGTTGACAAGGGGCCCCTTTTACCAAAAGCTCCCGGTGACTGACAGATCCTGGATGCTAAATCTCCCGGGGAGGGGGTTCCCTCTTTTTCTCTTCTTTTTTTTTTTTTTCCTCCTTTCTCTCCCAGGATGGGCCAGGCCAGGCGCAGCAAAAGCCCCGTCCCTTGCAGGGGGATGCCTGGCCAAGCCAGCGTCCCCTGGCCTGGATGGGGACAGGGTTAGGGCATGACAGGCGCCAGCATCGCCCCCGGCACTCCTCAGGGAGCCCTCGCCCAGCCCCAGCTCCGGTTCCACCTGCATCAGATCAAATTCAGCCACAAAAGGTGGCTGAAGCGAAGGGAAAGGTGGGAGGCGGAGGCCAGGCAGTGGTTTTATGGCTGGTTCTCTGTGCATCAGCGCGGCTGACCGACCTTACCAGGTGGGAGGGCTCGTGGGATGCAGTTACACCACCGAGACGGAGACTTTGGGAATCAGCTGCAGATGGGTGAAGAGAAGGAAATCCACGGTGCACCGAGTCTGCGCGCGGAGGCACAAGCGTGCGGCCATGCACAGGCGTGCACCACGAGGGCAGAGCGCACCTAAAGCACCTAAAGGTGCCCACGAACCCCCCCCCAGCGCATTGGTAAAAGCAAACAAACAAAGAGACAGAGCCAGAAAACCAGCCGAGTCGCTCAGACGTCTTGTGAAGACGTATGGGAGATTCTGTTCTTAATGGGAAATTTAAGAAAGTGGGCACAAATCACAGCTCTTTTCCGTAACCTGCGGTGTGCAGAAAAGCCTGAGCCTTTGGGCCGGATTAGCTATGTATATTTATGTTTTAAAGTCTGATGTGTTTTTCAGGATCTAAATATAAATTATTTTTACTGTATCAATGATTAAATATTTTTCTTTGAGATCATAGAGTCCAAAAAGTAAATGTTTCTGAAAAGGCATTCGAAAAATTTAAAAGAAGAAAAAAATCCCTCTGAGAAGCCCTTTTGTCATTTGCAACCAATAAAAATGCCTATTGTTATGAAGGGCTCATAAATAATCTGATTTTGGCATGCTTTCATACCATACAGAAAATGAATAAATTAAACTTGATTTACAGCCTTTTTCATTTTTATTAGAGCCGCTCCAAACATTTTATGTAACGTACGTGCCAGATGAGCTACACCAAATGGTTTGAGGCTCTGGTACTGATATTATATAAATTAAGTTGTTTTAATTTGCATAGTTTAATTAACTAACACTGGCAAGGAAAAAAAGGAAAGCAGAGGTACAAGAGAGCTCGTGCGTGTCTGAGGGCTCAGCGCACCCACGGAGACAGAGCCCCAGGTGCCAGCCGCAGGGCGCGTCCGGGTCCCCCCATCGCTTCTGGAGGGGGCCAGCACCCACCCGCGGCCCCTTCCCCATGCTAAAGGATGTGGGGATCTCTCTCACGTTCCCATTTTACAGATGGGGAAACTGAGGCACGCGAGCTGGACCCCGTGGTGCAGATCCCTGCAGCCTTTTACCCTGCGGGGACACCTCCCTGCGCCACCGCGGTGTTAACTGGCGCTGGGTCGCGGGGGAAAATGCCCCGAATTATCCCCGCTGACAAAGCATCTTTGTAAAGACCGCCACTCTGCCCGGCGCGGCACAACGCTGAGAAGATAAACAGGCCAAAAAAAAAAAAAAAAAGTCTTAACTAATGTCACCGTGACCCGATGTCAGCCACGCTGGGCGTTTTGATCTGCTGCCCATCCCTGCCGAATAGAGGAGCGCTTTTCTTCCCTCCGCAGCACTTTGATAAGTGTGTGATGTTCTCCTCCCCCTCGTGCAATTTATCCTGTAGAATTTCACACCAGGAAACAGCTTCATTACATCAACAACAGGAAGACCCCACTGATTTGTCACACAGAAAAACAGCTGTTAGTCACACATCAAGGGAATAGAGGGGGGAAAGAAAATCTCACCTTTTTTCCTTTAATGTTCGCGCAGTTCTTTAATGTTAATCGCTCTGCAGAGGAAAGCCAGCTACCAGGCTATCCAATAAGTAACCATCATCCAGTGAGCACCAGTTAATATCTGAGTGTCTTCCTGCTTTTCCTGCTACATGATTGCTTTCGAAAGAAAGATTAATTCCAACTTTAAAAAAGAAAACACTATTTTTATCATTGCCAGAAGTCTATACGGGTTTAAAAAAGAAAAAGCACTTGCTTGTCGTTTTACATCTTGCAATTTTGTCAGTTGTTTTAAAACATGTCTCCTGTAATAAATAAGATCATTTTTATGCACTTGTTCTGCAGCTCGCGGCGCGGCCCCGGCTGGCGCAGCGCTGGGGGAAGGTGGACGCGGCGCGGGCAGCCCGACGGCCCCGCGCTCTGCCGCGCACACACGCGCAGGATCTCGCTCACGGAGCCGCTCACCGGAGGCGATTCGCCCGTGGAGCAGCAGGTCCACAGCACTGATGAAATCTTGGCTTTAAATGAGCCTCCGGGATCCCCAGCCCGCAGCCAGGTCGGGTCCCCCCAGTTCCTCCCCGCACCCTGGGGACCCCACAACTGCCCCGGGACCTCTGTGGGACCTGGCTGATGGCAGTTGTGCTCCCGTGCCCTCGTCTCCATCCTGGTTGTGGGCTGCCAGGCACCCCCACGGCTCCGCGGGGAGCAGCAGTGGGGAGGGAGCCGCTGCGGAACAGGGGAGCAGCCCAGGGATCGCTGCTGGAGCTCCCCGGGGAGAACACCTCCTTTCGGTGCAGCTCAGCGCTCGTGCATTTAATGCACAAGCATTTAGTGCACGTTTGTAGGACGGCTGCCTGGGAAGGGCTCTCTCTGGAAGGCAGGAACGCCGTCCCGAGCCACGCTTCCAGGCCTGGGCCGAGGGGTCCCAGCAGCCCTGCACGTCTCTCCTCTCCTGGTTTGCTTTTTTCTTCCCCTTTTTACAAATACCTGCGGCACCGCCTGCGCCTTCCCCGGACGGCACCTTTTGGCACTACCTAATGAGCAAAACATCATCAGTCATTTCTGAAAGCGCTCGTGGAGGCTTTCTGTCTTTTTTGGCTGTGCTTTCATTCAAAATATTTTGCTCTTCATTTAGCGCACCGTGTTATTCTTGTGTGGCGAGGGGTCTCGCCTGCTTCACCTGAATACCCTTGGCGAGAGGCACTCCCCAGGCACAGGGGGACTTGTGGCGGGGCAGAGCTGGGCACGAAGTGAGGACGTTTTTCTTTCTCTCTCCCCAGTTGCTCTTAATGACAGTGGGACCCACACAGATTTTAACACGCAGAATATAATCAGAGACAGTAAGCGCCCATAACAGTACAACATGGAGCAGGGTTCACTATCTGCAGTGATCCTTCCATGATGTTTTATTCCAGCCGAATGCAGAAGTTTTCTCCCCGGTGCACGCGGCGGTGCCGGCGCTCCCTGCACGGCTTCGGCATTCAGCAGCTTGTTGGAAGGGAAAGGAGCTGGGGCCCGATGAGCAGCTTTGCTGCACCCCAGCTCCCATTACGGGTGGAAAAGTTGCTGGTGCTGGGGCCTCTTGCACCCGAGGTGCTGCCTGCACCCCGGTGCCACGGGAGCTTCGGGGAGGCGGCGAAGCAGCCCCGGCGCCCGCTGCCCCGCGAGCGGCTGCTGGATGGCCCGGCAGTTACACACTTGTCCCACCTTATTTTATTTTATTTTGTTAACGCAGTGTTGTTGTTGGCATGCAACTTGAATTACTTTGAGGAAAGATTTTTTTTTCTATTTCCTTCTGACTTGAATGGCTCCTTTGAAAGGCAGGCCTCTCCTTTTACATCCACGCTGTCCGGATTGAATCAATCTTGCGGTCAGCTTTGGGGGGGGGGGGGGAGAAAAGCCTCACAAAGAGGCAAAATTGACAGGTCCGACAATCGGCGTGATTGATAGTGGTTGGAGACGCGGCCTGGACGCCGCACTGTGCCACGGCGATGCCGGCGCGCTGGGGGAGATCCAGCAAAGGCTTTTTCCCAGAACCGGGCGTGCACGGGCTCTGGAAGGGGTGGCGGTATGAACTTAATAATAGCAACATTGTTGTAACATAAAGCATCTGTCAGGGTTTAATATGATTAATTATACGTCCCTGTCTCTCTCTCCCTCTCCGGGCAGGCGGGAGGGACCCGAAACCCAAACCCGGCGAAGGCAGAGGTGGGTCCGTGCCCCCGGCAGCCTCCCCGGCCACGCGCAAGCCGCCGCCACGCAGCGCCCCGTTGGTGACCTTCAGCCAGATGCACATGAAAGAAAGCAGGAAAATGTCAAACATTCCGCATTACGAATATGCTCACGGTATTCCAGGCCAATCAGAGAGACAGGGTTACCGGGCTCTCAATGGGTAATTTGTTCCAGATAAGCCTTGATTTTAACGGAGCAGCAATGACATCACCCCAGTGCGCTGAGAACCCATCCCTTCGGGTTTCGGTACATGACCGGGCAGATTGGATCAGCTGCGTTGGTGCTGCAAGCGCGGTGCCCAGCTCCTCTCCTCCGCTCCCTCCAGGAGCCACATTCATGGGCCCCAAAGTCACCAGTCCTGGCCCCAAACCAGCCTCGCACACCCCCGTGGTGCCCCCCAGCCCTTGCAGGTCTCTCCAAGCCCCCATTCCCCCAGCCAAAGCCTACAGGAGCCAGGGCCCAGCGGGATGGAGGCTTCCAGGCCCCGACCATGGAGCCCCCTGGGTCTGTGAACTTAATGCAAAGCCGTCCAGGAAAGGTAACTAGAAATCGGAAGTTAATTGTCGAGAAGTTTAATTAGTTATACGGGAGTCTGTGCTGTCACCGGCAAATTTTTAAGACTGAGCCAAAGAGAGTGGAAAACCACTGGAAGAAATGAGTATTCTTGGTAGCAACGCAAGGAAGTGGCACGTTTCGTGGGCCTGGCTCAGCTCTGCCCGCTGCCCCCCCAGCAACCCACAGGGGCCGTGCCACGTCCCGGAGGTGTCCCCCCCACCACCACCCCCCAGGGCAGGGGGCAGCGCTGCAGGGCGGGTGCACGGGCCGCTGCGGCAGGGCGCCGAGCTGAGTCGTGCCGTGCTCAGCTGTGCCAGGCTGCTCTTAGCCGAGCCACGTCGCAGCGGCCGAGCCACGCCGCGGCGTGCCAGCTGAGCCGTGCCGTGCCGCGATAAGGCACGCCAGCTGAGCCGTGCCAGCAGGGCCGCGCCGTGCTATGCCAAGCCGTGCCAGCCAAGCTGAGCCGTGCCCTGCCAGCCGAGCCGTGCCAGGCCACGCAATGCCTAGTCGTGCTGAGCCGTGCTGAGCCGTGCTGAGCCGTGCGATGCCCGGCTGCGCCGTGCCGTGCCGTGCCGAGGCGAGCCGTGCCGAACCGGGGGGATGCCGGGGGATGCCGAGCCGAGCCAGGCGACGCTGAGCCGAGCCGGGCGATGCCGAGCCGAGCCGAGTCTTGCCGAGCCGAGCCGAGCCGAGCCGGGCGGCTCTCCCCCACGCGGCGGCGCGGCGGCAGCACGGCGGCTCGCCCCCCCCACCGGCGGCTCTCCCCGCCCCGGGGGCCCGGCCGGGCGCGGATTGGTGCGCGGCGCCGGCCCCCTCGGAGCGCGGCCGCCATCGGGGCTATTTGACGTGTCGGTGGGGAAGGGGAAGGGTTTTGTCTCGCCGGGGCCGCCGCCGCCGCCGCTCCGCCGCCCGCCCGGCCCGGCCCGGCCCCGCGGAGCCCGGCGCGCCCGCCGCCGCCGCCCGCCCCAAATGAGCGGAGCCCCCGGCGGGCCCCGGCCGAGGACCCCGCCGAGCCGCGGAGCCGCGGGCGCCCCGTCGCCCCGGCCGCCCCCCGCCGACCCGCTGCGCCAGGCCAGCCGGCTGCCCATCCGCGTCCTGAAGATGCTCAGCGCCCACAGCGGCCACCTCCTGCACCCCGAGTACCTCCAGCCGCTCTCCTCCACGCCCGTCAGCCCCATCGAGGTCAGTGCCCGACGCCCCCGCGGCCCCGGCTCCCCCCCCGCCCGCTCCCCCCGGACGCCCCCCGAACCCCGCGGTGCCGGCCGTGCCCGGCTCCTTCCCTCCCGGCCGGCCGCGGCCCCCCGCCCCGCGCCCCCCTTCCCTCCCTGCCCTTCCCTTCCCTTCCCTTCCCTCCCCGCCCTCCCTCTCCTTCCCTTCCCCTCCTCTCCCTTCCCTTCCCCGCGCCCTGGCTCGGCGCCCGCCGGCCCCGCGGTGGGGGGGGGGGGGGGGTTGGGGGGGCCGGCCCGGGGGGCGCCGTCGGGGCCCCCCCCTGACCGGCGCCGCGCTCCGCTCCGCCCGCAGCTGGACGCCAAGAAGAGCCCGCTGGCGCTGCTGGCCCAGACCTGCTCGCAGATCGGCAAGCCCGACCCGCCGCCCTCCTCCAAGCTCAACGCCGTGGCCGCCGCCGGGCTGCCCGCCGCCGACAAGGAGCCCGCCGCCCGCCCCGCCGCGCTCAAGCCGCCGGGGGGGGACGCGCCCCCCGAGGACAAGTCCAGCTTCAAGCCCTACTCCAAGGGCGGCGCGGAGCCGCGCAAGGAGGGCGGCGCGGACAAGGCCGGCTTTCGGGTGCCCAGCGCCGCCTGCCCGCCGTTCCCCCCGCACGCCGCCGCCGCCTCGCCCGGCGGCTCCCGCGGCGCCTCCCCGCAGCACGCCGAGCCCAAGGGCGCCGAGGAGAAGAAGGAGCCCGAGGCGGCCAAGCCCAGCCCCGACGGGGCGGGCGGCGCGCTGGGGCGCGGGGCGGCCGAGCCCGGGGCGCACGGCGAGCCCCCCTCGGGCCGCAAGTCGGAGCCGCCCGCCCTGCCGCCCGCCGGCCATGTGGCCCCCGTGTCGCCCTACAAGCCCGGCCACTCCGTCTTCCCCCTGCCGCCCTCCAGCATCGGCTACCACGGCTCCATCGTGGGCGCCTACGCCGGCTACCCCTCCCAGTTCGTGCCCGGGCTGGACCCCACCAAGCCGGGCCTGGTGGGCGGCCAGCTGCCGGGCGCCCTGGGGCTGCCGGGGAAGCCGCCCAGCTCCAGCCCGCTCACCGGGGCCTCGCCGCCCTCCTTCATGCAGGGATTATGCCGGGACCCGTACTGCCTGAGCTACCACAGCGCCTCGCACCTGGGCTCCAGCAACTGCTCCAGCTGCGTGCACGACCCCGGCAGCCTGAAGAGCGGATACCCCTTGGTGTACCCCACGCACCCCCTGCACTCGGTGCACACCACGCTCTCCTCCAGCGGCACCGCCAGCCTGCCCGGCCACCCCCTCTACACCTACGGCTTCATGCTGCAGAACGACCCCCTGCCCCACATATGCAACTGGGTGTCTGCCAGCGGACCCTGCGACAAGAGGTTTGCCACCTCGGAGGAGCTGCTCACCCACCTACGGACCCACACGGCCCTGCCGGGGGCGGAGAAACTCTTGGCGGGTTACCCTACCTCCGGGCTGGGCTCCGCGGCCTCCTGCCACCTCCACCTCCCGCCCGCCGCCCCCGGGAGCCCCAACACGTTACCGGCCTCCCTGTCCTTGAGGAGCCCACACACTTTGGGACTAAACAGGTACCACCCGTACGGCAAGAGCCATTTGCCCACAGCCGGCGCCCTGCCGGTGCCGTCCTTGCCGGCCGCCGGACCTTACTACTCCCCGTACGCGCTCTACGGCCAAAGACTAACTTCAGCTTCTGCACTCGGATACCAGTAACTATGGCAGCCCCTTCCCCTCCTCCGGTCTCCTCCTTGCCCGAGCTCCCCGCTCCCTCCTTGGACTGTGTATTTATTTACTGTATGTTAGCTTAAAGCTGGGAATATAAGTGCATTAATCCACCAATGAATCAATGGTATGCAAAAAGTCTGTGTCCAAAAAAAAAAAAAAAAGAAAAAAAGAAAAAAAAAATCTTTACTTTGCAGGTGTGGGGCTTTTATTTTTCCCTTCTGTTTCTTTTGATTTTTTTTTTCTTCCCCTTCTTAATTTCCCCCCCTGAGAAATTCTTGCATGACTCCTGACACACAAGGAAAAAAAAAAAAAAAAAAAAGAACGTTTCTTCCTCCTCCCCCTCCTCGTTTATCGTTCTGGGATTCAGTTTCCGTTTGTAAAGTTAACAGATGTAATTTTTTTTTTTTTAATTTTTTTTTTTTAATTTTTTTTTTTTTTTTTTGCGATGTGTTTTGGGGACCGGGGGTGGCCGCGGGCGGAAGGACGGGAGCAGGCCCGGCCGTGCCGCCCCTCGCCCGGCAGCGGCGCCCCCGGGCAGCGCCCGGCCTCCCCCCCCCCGGCCCGGCACCGGCACCGGGCCCCCCCCCCCCCGAGGACGGAGCAGCGACGGGCGCGGGGCCGCCCCCAGCCCCAGCCCCGCCGCGGGAGGGCTGCGAGCATTTCGGGTGCCTAGAGCTCCGGCTTGGTAAGTCTTATTTTGTTAATAAATGAATACTTGGTTATATTCACCCTGTGGTGTGTGCTCTCTTCCATCCCCCCCCGGCACCCTCCCCGGTCCCCCCCCCGGGGGCTCTGTGCCCCCCGCACCCGCCGCAGCGCCCCGGGGCCGCCGAGCGCCGAGCTCCGAGCCCCACCTAGCGGCGGCGGCCGGGGGGGCTGCGGCGGGTGCTGGGTGCTGGGCGCTGGGTGCTGGGCGCTGGGTGCCGCCGGGGTGCGGAGCCGGGGGGTGCCGAGGTCGTGGTCCCGGGGGAGCGGAGCGCTGGGGGGCGCAGGGAAGGTTCGAGAAGGCAGCGGAGCTGAAAGCGATGCCAAGAGCCCCGGTGTCCCCCCCCCGAGACCCCCCCAGGGCGCGGAGGTCGCGGTGCTGTGCCCCCGTCGCTGCACCCAGCGGAGGGGCTGGGATTTGGGGCTGGGGGCCGCAGCCTGACGCGCCCCCGGTCCCGCTCCCGTGCCTTGTGCGAGCAGCCGGGCGCTGGCGCAGGCTCGGGCTGCCCTCCCCGGCTGATCGCTGCCGTGCCACGAGCGCCGTGGGTTTGGCGAGGGGCTCCGAGACCCCTCGCTCCCGCTGGGTGCTGAGCACGCAGCAGCACGGGCAGGGCTGGGGGGCTGCAGCCCGCTGCGCCCACCCCACGCCGCTGCTCGGGGCCATCCCCGAGCTGTTATTCCAGCAGCAGCCCGACCCTCGCAGCGGGACCCCCGGCTGCACCCCGTGAAGCCCCCCCCGTGCTCCCGTTGCCCCCCATGGCTGTTCTCTGCTGTTGAGTGCTTTGCTCCTGTTGCATTTTGGGTGAGTCATGCAATTAATCCCAGTTAATTGCCTTCTCTACATTGCCTTATGCCCCGTGTTTAAATTCCTTTGTGTCCTTTGAGCTGAAAAATAATGCGCTTAGAACGGGGGCTTGTTTTGCCAGTGAGATTTTTATTTTTCTGCCCGCTCCTCTGAGCACGGCCGCGGGCGCGTGGCCGGAGGGTGGGCGGTGGCCGGGGCTCTGCCGCTGGCGGCCGCTGGAATTGAGGAGGCCGGGGTCCGGTGGGCAGCCCCGACCCTGAGCCCCCCCCGGCTGCGGGGAGCAGTTTTGTGGGTCTGTGGTTACCCCGCCGGGGCCGTAGCTCGGGTCTGGCTTTGCTCCGGGTCTGCCTGCGGCAGCCGCTGCCGGTGTTGGCAGGATGAGGGCCGCGGGACTGCAGAACCGGGCTGGAAGCGAGGAGGTTTTGAGCATCGCAGCGGGTGCTCCCCTCGGAGGGGACGGCACGGGGTCGCAGGCCAAGGCGCCGCCAGATAGCTTCTGTGCTTCGGTCCCCGCTGTTGCAGAGCTGCGCGGGGCGTTTGCAGCCGTGACGGTCCCCCCGAAGGCCCCCCCTGCCCTTCGGCAGCGTCGCCTCTCCCTGGGCATTGCCCCGTGCCCTCCGGCAAGGCTGCTCGGTGTCGGCCTCGCTCGGGCGCCGCTGGTCCCTGGCGTAAATCTCGGCTCCTCAGCCGCAGCTCCCAAACCCCACGCCTGCTGCGGGTCCCTGCAGCGGGCATTTTGTTCCGCTGGGCTTTGAGGCATCCTCACCGCCAGCGCTGCGGGGCTGTGCGCAGGCTCTCCCTGCGCCACGGGGCAAGGAAGGCGATGCTGCGGTGCCGCGATGCCCGCGGATGCTCGGGGATGCCGCTGGGCCTCGGGCTGTGGGGTCGCGGCGCGCCTGCGGTGCGACGCTGCCATGGAGCAGCCAGGGATGGGACGAGGGGTCCGTGGGCAGCACCGCCTGCATGCAGGGAGAGCCCCGGGTGAACGGTGCGGGCTCTGTCCCCCCCTCGCTCCCCAAACCCCTCCTCGCGCCAGGACGCTCCCAGCTCCAAAAGCGAGCCCGTGCGCCTCCCCTCCGCCTCCAGGCAGACGGGGATGCTGCTCAGATGCATCCTGCCGTGCAGACGGTTCCCCGAGGAATATTTTTTCCCCTCCCTAAAGACTGCAGCACCGGGGCCAGGATGTGTAAACACTGCAAAGTATCATCTGATACCAGCCGACACTCGGGGGCTTTATCTGCTAGGAAATTATTGTGTTGCCGATATATTAAATAACTCCCTATCTAATGTATGCCCAGGTTACTGCAGAATTCATTTTACAATAAGAGCACTGGGATGCACTTTATTAATCATTCTGTCTAACAACCTGCACTCCACAGTTTCGGTTTGATTTGATTCAATCCTGTCTTTCTGCAAAATATATGGCTGAGTGGGTCGGATAATGTA
Organism: Anser anser; assembly: GCF_964211835.1. NCBI lineage: Eukaryota > Metazoa > Chordata > Aves > Anseriformes > Anatidae > Anser > Anser anser. Next base: position 1,124,091 of record NC_139747.1, on the reverse strand, counting down.
TGGCTTAATTTAGAGTTGTATGGGTTTGAATTACCATTTTCATAATGTGCTGTGCATTAATGTGTTGCATCATTTATACAGAAAAATGTGCAAGGTTTCAAACCTCTCCGGGAAGCAAAAGTCACCTAAAGGGAGCGCGGAGCAGCAAGAAAGGGCCTTTCAAAGCCGGCTGGCAGGGGGTGCTTTTTGGGGCAGGAGGTGGGATAGGGAGGGCCGGGAGCGGGCTGAGGCTCGGATAACACAGGTGGGTGTTAGGACACGGGAAATGTGTGTTTGAGGCCGTGTTGGCAGCGAGCAGCTCTCCTCCTTATTGCATAACAACAACTTTTCCAGCTAGCCCTGAATTGCAAGAGACCTCCAGCGGTTGACTCTCAGGTGACCCTGATCCCAGCGCTCTCCCGTGGACGGCTATAATAACACCAGCTGTCAGTTACCCCGGCTCTGACTGAGGAGGAAAAAGCACTGATTATCCAAATACAGTCATTAAAGGGGAAATGTGTTTTTAGGACTGTCAGAGTGATTAATGAGGGTTAGCAATCCTTGCAAATGCACTTGTTTAGTCTAACTGGCAGCCTCTATTTTCCTATTGATTTATTGCAGCAGTTGCTGAGGCCGCAGTGTGTGTGGAAGGAGTCAGGACACTTCGCGACTGTGTGCTGTTTCAGTGGAAAACATGCAGGATTTTGTTGTGAGCGGCGGAGGGGGGCTCCGGCTGAAAGGCACGGTGCGCTCCCGCTTTGCCCCGGCCGTGGAAGGCAGCTGAACAAAGGCAACATTATACCTTGTGCCGGGGAAGGAATGACTTGGACGCACATGCAAAACAGCTCCGCCGCGCTGCGCGCCGTATAAATATCCCCGTTTGTAAAGCCCGAAGCCCATCTGACCACAAACGATCTGTCCACCCAATAAATATGCGAGCGAAAGAGCGAGGCCGTATTTTTTTTTGTTGTTGTTGTTTTCCTTCCTCTCCGGCACGCAACCCCCCGATGCCCGTGCGGAGGTGTCTGCCCGCGGGCGCACAAAGCGGTTCAGAGAGCGGAGCGCGAAGTCTTCAAGGGCTGGTGCGCGCCTGCCGAGTGGAGGTCAGGTCAGGCTGCGGAGGCAAGGGCCGGAGCGGCAGCGATGGTGGGTGGATGAGAAGTTTCTCGGCTGCATAAAGCAGCTTTTCTTTCCGTGTGAGCCCTGGTGGAAGCCCTGGAGAATACAGGCTCTGTGTTTCCTCCCCGCTGGGGACATCTCCTGTCCCCCTGCCAGTGCCCCGCGGGAGCCTTCCCAGGGGGAACGAACGTGGGGAAGCGTCCCCTTGAGCCCCCCGGGCTGGGGCTGGGGCTGTGCAGAGCAAGCCTGGGGACGGGGGGATGGAGGGGGAGCAAAGGGAAAAGGGCTCAGGAGCATAAAGGGGTGTCCTGTGGTTTGCCTCCAGGCAATGTCAGTAGCAGGAGAGCGCCAGCGAGAGGAGGCGCGTGGAGAAGAGCGAAGACCTCGAGGTGCTCAGAGAGCCCCAAAGCCAGGGGAGCGGCCAGAGGGTGCCCAACGGCCTGGAAAGCTGCGGAGGGGAGAAGGCTTTCACGGGGCTTTGTGTGACTGCTGAGGAGCCACCGCTGCCACTTCGCTGCCCAAAACCCGGTGTGTGGCACGAGTCCTCCTGGCGGCACCGGCACCTGCTTGCAGCGGGGATGCGCCGACGCCTTCCCCATAACAGGACGCCAGTTTCGTGCTGGCTACGGCATGGGAAGCGCCCAGGGTGACCGTACGTGGCCGTGGCTCCTGCCGCCTCCTGCAGTGTCTGATCCTGCTCAGCGCCACCGTTGGCACCGGGGCACCGTCGGGCTGCGAACTGCCCCGGCCCCGCGGCGGAGCTGCGCCCGCGCTGGCTCCCTGCAAAGCGCAGCCCCGCTCGCTCAGATTTACACCGGCGTGCGTGTAAGTGATACTGTTCATTACTGTGATGCATGGTTAATAGTTATCTCTCTGTTTATTATCATGATGAATAACTGAAGAGTCGTAATTCTGTATACACAAATGTTTCAGCTAAACGCTCGCTGGAGAATGCTGGGGGAGACGCTCGGCTGACAGCTTAGTTTACAGAGTATATTCCTTGAGCTCAATTCACAATAACAAACAGATTTCCACAGACCATAATGTTTTCTAACCCAGCGTTTATGGAAACCTCCCGGAGCAGCTTTGCCATGACTTCACCCCACCTTCCAGCACCATGCACGGGACGGGACGGGGGGAATGCGACCTCCCCGCGGGCGGACCGACCCCGGAGGTGCCTTTGCAAGATGCTGAGAGCTGATGCTGCACCAGCGAAGCGATGCCGACGCAGGGACTGAGCGGGGTGGCACGGTCGGCGCTGGGCAGGTGTGGCACGTCCAGCACCTCGTGGTGCCAAACGCCGGCATGGTCCCTGCTGGCACCCAGAGCCGGAGCCCTTGTGGCCCAGCAAGCAGGCGGCAGCTGCAGGACACGCAGCGTCCCTGGCATCTGGCGAGCAGACGCAGCAGCCTCAGCTGGTTTTATAATCGCCCATAAATCAGGCCTCCTGCAGCCCGACCGCGGGCACCCTGCCGGATCAGAGAACCAAAATGGCCTGGTTTTCCCCTCCGTGTTTGCAAGAGGACTCGTGGCAACGGCTCGAACATCTCCACCGGCCACCCCCTGGCACCCTCCTGAGACCCCATCCAGCAGCCGGGCTGCGGGGCGATGCTGGTCCCCACTGCCCCTGGTGCCTCACCAGGAGGAGGAGACGCTGCTGCCAGAGAGAAAGGGACCCACGGGAGCTGGGGTGCTCGGTGCCTGCCCTCGGTGAGCGCTCGCACCAGAGGGTGCATGGGCTCTGGAGAGCAGAGGACAGAAGAGGGGGACTGAGGCACTTCAAGTCCTGCTGGAGCTTTCTGCTGAGATGCCGCCCTCGCCGCCTTCGCTGCGCTCCTCTCCTTGGGGCAGAGGCGAGGGGAGATGGAGGCATTCGAACGATTTGCTGTGTTGTTCTTTCCCGGCGTGCTCGCTTGCTGCAATCCAGAGCTGGCTTCTGCTGTGCTCCTCTCCGGCCTTCCCCCGGCTGAGCGTGGTGACAGGACCCCTTCTGCCGCCAGCGCTTGGGGACAATCGGCCCTCTCGTGCCCGTGGTGCGGTGACGGGGCTGTCCCTGCTCGCAGCCGTGTGAGGATGGGGCTGGTAACTGCAGCCTTGGCTGCGAACCCAGCGCCGAGCCTGGGAGCTTTGCTGGGCAGAGCTCCTGTAAAAGTGACTAATTGTTTCTGCTGGAGCAATTGTTACCTTCATGGGTTTCTGTTCCAGTTCTCTGCACAGCCTCAGTGACGTCCGTGGGGTGCAGAGGGACGGCGGCCAGGTCCGGCTTCCAAGGTGGAAAGAGTCATGTTCTGTGGAAAATGTCTCTGACATGAACCAAAGCGCGAGCCGTGCTCGCGCCGAGCCGCTGATTTGTCACAGGCGTGGAGCAACCTCATGTTTTTAAGAAAATTATTGCTCAACCCACCCCAGATAACAAACCCTTGCAAGGCAGGGGTGGGAACAGGAATTTACCACCGAGGAATGGAGCTGAAAAGACCTCCGCGCCTTCTGGTGTTTATGCACGTTTCTTAGGCTCTGGCTGAATTTCAGATTAGGAACAACTGCTCGGGAAGCGTTCGCTCGGTGCGCGCCTCGCTTGCTCCTCCAGCTGCAGAAACGTGTTGTGCCCTCGGCTGCCACTTCGCTGGTTCCCAAAACCTCTCTGGCTGGCAGCAGCTGGTGCAGCGGGTGTGCAGAGGAGCCCTGCTGCGAGCCTGTCCAAGAGCAAGGAGCAAACCCCAGGTCGGGGTCCGGAGGGGTTTCTTCCCCGGGAGAGCTGCGAGAAGAGCTCGAGGTCCCCAGGAGCCTCACGCCGCGCTGCTGCATCCTCTGCGTGAGAAAGAGCCGCAGCCTGGAGGACGCTCTCTTAGCGCTGGGACCCACGGTGTTATTTTTGGGGGCTGACTCACGCTGCTCACACTTGGGGGCTGCGCGCAGCCAGCGGGGAGAGAGCTGGGGGGGGCTCAGCTGCGGGCGGGGACGGGGCCCCGGGTGGTTTTGCAGGGGATGCTCGGTGCCAGGGCACGGGGCTGCAGCACAGCAGGAGGGGGCTCCAACCCCGTGCATGATGCCCATCGCCCAAGCAGCCGGCACGGCGCGGCGACGGGATTTTGGGGACAGGGGCTGGGTTTCTCCCGGGACAAAGTGGGGTTCTGGGGATGCCGTCAGCACCCTGCCTCCCACCCCGGGGTGCCCCCTGCTCGTCCCTCGCCGCCGCCCGGCGCAGCGGGGGCGCTTTTATCTCTTCTGTAGGTACAAATGGAGCTGTCAGGCGCGCTCAGCCCCGCGCCGTGACAGGTTGCGGGAGCCGGGGCCCCTCGAACAGAGCAGCCTTGTCTGTCAGAGCCGCCTGACACTCCCCATAATGGCCAGATGGATGAGACTCTGAAAGTAGGGCCCGGCGCGTTTTCAACTCTATTTTGGGTGAAAACACTTCTTGAAAGATCTTGAAAGGAGCTGGCAGTTTAGTAGTTCAAATGATTAATGAGCACTGGCTCTGCCGGGTGGATTTCTCGCGCCGTGCCAGCAGCCGGGCTGCTCCAGCAGCCCCAAGCACGCCGCCCCCCGCGCCCCCCCGGCTTTCCCGGAAATGACACCAACGCGACAGGCCCCGCATATGGAAAAAGTTAAATATAAATTACTGCTGAAAGAGGCCTAGCTGAGCGGAGTTAGTTAAAGATGTTTATGGATTCAGAAACACGGGCCTGCATATGTATTTAGAGATGACAAATGTGATTCAATAAGTAAAGAATTTCTCTGTGGGCTGAGGCAGGGCTCGGGCGCTGGGGGGGCTCCCTGGCCGCTGCGGCTCCATAAATCTGGGGGACAGCCGCCTCGTTCCCTCCCGGGCAGCTCTGCCTTCCTTTTCCTTTCTTCCAGGATCAGACCGAGGCGCTGCATCTCCTGCACTCAGCACCGCTCCGCGCCCGGACCCCTCTGCTTGGTGCCCCTGCATCCCCGGCCCTCCACCCTCGCTTCTGTCCTCGTTTCTGGTTTTTAAGCCCAAAATGGTGCTTGCCGACAAGGCGTGAAGAGACCGGCTGTGAGGGACGAGGCGTGGCGGTGCTGTGCAGCATCGGGCTCTGGGGGTCACACAGACCCCGGCCACCCCAGGGGATGGCAGAGCCCAGAGGGGGTCCTGCAGGGTGGGGGCTCGCGTTGGGACCCCCCTCCTGGGAAAACCCAAATCTGGGCGCTGCGTGGTGCCAGCGCGTCCCCTCCCCAGGCTCTCCAGTCCCCAGGGAGCCGTGCTGGTGCGGCCGGCCCCTGCAGGACTGTCACAGGATGATTAATGACCGACAGCCCTGAAACTGCCCCGGCTGCCAGCCCGGGGAGTGTTTGCCCCGTGCTTCGCGAGCACTTCTGCAAGCTGCTGCACGCTGCTCGGCCTCCCGCAGCAGGCTGCGGCAGGGGGACGCACGCCCCAGCCCGACGTGGGGCTCGGTGCAGCCAGGTCCTCTGCAAACCAGTGCAGAAAACCCTGCGGAACTGGCCAGAAAGGGACTCAGAGCAGCCAAACCCAGCACAGCCCCGGCCATAGGCAGGGCAGGATCCGGCCCCTCGCATCCCCCGGCTGCCCCACTGCAGGGAATCGCTTTTCGGGGGGTCAGCGCCTGGCCGGGCTCTTGACCAACAGCCACATTCCTTTGTCCTGATTTTATTCGTTAGCAGCGTTTGGCCAGGACACAGAGACAGCTAATGAGGGACTGAGTTTATTGCAGTTTGATTTTTCTGTTAAAACAATACAATAAAATAAATGCACTTGGAAATCTGGTATGTGTTTGTACATAGTAGATTTATGGCTCTGGAGGCTTCCAGAGAGACGCAGCCTTTCATTCCCTTCCTTATTGGAACAGATCATATTGCAGAGTTTAAAGGGCTCTGGAGTTGTGATTTATTTGAAGGGAGAAACCAGGGAAATCCAACTATCTGTTCCCTGGCTCAGATCATCCAGTAACTCCCCGGCCAAGGGAATGTATCTGCACCTCCTCCACGGAGCTTTATTTTTTTTTCCTCCTGTCACTCGCATTATCCCACTCTAAATATATCACCGAGACACCGCTGACTCCTGACCTGGGCTTCAGCACCTCTCCGAGGCTTCCCCAGCCCTTCCCGGAATCCCACAAATAAATCAGCCGCCTGAAGCCCTTTCTGAGCACCTCCGCTCGCTGGGACAGGACCGCGCGTGGCCGCTGCCTTGATCCAGAGCAGAGACTGTTGTTTTTATCCCCGGGATCGGGCCATAAATCCACGCCACCCATCCCTAATTCCTTCCAAGGGAGCCCGTCCCCTTCCCTGGCTGCTCTTGTCCCCAGCCCAACATTGCACGGTTTGTGGGGAGAGCGCAGCTGCTTGGATCCCGGTCAGGACTCATGCCTGAAAACCCTTTAATGCAGTTCCTAACCCTCTGGCCCGTGCCTTGCTCCTGCAGCACGGCCGGGCCCGCTGGCGGATACATCAGGATGTGTTGTGGAGGAAAGGCACCTTCTGCCCCTCTCTGAGGTTTCCTGCAGCCCAGTGTCACGGGGACAGCCGGAGCACCGCGGCGATGGCTCGATGCTCGCTGCACCCCAGCACCGCCCCACTCATCCCCGTGGTTCCCCTGGGAATGAGCCGGGTGAGGCTATTCCCCTGTGCCTGAAAATCAGCTTTTGCTAAAACGTTTGGCATTTACAGTCAGGAAATCTGATGGGTTTTGGTGCAAAATCATGCTGCTTCTCCCTGGACCCCGGTACCACGGGGGCATTTGGGAACGACCAGTTTGGGTCCCACCAGCACCATCCATCCCTTGGCAGGGGCTTGTCTGCCCCTTGTCGGGGGTCCTACGGCTGAGATCTCCTTTCTCCTCCACCGTGACCCTCTGTGCTGCCAGCAGACAGGGGGAGAAGCCACCCCAATGGCCCGTGGGCACCCAGGCCCTGCTCCCGCCCCGCCGCCGCCGCCGCAGCGTCTCCGGCCGGGGCTTTTCCCCAGCACAGTCGGGCTCTGTTCACCCAGAGCTTCCCTGCCTCTGCCTCGCAGCCGATCCGCACGCTAATTCTCACGCATGTTTTGGGTAAATCTACTTTCTTTCCCGGGATGAATTGTGGTTTCCAAGCACCATTAATCATTTCCCCTTAGAAAACAGCACTGGGGGGGGGCTGGACACATTGCTCCTTTATTTCCTGGGAGGGTGACCTGGCACCCTGGCACCCGGCCATGGTGCTGGCGTCTGCGGGGCGAGCTCCGCTCTGCGCTCATTCCCCCACACGGCCCCCCCCTGGGCCAGCCCTGCAAAGCCAAACCCCCGTGGTGGGCAGCGCCTCCAAAACGCAATGCACAGGAATCAGGGGGGACGCTCCCCTGGGGCACGAGGTGTCCCACCGCGGCGGAGCTGAAATGCAAACCGTGTTCTCCGCGTGCCCCCGTGCCCCTCGAAATAGATGGGACGTGAAATAAGGACCGGGACCCTTCTGCTTATCGCCCCGCCAGCAAGGCTCGGGCAGGCAGGGAGTCAAAGAAAACTTTTCCTGCCGTGATTACAGCGCGGGTAAATAGGTGCATCTAGCACATGTGAGCAGTTTCCTCGTTTCCAGCTCAGGACTGTCAGGGGATGATTAATGGCCAGCGCCAGAGAACTGCCTTGATTGCCAAGTGCTGTATTGTTAGCACTGACATGTAACGAGCCCGGACATACTTTAACACAATTCTGCACCGTAATCTGCAAATAATGTTCGATAGACTTAATTTGTTAAGTATTCTCCCCCCGCACCCTCCCTCTCCCCACCTTCTTTCCCTTTCAAAACCCTGGCGCAAGGTGGTCAGGGCACCCCGTATTGTCCTGCAGCCCCACGAGCCTCTCTGGCTCCTTCTCCCCACCCAACCCAAATCGGGTTTTGATGCCTTTTCAGCCCTGTGCCCCCATTAATGCCCCACTGCAGAGCACCACATCCAGCCCCAGCTCTGGGGGCGCTGGGGCAGCCAGGAACTACGATGGCACTCCGTGCACACAGCGCTCGCTTTGACTTCGAGGCACTTTCCCAACACCTTATTAAAGAGCTATTAGGCCTCGTGGTTAGCGAAGTGCCGGGTTTGCCTTTCAGAGCAGCGTCCCTAGGAGTGGCCAAGCCTGGGGAGGAGAGCAGGGACATGCTGGGAGCACTGGGGGACAGGGATGGGATGGGATGGGGATGGAAATGGTATGGAGATGGGGATTGAATGGGATGGGGACAGGGATGGGGACTGGGCAAGGGCGAGCTTTCCGCCCCACTGCTCCCTGCGGGCTGCACACGGAGGTAACCTTAAACGCCAAAGCAGGAACTGCGGGGACAGAGTTTTTCCACCTCTATTCACAACTGTCAGGCAGTGATTAATGGCCAACAGGCTCCAAATTGCCTTCACTGCCAGCTTGGTATTGTTACCCGTGACAGTTAATGAGGTTGGACAGACTTTTACGCAGCACTTGCCGTGGGTCCTGGCCTCACCTCCCGCCGGGACGGTCCCGTCCCGTCCTGCCCCGTCCCGTCCTGGCGCGGGGCAGGACAGGTAACAGGGGCTGGGGGTGACAGCGTTGAGCAGAGAGTCTCAGAGACCTTCAAACTCCTCTCAACCTTTGCGGGAAAACCCACAAAATATTTTTACATGGGCTTCAATTCAGTGGGATGGGGAAGAATGGGGTAGAGATCAAAAAGGCTTCGAGTGCCAGCGAGAAGTGGGTGCAATAAACCGTTTGTTAGTGTAAAAAGGTCCACGCTGCTAAAAACAGAGTCGCAGCACAGACACCCCCGAATGTTCCTGGCCCGAGGTCTAGAAGTAATGATTTTTTTGGCTTTTTTTTCAGGATTATTACAAATAATATTTACCTTTGTGCTAGTTCACATCTTGATGCTGTTAAACACGTGGCCACAGATGGTTTCCCATTCAGGGTAATGATATAGCGCCGATGTTATGAAGCAAAACCTCGCCTGCGAGCCAGAACACCCCACATTTAAAAATCTATTACTTTTCAATATTATATGAATGTATTTTGCTTCAGCTCAGAGCAATTTCCTAGTTTACCCTTATTAAACTGAGAGGGGGCTGAGCAGAGGCTCTTGATTTATGAAACACATACTAGATTCATTAAAACCTTTAAAGATTTAATACATTTTATCAGAGCCTTAAATCTGGGCAAGCATTTAAAAAAAAAAAAACTAATACAGGGTGTATTTCATCTCTGGCGCCCTTTTGCGCTTATTTAAGAGCTGTAAAATTTGGATTGACAAATATAGCAGATATTTCATTCCCTACTTCTAAACGGCGCTGAATCCTTCTGACAGGTTTGTTATATATAACCCTAGGAGATCTATCAACTGTAAAGATCAAATTATTTTACTTTATTGACATTTTATACGTCTCTCCTATGTTTTTTAAGTCCCCTTCAACAATTATAGATGCGGAAGATTTAATATATTTTCACGTGCCCTGTCACTTTCCCCGTTATTGCCCCTCGGTCCGGCCTGGTCCAGGTGGGGAACAGATTGCTGTGGGAGAGCCGAGCCCCGGCGGGGAGGCCGTGGGGGGCATGTCGGGGGGCACGGGCCCTGCTGGGTGGCCTTGGGGCTGGCCGGGGACTCGGCAGTGCCTGGAGGGACAGCATGGTGATTTGTGAGTGCGAGCAAGAGGTCAGTTCATGGGAGAACCTCTTGTGAGGGGTCTCCCTGGACACAAGGCCCTGGTGGGGGCTCGGCAGTGCCCAGGGGGGCAGCGTGGTGCTTCGTGCACATGAGCAAGAGGTCAGTTCACGGGAGAACCTCTTGTGAGGGGGTCTCCCTGGACAAAAGGCCCAGGTGGGGGTTCAGCAGTGCCCAGGGGGGCAGCGTGGTGCTTTGCACAAGCGAGCAAGAGGTCAGTTCATGGGAGAACCTCCTCTGAGAGGGTCCCCCCAAGCCATGAGGCCCTGGTGGGGGCTCGGCAGCGCCCGACCCCCTCGCAAAGGGCCTGGGGAGGCAGCGTGGTGCTTCGTGTGTGTGAGCAGGAGATCAGTTCATGGGAGAACCGCTTGTGACAGGGTCTCCCTGGACACAAGGCCCAGGTGGGGGCACAGCAGTGCTCAGGGGGGCAGCGCGGTGCTTCGTACATGTGAGCAAGGGCTCAGTTCACGGGAGAACCTCCCGTGAGGGGGTCTCCCCGTCCTCAAGGCCCAGGCAGGGTGGTGCAGGTCGCGCTGTGCCCCCACATCTCCCCCTCTCCCTAGCGGGCAGGGGGCTGCGTGGAGAGACCGAGGGCCGCCAGGCGCCGGCGGGACTCGAACCCGCGGCCCCCGGGCTCCCGGCCCTCCGGCGCCCCCCGGCGGCGCCCCTTGGCGGCGGCGGCGGTCGCTGGGTGATGACGCGCGGCGGGCGGGCAGCGGGAGCCGCGTCCCGCCGAGGCCGGGCATGGCCCAGCTGGGCGCCGCCGCCGCGCTGTGCCTCGGCTGCCTGGCCGCCGCCTTCCTCTCCGCCATCCACAAGATCGAGGAGGGGCACATCGGCGTCTACTACCGGTGAGGCGGCCGCCGCGGCCTCCCACGGGCTCCCCGGGCCTTCTCCGGCCCGGCCCGGCGCGGAGCCGCCGCTGACGGCCGCGTTTCTCTCTTGTCGCTTCTCTCCTCAGCGGCGGGGCGCTGCTCACCTCCACCAGCGGGCCCGGCTTCCACCTCATGCTGCCCTTCATCACGTCCTACAAGTCGGTGCAGGTGCGGCTGGGGGGGGTCGGGGGGTGTCCAGGGGGCTCGGGGGGGGCTCGGGGGGCCGGGGCCAACCCCGGTTGCCGGGGGGAGGCTTAGCTCCAGAGGGGCTTTTCTGAAATATTTCTCCGTCCAGACCACGCTGCAGACGGATGAGGTGAAAAACGTGCCCTGCGGAACCAGGTGAGTCGCTTAGCTTCTGTCCCCTGTGCTTCCCCGATTTTGCTGGGCTGCTTTTGGTGCTTTCCCTTCTCCCCTTCCTCCTCGCCCCAGCGTGCTTTAAAACACACGGCCTTGCTTTAAAACACACGGCCTTGCTTTAAAACGCACGGCCTTGCTTTAAAACGCACGGCCTTGCTTTAAAACGCACGGCCTCCAGGGGCTCCGTCTCCCACCTCCAGCCCTACCGGATTCCCTGAGCTTCCACGTTTGGCGTTCATGCAGGTGCCGCAGGAGTTGGTACTCTAATTCCCAGTGCAGTTACTTTCTGCCACAAACAGGCTGCACCTTGCACTCTCATCTTTTTTTTTGCAGCAACTTACGTGCAAGGTTTTAATATTATGAAAGCTGTATTTTTTTTTGTAAGTAAGGTAACTCCTACTGTGCTTGCCTGAGCTGAAGCACAGGAAGAAAGTGGATTGCTTGGTATCATAGGACAGACAGAAATAGGGAAGGGACCAGGGGTTTTTACTTACATGTAGTAAACACTAAAAATATGATTTTTCTAAGCCTGGCTCCACATTTCATGATCCAGTTGCTGGAGACAGCGGGAGCCTGTACAAGGTGCGGGTGCCTGCCGTAGTGTCGCAGCGGTGCTTGCCGGAGGTGTGAATGCTGCGCTCACCCGCTAGAGGGGAGTGTCCCCCCTCAGAGGCCGTCCGGCTGCAGGGCACAGCTCGCGGCCTCCAGCAAACTTCCCCCTTTTCTTTTTCTTTCTTCTGCAGCGGAGGAGTGATGATTTATTTTGACAGAATTGAGGTGGTGAATTTCCTGATCCAAAGTGCAGGTGAGTTCTTCCCCTGTGACCCTGATAATCCTGCCAGCCAGAGGTGGTGGTGGTGATCTTGCTAGTGCGAGGTAAGGTGAAGAGGTCGTGCCTGCCCGTGCTTTGATTTGGAGCTAGGGAGTGCCCCAGGTATTCTCCTGTGTGCCTCGTGGAGCCCCGTACTTCCTGGGTTTGAGCTTCAAACCAGCTCTCCCTGACACTTTTTATTATTTCTTGCACATACTTGTTCTGTGCTACTGGTTGCTTCACCAATACCCAAATACCATCCATCACTTCTATTATTTGTATTATTGTGGCCCCACTGGGCTTTATGCTTCGGTGAAGAACTTCTGATTTGAACAACGAGGTGTGCAAGGGGCAGGGAAGTCTGTGAGCAGAAGGCTGGAGTCTGACACACCAGGAGAATGACCAGTCGGGCTTTTTTTTTTTTTTTAATTTATTTCTGTGTGGGTTGTTCGAATGTCTTGTTGGTTACAGGCATGATGACACTGCCTGGGTCATCGGTTTCTTACCCCGGGTGGAGGATGCCCTTCCCACGCTGCGCACAGACCACACGATCTCTGTATTAAACTCAGGCACAACTCGTGTGTCCGCAGGGCAGAGACTCGCAGATAATGCAGCGAGGGCTGCTGATACGAAGGTGTCGCTCTGCTTACAAGGCATGTGGCAGAATATTGATTGGGATGGGATGAAATGCCAGCAATAATTAAAACTCCCCTAAATGAAGTAGTTGGTTGTGGTGCAGCCTTCTCTTGCGGTGCTTTCGTCGTTTCAGTCTGGCTCTGTGTTTCTTGCTGCTGTGACTGAGCCAGAAGCCTTCTCCTGCGAGCGCCCAGCCTGTGGCATCCCTCTGTCCCAGCTGTTAACGCCACTGTCACGTCTCCTTTTGCAGTGTATGACATAGTGAAGAACTACACCGCTGACTACGACAAAGCTCTCATTTTCAACAAGATTCACCATGAGCTGAACCAGTTCTGCAGTGTCCACACGCTGCAGGAGGTCTACATCGAGCTGTTCGGTGAGCTGCCTCTCCGCCTTTCACTCCCGGGTTGATGGCTCCTTGAGTGATGTCTCTGTGAGCTCTTTGCATGTTCTGCCGGTACAGAAGTCGCTGCCCCAGCTGGTGGGCCTTTTACATGTCAATCTGGTGCCTGCTCTGTTTGGAATTGTTAACCAGTTACAGCTACTTGTTCCTTATCGTCTTCTGGTGCTGAGTGCTTCACCGTATTATAACAACAACAAAAATCCCCAAAGCTGCCAGTGGTAGCAGAGGGTTTTAGGAGAGGGAGCAGTAATTCTGCTGTGTTACGTGTGTTTAGCAAATGTGGCTGGTTAATCAGTTGCAGGATTTGCTAGTCCAGATGGAAAAGCCACTCTTCTGTTCTTTGCTGTTACCAAAAGCCCTGTGGGTTTGATTACTTGTGTGTCATGCGCATCGCCGCGGCTCCTGGGCTCTGCGAGTGAGTGCTAGAAGCCAGGGCTGCGTGGCGAGGGCTGGCTGACCTTCCCTTCCTCTCTCCGGACCAGTGGGAAATCAGGCAGCATGAACGCTTGGAGCCCGGTACAAGAGACAGCCTGAAGAAACGTGTTGGTTTCTTAGGAGAAATGGGCCGGTCCCTGCCAGGGACGCGTGTTTTCTTTATGGCCTTTGAGTGATAAGAAATCCCTTCCAGCATCTGGCAGCGCAGCGGTGCTGGCCGTGGGTGAAGCGTTGCTGCGAACGGTTTGGACCCAGGGCTGACAGAATTACTGGCTGGGATTTTTTTAGCGCCAAGTGCCTGAAAGAGTACAAGGTGTTTGCAAACCGCTTGTCTGTTTAAGCGGGGCTTTCCAAGAAGCCTGGCTGTCCCCTTTCTGACAGGGCCTCTGCACCAAGTGTGGGACTAGGGCGCAGTTCCCCTCCTCTTCCTTTACAGGGCTGCTGGTGAATGTTCTGGTTCTTTGTCGATGGAGGCTCCAGATGTCGGCAGCTGCTGACGACAACTGCTCGAAACGGACTCAAGACAACCAATTTGCACAGAAGGAACTTGTATAAACCCCTGTGTAACTCTTTCAGTCTGAGCTGAATGTTTTCTGGCTCCACGGTTATGAAATGGGGCACAGCCCATTTCAGGCAGACTTATGTCATTCTCTGCCCCCACATCTGCAAGCAGGTGCAGGAAACTGATAACAGCTGTTTCCTAAACTCCTGGCTGAACTTCATTGTGAGTGTGAGTTCCAGCTAGCTAAACTGGGACCAAAGCAAATAATCAAGGAGTGCGATGTGATCACTTTCAAGGCTATTACATTTTATTTTCCCTTTGCATTTCTCAGCAGGCCCCAACTGGAAACACTGCTGTCCTTAGAGCTTTTCGCTGAAGAAGGGTTTTGTTTTGCGTCTCCTTTTGAAATTTCTTAGCTGTGCTGGAGTTAAACGTTCTGCGTTGAGCCAGACAGGCTTTACTGATGAAATTTTTGCAGCCTATTAAAATAACTAATGCAGCCATTTTACGTTTCTCCCTTTCCATTTTCTTTGTCTGCTGCTGGCGTAGGCACAGTTACTAATCAGTCATGATTTAGCTGGACCACATCTACTTCAGGATCCAGTTGGGAAGGTATCAGTAGGAAAGTGGGCTAGAACAGCGATTCTTTACCATAAAAATGCTACTTTTGGCTCAAAAAGAGTCCAAATTGCAGGTTATTGGAAACTGGGAAGGTCTTCGTTTTATGCTGGCCGTGTTCCTGTAGTCTTTCCCAAGTCCTTGCCACTGGTCAGCGCTGCTTGACGTGCCGAGATGTGAACCTGCCCTGAGGTCAGGGATGGTCTTTCTCAGCCCACCACTTCTATATCAAACTTACGTTTCCACTTACTTTCCAGGAATAAGAAATCTGAGCTGTTCCAGCTAATTCTGTACCTGTTGGCAGCAAGCTGCCTTTGGGGGGCTTTTAGTTACTTTTTTTTTTTTCCTTCCCTCCAATCAGATCAGATTGATGAAAACCTTAAACTGGCATTGCAGCAAGACCTAACTACCATGGCCCCCGGATTAATTATACAGGTAATTGGGGTTCTGCTTGGAGATCTACAGACCGCGAGGGTTAAGGGATGACAGAAAATAAGCTGTAACTGTTAGAAAATTGCTTTAAAGTACGGCTATAAAGTTCCTTTAAAGCTTCAAAGTAAAAAAATAGCTTTAAAGTTCCCAGGGAAGTAGTGGAGTCACCGTCCCTGGGGGTGGTTAAGGAAAGGTTGGACGTGGTGCTCGGGGACGTGGTTTAGTGGGTGGTAGGGGGACGGTTGGACCACATGATCCTGGAGGTCTTCTCCAACCTTGATGATTCTATGATCCAGTTTGTTTAACGTGAGGAGTGAGAGCAGTGTCCTTCCTGTCCCCTTGTAGCTTTGCCGTGTTGGGTTTCTCGTGGTGTTCCCCTGGTTACTCGTTCACGCAGGTTGTAACCTCCTGTCATGTCAGGGCATCGGTCGGTCCGGTGTTTGCTCTCTGTAGTTTGGAGCTGGTCACAATTTCTGCAGCAAGTAAAAGCTTTGTCTGACAGAGCTTGTCATAAGTGTTAGCTCCCCCACCCTCTGCAGCCTCAGGGCCATTTGCCTTTTGATTGTTGGCTGCTTGCCTATGTTTTTTTCTGTCTCTCTTTCCAGGCAGTTCGAGTTACAAAGCCAAACATCCCTGAAACAATCCGGAGGAATTATGAGCTCATGTAAGTGCCTGAGACTTGCACCTCTGTTACCAAAAGGAGTCGGTCATCCAGATTAATGTGTTTTCACAGCGTGCACTGATCAGAGTGCCCTCTGCCAGGCCTGTGCTCAGCCTCGTGCTGCCTCACTGCCGTTCAGAAAGGGGCTGGTGAGGCTGCACCAGATGTGTCTGTCACTGTAAATGGCCGGCAGGTCACTGCCGAGTTAGGGTGTTGCTCCATTTTGAACACTTGAGTGCAGGAATTATTTTCCTGGGGCCTCCTTCCCCTTGACACTGGCCCTACTTTACAAACACCTCCCAGAGCATGCGGGTGAGTGGCAGGTGGATAGATTCCACCACTAATCCTGCTGTTTGACTAGGATGGAAAAACTGTTGATTCAACAGGCTGAGGACCTGCAAAGCTTAGAAATAACTTTCTTTAATAGCACTTGACATACTGATCCCTTTTCAATGCTGTGAGCCAGCTGCCTTTTCTTGCACTTGATCATTCAGAAATGCTTATGTTCTTTGAGCACTCTGCCAACAGAGTCTACATAGGCCAGAGTAAGATCCCTCTCGTCCATTCTGCTTGACCTTTTGGTATCGTGGTAAGTCATGCGCAGTAAGGGCATGATGGAATCTCAAATCAGCCTGTTCTTATCTGTTACTGTAAATCCAGTTGAGAAGGACTTGTTCTTGACTCTAATCTCTCTTCCCCGCCTGGGAGCAGGCACAGAGTATTTAAATTCTTTTGCATATATGTACACACACGCTTTTAAAACTTCTCAGTGTGCGCACAAAGCAGTGAGAGAGAAAAGGCTTTAGCAAGTAAAATGCACAGACCCACGTGACTGAATGAAGGGTGATTTCAAAGCCACGTACATCTGTCTTGTGGGAAATTTATAACAATCCGTGAGGGCAAGTTACAGGATTTTAATTTCTCACTTTGTTTTAATAGTGTCCTTGTTAATAGTAACCCGTTAAACTTGCACATGTGTGTAGTCAAGATGTTGTTCTATGACTTGCCTCTGCTGGAAGGCATTGTGGCAGTCTGCGGAGAGTAACAGGGAATGTTTCACACCAGCTTGACTGAAAAATCCTCCTGCTATAAAGGGGAAGAAAAGGTGCTTTAGTTTAGAGGAAAAAAAAAAAAGCTCTGCAGGTAGATGCACTCACTTCCATCGTTGCCGCCTGCCCTAACCACACACTTGAGGGAGGATTAAGCCAACGGCTCGTCCTGAAGGTGAGGTAGGCCGGGCCACCTGATAGGCTCGCGTTTTGTAACTGACTATTTCTGGCTCCCTAGGGAGAGCGAGAAGACAAAGCTACTGATTGCAGCACAGAAGCAGAAGGTGGTAGAGAAGGAAGCGGAGACAGAAAGGAAGAAGGCCCTCATTGGTCTGTACAGCTTTGCCTGAAGGCAGTAGCTTACAGGGGTGTGTGACTGGGATAGGCAGAAAACAGAATCCAAACTGGGAGGGGGAAAGTACGCACCTGGTTTGCTGTTGGGTGATTTCTCTGCTGCTGGTCTGATGTTCTTCCAGAGAAACCCAAATGGGTTCCGGCTTTACCCACAAACGGGCTGACACCTTCTGAGGGCTGAAAATTCCCCCCACATTTTACTGCCACCAGAAGAGGGTGGGAAGGATTTCCATGGGTAAAGTTGGTTCTAGCAATAGGAAGACTGTGTGATGACAATGTGGACATGCTCTCTTTCATTTCAGAGGCAGAAAAAATTGCACAAGTTGCTGAAATAACTTACGGACAGAAAGTGATGGAAAAAGAAACAGAGAAACGAATTTCAGAGATCGAAGGTGAGTGATAACTTCCAGTAAGTAAATGTTCTGTAGTGACTGACCCAAAGATCCTAAAGAAAGGAGGGAGGGGGAGCTTCCATGCCAGTTCAATTCCATGCCAGTAGAGGATTCAGGTCTCCCTCATTCTTTCTAGTGTCCGTGACAGACCGTTCTGGTTGTTAGCCAGAGGAGTGGAAGTCTCAGGACAATCCATCCAATTTTTAAGGGTAGCTGCTCACGCAACTCCCTGCTAGTATAGGTAAACAAATGGCTTGTCCAGCTGCGCCGCTCTCAGATCTGGTCTAGCATGTATTACAAATATGTGGCTCCCCATTACAGAAGGAACATAAAGAGATCACCTTGAATCAGACAGATTAAGCTCAGCTTTAACTTGATGGCCTGATACCACATCAGTGTCATTTGACAGATAAAAAGAAGGAAAAAAAAAAGAAGAAAAAAACAGGAATGTGATAAAGAAAGGGGAAGTGTTTCTTTCCTTTCACGTCTTTGCTAGCAGTCAGGGAAGTTCGGTATCCCACACGATCAGACCCTTGACGCAATTTTTGATATTGCAGCAAAACAGCTCTCCAACATCTGTCCAAGGGGCAGAGCCTGTAAAGGTTAAAATTGCCTGCCCCTGTGTGCCAGAATCTTAACCTCAATATCCCAGACAGAATCCCATCTGGGGAATTGCGTTCGCATCAACAAACTTCATCTGTAGAGCAGTCTGCTGTGCTGCTCTTGGAGTCCTGTGCAAATGTCGTGGGTAAATACCACTTCTGCAGTGGAACAGTTGTTTCGTTTGCAGCACGAGAGTTAGTGGCTGGCTAGAGAAGAAAGAATATTCTCAGCCTGTGTGACAGGGTGGTAATAAAAACCTTATGTTTATAAAATGCTTTGAGGCCTTCAGTTGCAGATACAATTTACTTATTTAATATTATCATCCTGTAGCGTTTTAGATGTAAAGGGAGATCCCGTTTCTGGGTTTCCCATTTTGTTCCCTCTTGCCCTTGTCGTATCCCGTATGGTTTAGATGTGGTACTGGCTGCTTTAAAAAATTTTCCAGCTGCAAATGGTGCTAACGTGACTGGAAATAAAAATCTGAATGTGGGAGCATGTTTTCTTCCAGATGCTGCATTTCTTGCAAGAGAGAAGGCACGAGCTGATGCTGAATGCTATACTGCTATGAAAGTTGCCGAGGCCAACAAGGTATTGTTGTTTCCTTATTCTGTGCCTTGAAGCAGGGCTCCTTACATTAGGCTACATAGAAGAACTCAGCAAAAGAGCAGTCTGTCTTTGTTCGCTCATTGTGTCTTGTTGTTTAAGCCAAAGACAGAAAAGTTATCTTTGAAACTGAAACAATAATTAGATCCTTATTTGCAAGTTCTCCTTCTCTCGACAGATATGTTTGTGTCAGAATATATGAAATACCTGGTTATGTCTGGAGACATCTCTGCCAGGTGCTGTAGATAGAATATTGGTTTCAGTGTTGCCCTTTCATCCTTTTGTAGTCAGAAGTGTTGATTCATTTCAATCTGCGAGCTGGCAGGTAGTCAAGGCAGGGAGATCTCTCATGTGACAGGCTTAGAGCAAACAAGAATTCAGGTAAATAACAAATGGAGCTGCTCTTATACACCAAACTAATTAGCCTGGCAAAGTCTTGCTCCTGCAAAAATAAAGTCAAAAAAAATACTGGAAACAGAAAAAATTATATGGATACAATTGCCAGGCTTGTTACTGCCTACAGCAAGTTCCCAGAAAGTCCCAGCAGGAAGACTTTGTTTTGAAAGGGTCAGTAAGAATGGCTGGAGGTCTGAGATGTTTGTGCACAAGTTCTGTCCCAGCTACTCCATTCTCTCTGCTATAGCGTCGTTATCCTGAAGGAACGATCGCTGCTTTCTGAAACTGACTCTTCAATCTGCTCTGTGAAAAAAGCCAGTTGTATTTTTCTTTCTAGTAGCTTGCATTGCAAGAGCTTTCAGTGAATTATGGTCTTTAGAGCATCTCCATCTCTGCGGTACGTGTGGATGGAACTTTTCCCCAGCTGCTTCCATCGCTTTCTCATTTTGCCGTTTAGTCCCTGAAATATAGAGCTTTGCTTAGACACGCTGAAGGAGAGCTGCCTTCTGGGTACTCCGTCTCTTCAGCTGGAGAGGGGATGAGCATGCCCACGAGCGTTCTGGAGAAGTGGACGCCTTGTATGCTCGCGTCAGAAATTTGCTTTCAGACGAATCTGAGCTGTTGGTGATCTGTTTTCTTTTTGTGCAGATGAAGTTAACTCCTGAGTACTTACAGCTGATGAAATACAAGGCCATTGCAGCAAACAGCAAGATATATTTTGGCAAAGATATCCCCAACATGTTCATGGACTATGCAGGTAGCCAGACTAAATTTGCAGAGGGACTGTCAGAGGGAATCCACGAAGAGGATGGGGCAGGAACCAGTGAGGACACAAAATTGCTTCATAACATCAACTGAAAAAGAAACGTTTATATTTGTTTTATATCAAAAGAAACATGAACTGGGAAGTTCCTTTTTGTTTTCCCCCTTTCCTGTACTGAAAGACTTAAGATAAGTCTTAATCCTCTCAATCTTTTGTATGACAATTGGACACAATGACTTTGGTATTTATGGGGTGTTTTTTTCTGGTAACTTCTAAGCACTCTGCTCCAGATAAGTCTGCTAGATGCACCTCTCCTTGCCGATGGGCTAATAAACCCAGTTACTCCGGCGAGGCTAGCTAGGCTATTTGTTCTGCAGCCAGCTTAGATGGGTACTTGATTTTGGATTGAGGTGGTTTGTAGCAGTTGAAAGTAAATAAGTTTTGAGATTTTGGCGGGAGGGGGATTGCTGCTATGACCTTTTTTTTTTCTTGTTGGAAATTTCCAGTACTTAATTTCAAACCCCTTAAAAAAAAAAAAAAAGAGGTGCTAGACTTTTGTACACTACCCGTGTCTGCTTGAAGGCCCGGACATTGGCCAGATGGTGGGTCACTGCCTGTGCTCTGTGGCACTGGGACTAACGGTTTGTGTCCACTCCAGTCCCATCCTGAGTGCAAGGTGTAGCAAATCCATTAAACCACCTTTTACTGAGGTCTAAGCCAATGTGTTTTACCTCAGTAGGGCAGCTAAGACCACGTGCACAGTGAGTTATAATAGCTGTAGTTAAGTGCTGCAGGCTACCTAATTACCTTGGAGGGGGATCTAAGCCTTAGACCACGCATCGCACAGGTAGTGGCCCAAACTACTCATCTTCTGCATCATAACACTGGTTCGTTTTCCATTTGTCATATTTGGGTTGGGCAAAGGGGAGTCGGAATTTTGTAGTCCTTGCCAGCGGTGTATCTGCTAGGTATGGGGCTTAGGAATGCTGGCAGGGGCAATGTCCTGCCAGTGGCTAATTGGACTTAGCTCCTGGTGAAACCAGACTGCGAGCATGCTGTTTGTCACAGTCATCATAGTTAGAAAAACTAGAGAGAGAAAGAATTTTTGTCTCAGGGACCCTGACTTTGCAAAAAGCCTTGCTAGTGAGTATCTGCTTGAATGACTAGGCCCACGGTCATTACAGCGCATCATCTGCTGGTCTGCAAGACCAACTGGATTTCAGTGTTTGTAGTTTCATATTAGAGATAATGTTGAGGTAAACCGAAATGAACAGAACAGTTTTACTGGTTTTGTTTGTTTGTTTTGTTGGTTCTTTTTTTCGTTTTTTTTTTAGAATAGATCTTTAGAGGAAGATTTGCTGGTAGCAAAGGACACAAAGCATCGTCCTGAAAAAAACTACAGGGCAAAGATGACAACCTCTTGTTGCTGGACTGTTCAAAGAGGAATTTTCCTTCTTTGCTCAGAACAATGCTATGTAGCATACCTTTCACTTCAGAAAACTGGTTAATTTTTCACATACCAGATGCAGAGAGGTAATAGCTTTTAGTTTACATGGATACGAAAATGGAGGGGGTGTTAAAGACAAAAGTTCAGGGTTGGAGAATTTTCTTCATCCTCTCCCGCAAATCCATCTGCCACTTGGCAGGAGAGCCTGTTTATTAATTGCTGTTATAATTTGCAGCCAATATATCCATATAAGATGATGAAAGTGTAAGCACTAAGTTGGTCAGGGACCAACCTATTGAATTTATGATCTTCTGCCCCAAACGCTTGCTACTTACTACTCTTCATTTCAGTCTTCAGTGTTCTAAACGTGCATTAGTCTTTTTAATAAGGCAGTCACACTAAGATAGAAATGGGATGAATTTCTGCTGCTCATTCCAGTATTTTCACTTCAGCTTTATTTTCCCTGTTAGGAGAATGACAGTTGATACTTGAAAATGCAAAATAAAAGATACCATCAATTTCTGCTGGAGAAAAGTTCCATCTCGTATGTCATCTTTGTATTTGCTGGAAAAGCTGAGCTAGGAAAAGTTCCATCTCCAGACTGATACACTAGAAAGCAGTGGTCCAAAATTGCATCAATAGGCGGTAATATTACTCACTTTTGTAAATTGGTCTCTGCAGGAAGATTATGAACAGGGAATAGCAGAAACATAGGAATGAGGTGATGGTACCTAAATCTTTGAGTACCTGAATGTTTGTTTCGGACTGTTCTACATTCACATAAAGGATTTCCATTAGTAACTAAAAAAACCTGCTTTTTATGCAAGTGTTTTCATTAATGAAAAGACCCAAATAAACCAAAGTGGTATTATAAAATATGTTTTTGTATGACTTTACAGTAAAACAATAGTTTGGAATAAATAGGTCTTAAAGATTTTTTTTTTAATTGAAAACATTACTGCTAAAGTATTTCTCAGAGGAGGGGGGAGAACAGAAAAAGGAGTAGCCAGTATTATTAATTTCAAACCCACATTTTAAAACCATTATGGAACCTTCATGATTCTGCATCATTGAAAACCGAGTAATTTAGTTAAACTGTAATAAGAGTGGAAAATGCAGAAACAAGTTGAAATAATACCAGTCTTTACAAGCCAAAATTGTTATTTTTTGTTCAGATTCTTCATTATATGTATAATTTCCTTAATTTTCCAGAGTAGTCACTACATGTAAATCTTTATTTGATCTCTCTCTTTAACTGTCATTCTGTCATAATCTCCATGATCTTGCAATCTTGAAATGAAGACTGAATTTTAAAACCACTGTTTAACAAAGCAAATAGAGGTTTGTGGCATTGCTGATAGCTGGGAATTGCTGGCAGGAGCATGGTGATGCTTTACCAGCATGGTTGTTGATCTTATGTATTGAATTAAAAGCCTTTTTATTTTGATACTTGCTATGATAATAAAATGGCCTTCAATTTTAATTTGTCTGTTTTTATGGATGACCTTTAACACAATGCTTGGATATATTTGCAGGGGAAGATTTACCAGGGGTAAAAGATTTACCGAGGTAAATCTCCAGGAGGGGATCAGCAGCATGAGGGGCAGACGAGTGCCCGGGCTGCTGGGCTGTGAGAGTTCTCCCTCCCCAGGGAGCATAAAGCAGAGCTCTGGCAGAAGACGGGCAGAGGTGCGTCGGCTCAGCAGCCAGCTGAGGAACGCTACAGGCGTTTTGACCCCGCTTAGCTAAACCGGGTAGTGAAAAATACAGGAACGAGGCTTCGGTGGCAAACATCTAGGATTTGGTAAAGTTTGCAGAAAATCATTGTCATGTTTTACCAGACAAAGGGCAGGAACCTTCTGGGTATTTGGGAACAGCTGTGTAAATACTGTCATTGCTCAGAATATGGGGAGGGAGGGCGAGTTCTGCACATTAAGGCAAATATTTTAGTAAATGGGTTCCAGCTGGCAGTTTCCCATTCTTTCCATTTGACTTGCTGTGATAAAGCCTGGCATTGTCTGCAGCCCCACAGCCGTGGGGCCTCCAGTTCCCCATGGCTTAGTTCTGACTGTGTGGCTACCATGGGTGGCTGCCGCGTTTCGTGGCCGCGCTCCAAGCATCTCCCACCGCACATCCCTGCCTTCACAGTTGCTTGCTCAAACAGGGCATGCAGAGCAAGTGGTGCAGCCTGCGCTGGTTATGTGGCTGGTCTGTTCGTTTAGCGTTGGAAGTTGCACCCTGGAGGAACGGTTCTTTGTGCAGATGGCAAGAATCCCATTTCTTTGGGGGTGGATCTGGGGGTGGTTTCGTGGTGTTTTGCTTTTGACTGTGCTAGGCATGCAGCTCGCAGTCAGTTCTGCGTTGTCGGGGGCTACCTGCCCTCCGACCAGCCGAGGCTGCTGGCCACCAGGCTTTATTTCTCCTCGTGAAGGTCGCGGGTTGCTGCAGGTGCCTTGCTCCGAGCCTGGCAGAGGCGCCTGCTCGACGCCTTCTCTTTCTGAGAAGCTGCAACCGGTGGAAACCCGATGGAGCTCCTCTGCGGGAGGAGGATGTTGGGGTGCAGGGACAGGTGCTGACAGCTCCTCGCCACCCATCACAGCCTGGCAGCGACCTCGGACGCGGCACAGCGCTCACAAATTTGGGCTACAACCCAGGTAAGGCCTGAGGGAAGGGAAGGGTGCACGCCACGGGCAGCCAGAGCCGGGCCCCTCGGCCCTGCCTTTCCCCTCAGCATCCCCGAGCTGTCCCCGGGCCCCGCGGGTGCCTTTGGGGCGTCCCCGGGTGCCCTTGGGGCGCCCCCGGGTGCCTTTGACTGCCTTTGGGCTGCCCTCTGCGCTGTCCGCCATGACGCCCCGACCTTCCCAACATGGCGCCGCCGCCGGGACGCCCGCCCCCCCCTCCGCCATTGGCCGGCGGCCGCGACGGTGCGCTGCGATTGGCTGCGGGCGGGGGGCGGAGCGCGGCGGGTGTGTGGCGGAAGGCGGCGGGGCGGCCGGGGATGTGGAGAGCGGGCATGGCCGCCGGGGAAGGGCTGGGCCCGGCGCTGCGCGCCGTCACCGAGCGGGTGCAGCAGGCGGCGGCGCGGAGGCCGCAGGTGAGGGGCCGCGGGTCGGGGGGGAAGCGCCCCCCGCCGGGGTAGGCCCGCCCGTCATGGCGGCAAGGCCTCCGTCGCCATGGAGACGGGCCCGCATCGCCGGGGCAGGCCCTGGTTGCCATGGTGACGGGGCCTGCACCTCCACGGGACCCCCCCCCGGGCCTAACGGGACCCCCCCGGGCAGTGACGGGACCCCCGTGCCCCCTCCGCCGTGTCCCCGGGCCCTGGCGGCCTGTCCGTGGGGCTGGGGGCCTGGGGGACAATGTGGGAGGCTCGGGGACCCCCCCTCGCCCTCTGGGACCCCCCCCCCTTACCCCCCGCTCCCCCAGGGCCTCCCGGACGTGCAGCCGCGGCTGGTGGCCGTCAGCAAGACGAAGCCCGCCGAGATGGTGATGGACGCCTACAGCCACGGGCAGCGCAGCTTCGGGGAGAACTACGTGAGTGTGCCGGGCTTCGCTGGGGCCCCGGCGCTGTGCTTGCCGGGGCGCACGCGGCCCCAGGAGCCCCGCTTCCAGCGAGGTTGCTCCTACGGCGTGATCTTCTCTGGTGTGATCTTAACAAGAGGTTGTCTTGGGTTCTCCTAGGTTCAGGAGTTGCTAGAAAAGGCATCGGACTCCAGAGTAAGTTGACAGTTTCTTAAGCATTCTCTCCCCTTGCATAGTTGTGTCCTGAGGGCTGTTCAAAGTCCTGGCTTTTCTTAGGGAGTTTGTTATGGAGGTGGTTTGATCCTGCTGCTGAAAAAACACCGTGCCTAGCAAGGGAAACAAAACCCGTGTCTGGTAAACAAAAGAAGAAGACTGGATGTCTGGTGTTTTGTTTGTGGGCAAACAGGGACTACATAGGGGAAGGGGGAATTGTCATTCAAACCTAACTGTTCCTCTCTGCTTCCAGATTTTATCTTCTTGCCCGGAGATTAAGTGGCACTTTATTGGCCATCTGCAGAAAAATAATGTCAACAAGTTGATCGGTAAGCTCTGTTTATCTCTGTTTGACCCCACAGGCAGTATTCTTCCAACGTTCAAATAATAACCACCTTTCTCACCTATTAGTACTAATGATTGCAAGCTAGCAAGAAACGCCAATTAGCGAATGAAACAATGTGATACTGCCCCATTTTTCAGTCCTGATTCAGTCTGTTTGCTATCTCTTGCTGTAGTCTACTGCTAGCTGTGCACAATTGTAAATACCTTTGCTCGTGTGTCGCACAGGCAGCCCAAAGCCTCTGTGTTTTCTCTGTAGCTGTCCCTAACCTGTTCATGTTGGAAACGGTGGATTCTGTGAAGCTGGCAGACAGAGTCAACAGCTCATGGCAGAAGAAGGGGTCACCTCAGAGGCTGAAAGTCATGGTGCAAGTTAACACTAGTGGAGAGGACAGTAAGTGGCGGACGCTTTTTCTGATGACACACACGTTTGTCTCACTGACTCGATAGAAGAAACAACTTGAGTGAGATTTGTTGGTTTGTGCTCTTAAGGAGTTTCTCTGTGCTAAAATGAAACTTCACCATCAGTTAGCTTCTGCCTGGCTATGGGGAGGGGAGTTTTCTGGCAGAGCTTGGCTCAAATCACCCCACTTTTTGCCAGGTAAGCATGGCCTGCCTCCCAGAGACACCGCAGCCGCTGTGGAGCATGTCATCAACAAGTGTCCAAGCCTGGAATTCGTGGGGCTGATGACAATTGGCAGCGTCGGACATGACCTTAGCAAGGGGCCAAATCCTGACTTCCAGGTAAGATTTTCTAGAAGAAACTGTCAGCTGTTGGCTGGCCTCCCATTACAGTCAGGATACGAGTCTGACTGTAGATTACCGACAGAAATGCACACCTGGCTCAGGGCAGTACAGACCCGTGCAGCGTCAGTGTTAATGAAGGTGTTGGGCTCCTTTCTGCAGAGGTCAAGGTGCATGTTTATTTTTGGTCTCATCTTTTCTGTGAAGCTGTAGCCAGGATATTGGCAGGGGCACATCAGGTGGCAATTTTTATCCTAAATCCTCTGGTCCTGCTTTCAGATGAGGTTTCTGTCAGCCTTTTTTGCACGCTCTGTGTACGGGGCTGCGCCAGGCAGAGGAACTGGGTCTCTGTTCCTTGTCTGTCATGCTGGTGTGATAATTGGTTGTCTTCAAAGGATGTGTAGGCTTGTAGGTGCACACATTGTCAGCAGCGCAGCCTGTAATGGGGAATCTCCGGTGCTCTCTTAGTGCTGCAGAGCACGCCTCAGCAGGAAATGTGGGAACTTTGCCTCCTGTATGAAGGAGACTGCAAAGAAAGCCAGAAATTGTTAGCCGTGAAACCTTGGAACTGAGCTGGTGTGGCTGTCATCAAATGTGTGATCCTGTCTTTCCTCTTTTCTCCCAGGTGCTGCTGTCTTTGCGGCAGGAAGTGTGTGAGAAGCTGAATCTCCCCATTGAGAAGGTGGAGCTGAGCATGGGCATGTCCACAGACTTCCAGCATGCAGTAAGTCCCGCTCCCTTCTGTGCTCCTCTCGGGAGCCAAGCTACCCTCAGCAGCAGCAGGCATCCAGGTGTTCAGCCCAGGCGTCCTCTGCTTGGATGGAGGTCCCGGTGGTGCTGTTCCACGAAGAACAGCTCTCCTGGTCCTGGGATACCTTTCCGGGGATCAGAATAGACCCTGGCTGTAGCTGCAGATGGCGAATACACGGGGAGCTGTCCTTCTGTGGCGTGGGGAGCGTTGAGACTGGTTGCAGACTGCACTGACGGGCGGGTGGCAGCCTGCTCTGAACTCCTCCTTTCTGTCTCCTTTCCTAGATAGAGGTTGGATCCACAAACGTCAGGATTGGAAGCACTATTTTTGGAGAGCGAGATTATTCCAACAAAGCAGATGGTGGCAAGGCCCCGGGTGAAACTAAAGGAAAAACAGAGGCCTCAGCAGCACAGGGCCGCTAGGTGGGAAAGTGGCCTCGACAGAGGACAGATGATCAGAGACCTCACACTATGCATTCTTACCTCCCTCCTCGTCAGCACCTGATCGTGACGGTGAGAGGGAATTCCTCATAGCAGAACAGAGGCCAGAAATGCCTCGTAACTTATTGTGATTATAGAGTACCCATAGAAACTGGAAATTTTTATTACCGACAAATGATAAGAAAATTGAAGGTTGAAAGTGACTGTGTAGTATCTTGGCTACTTCGGGCTCCTTTTGGATAACTAGGTTGAAGAAACTAAATATTTGTCAGGATGGAGATGCTAATGAGCAAGACGTATCCGCAGCAGCGTCAGTGATTTCGTTGTTGCTGAGGACTAAATTCTTCGTTAAGCAAATTGCAGTGTTGCGAGAGACCTATAAATGTTTCCTCACCCCCAGTAAAAGTTTTGCACGTGGTTGCTATTGAGCAATGCTTGCAGAGGAACTACGTGACAGAGACATGCCGTAACACTTAGTGGCACTGAGTGATGCCGGAGAGATGACATCCATTTAAACGGCAGATGAACAACAAGCACATGTGGATGGAGGAAGAATGCAGTCGCCAGCGTGAGTTCATGGCCTCATGTTTTGGACGCAGATTGCGACCGTCTTCTCGTCTGACGTTCGTATTTGTTCTCTCAGACTGACACTGCTAACTCTTCCCGTCAGTTACATGTCTGCTCAGACCTTCTGGGATGCTTTCAACCTTTCCCTTCCCCCTCGTGAAGTGTGGCTGGGAGTTATTTTCGTCCTGCGTAGTAGTTCTTGACACCGTGTGTTCTGTTTGGTCAAAGCGGGGCTTTTCTACGAGCTCCTTGGTCTCCTGGCTTGCTGTTGCTTCCCAAGGCAAGTCACGTAACCATTTGGTGCCACCGCCACCCCGTCCACATCTGTGTGAGGACAGCAACAGCCTGCTCATCTGAGGGCAGCAGCGAGGTTTGCTAGAAGTCCTTTGGGAAAGGTACTTCAGAAAGTAAAGTAGTAGTATTCCGCTGGGTTCTGGGTTCCTGAAATAAATCCTCTCACCGCCGACAGTTTCTAGACCACATCTTACTGCGTGAAGTGCTGGTCTGGCCTTCGCGTCTCCTGGAGGAGGGGACAGGGCTCTCCTCGTAACCGTTTCTTCAAGGTGTGAGTAGAAGCTCCTGCATTATGTCACGTGCTGTTTGGCCAGCGGTGGCTGCGGCAAGTCTCTTGTAACGTGTGTTACAACTACATTTTCTGGGCTTTTGTGTACTGCCAAGAGGAGGAGACTTTGGTTGCCAGCAGAAACATCCTTCCCAGGCTTATCTGTGTGTGTGTGTGTGGTTAAAGCTAGCTGTTGGGTTTTACTTTGACTATAAATGCTGAATGTAAATGAACAGAGTAAAGCACCAACCTGTCACGGCCACACGGCTTAGCAGCCACATGCGGCTGGAGCTGCCCTCCGTGGAACTGCGCCATGTGTTGTCTCATAGCTTGTTAATAAAAAGTGGTGAGTTTGAATACCATCTGTGCCAACTATAAAGCTATTAAAGATGCTATTTTTACGTTCTGGCGTGGTGAATAAATGCCCCGAGAGTTGCTGAAGCCTTGCCCTAACCTGGAGTTACTGTCTGGTGAGACTCGGTTGTCTCCGGAGGGAGGGAGGGAGGGCGGTGGATTGAACGACAGCTGGAACAGAGCTGGCAAAGGGAGGGGAGGCTGATCTGGAGGGGAAAACATTGCTGTGCTGGGCGAGAGGCGAGATGCAGTGAGCTGTTTCTGGAGGAGCCCTCTGGGTGGCACTGCTCCCCAGCACCGGGGCACCGCGCCGGGTCCACCGAGCCAGGGCCAGCAGCTGCTCTCCTCGTGGGGCAGGTACGGCTCGGTAATTAGCCTTCCAATTAACCATTTTCCATCTGACGGTTGAATTTAATCCCTTCCTCTTCCAATTAACCATTTTCCGTCTGACGGTTGAATTTAATCCCTTCCTCTTCCACCTCTTTCTCTGCGGAATTTCAGCACGGGTGAAGCACGCTGGCCAGAGGTCTGCCCGCAAACTTCACAGCATTAAAAGCTTTGTTTGTTTTGCAGAATGAGCTCAGGATACGCGTTCTTCCATCCGAATTTGACTGAACTGTGCACAGACAGCCAGTGTCCCTGCAGCGTTTGTTTGCTAGAGAAGCGCTACTTTTAAGGCGTTGGCTAAACAAGAGGGCTTCACCGTGACAGTTCTTCCTGCTGGAGCGCAGAAGAGTGGGATGGTTTTATGCAGAACATCTGTGGGAACTGTCTGGTTTATGGCTCAGCCTCCTGCTTTTCCTCTCTCAGGCGTTTTGTGCTTATTTCCTGAGCTGAAACTGAACACCAGCCACGCTTAATGAAGTAGTTAAGGTAAGCGTTCACGGGTGGCTGTGTGGCAGGGCAGGATTTGTCCTGGCTTCCGTGCCCTGGAGGTCCGACAGCCCAGCGGTTCTGTAGGAGCAGGCCGGCTCTCAGAAGTGTGTGGTCCTCTGCTTTTCCCATCCGTTACGTGCCGTCTGCTAAAGACGTCGAGAGCTCCCCCGGGCTTTGATGCTGGCCTCCTGCACAAGCCCTCTGCGGCTCCCGAGAGCCGTGCCGCGCGGTGCTGTGAGGCTCCCAGCTGCGGGACGTCCCCTCTCCTGCAGCCGGGCTGCGCAGGTGGCCAGCGGGACGGGGCTGGGTGCACTGCCCCAACAGCCGCGCCGGCTGCAGCTGCAGCGCTCCGACAAGGCGCTGAGGAGGAGAGGAGCACGGCGCAGCTTCTGCTGCCTCGCTCTGCAGCTGTTTCTCTCGCCCCATCCCACTTCCAGCAGGCCTTTTTTTTTTTTTTTTCTGAGCACGTCACGTCTGAGAGCTTTGCCTCGCTCCTCGTGTGGCCAAGCCTCGCTGAGGTAGGTGCAGCAGCCGCAGGTGCCTTCTGCGCCTCCTCCGTCCTCAGCGCCCGCCTGCACTCCCGCTCGCCCTCCTCGGGCACGCGGTGCCTGCCCACGAGGGCACGGAGCCACGGTGCTGGTGCCACCAGATGCCCACCAGGGCAGCACAGGGCACAGACCCCCCCACTCCTCCTGCAGAGGTCACCCAGCAGCTGGTCACGGGAGCAGAGCCAGCAAGGTGCAGATTCAGGCTCCCAGCCCGTTATTGAGCGGCTCCCCGGCTCGTAGGGGCAACGTCACTGTCAAAGTTTGCCTCGGAAGAACACGTCCAGAAGGCAAAGGCTCGGTTGTGGCCGGAGGGACCCCTCCTCGTGACTTCGCAGCCACCGCAGCGGGCAGAGAACCTGGCCGTGCCCAGCCCCTGCAGTGCCGGGTGGGCTGGGGGCCGGCCGCGCGCCCCCGAGGGTCCCCAGCACCGCGGGGCAGCGCCGGCAGGCGAGCAGGACTGCACATCTGCTGGGGAGGAACTCATCCCCGGGGATTTGAGGAACATCTGTGCGTTGGCTGCCTCTAAAAGGAATAAAGCTGCAGATGATCCTGGGCCGGGGCAGCGCGCGGCCGCTTCTCCTTTCATGGCTCTCAGTGAGCTGAGCGTCTGAGGCCGGCCGCGGGGAAGCGGCGGTGCCGCAGCAGCAGCCCCCCCCTGCTAGAGGCAGGAGGTAAGAGTCCCGGCACTGTTCGCTTCCCCTCTTCCACCGAGCCAGCCGTGATTTATTTTTTACCGGATAACATCTCATGTGCCGCAGAGGATCTGGCCGGGAGCTGCCCTCCCTGCCGAGCAGCGGGCTGCGCCTCCCGCAGCAGATGCGCAGGGGAAGCGCTGGGTGCGAGGCCAGCTCCGCGAGGGGAGGGCCTGGAGGTGCATGCGAGCTGTCTGCTCGCCCTGTGCGGCGCTCGATGCGATGGCCAGGCCCGCTCGGGGACCTGCAAATCCCCGCGTGACGGCCGAGCACCGCGTCGCCATGCCCCTGCTGTCTCTCCGCTCCTGCTGCGATTTGGGGTGCGCTGGCCCCGAGCTCGCTTCCAGGGACGGCGCTGCTGGAACTCGCACCCTGCGGCTACCCCGTGGCTGGGAGAAGGAGCCAGGGCTCCTCGAGCTCGTCGCTGCCCCATCTCCCGCGCAGCTTTGGCCCAGGGGAGCTCTGGGCCACAGGGCTGCACCCAAAGGAGCACCCACTGGGGCTGTCCTGGGCAGGTGAGGGTCCGGAGGCGTCTGGGAGCCGCTCGCGTCCCGGCCCCGCAGCCCGCTGCAGCCCTTCAAAGTGGGAAGCGTGTTTATTTCTTGGATATCGGGTTTCCGGCAGGAAGGCCGGCAACTGCCAAGGTTTTTATTGGATCCCAGTGAAAGGAATTTCGAGCCCCGTGCTTGTTGTCTTTCCCCGCGCCTGCGGTGGACGGGGAGCGTTTCTGCCCCCCGAGCGGGAGCCAGGGGTGCGGGGTTTGGCACCGGCACGTCCTTAACGTTGGGTTGGAATCGGATGCCGCCTCGTCTCCCTGGCAGGAGGCGTCGGAAGGGATCGGGGCTGGGGGGCTCCGGGGAGGCGTCGAGAGGGGCTGGAAGGGGTTGAAAGAACCCGAGCTCCGTAGGGCCCGAGCCACGTGGGACGCGTTGCTTGAGCTCAGCGGCGATGGGGCTGAGCATTTCGCATTTGTTATTGGTTTGGACAAGGTTTTGACTGTTCTTGGAGGTAACTTTATAGGGGATTAAGATTCTGAGGACCACGTACAGTGGCTTGATTGCTTCAATGTGCTGTGGAGACAGCTCCAGAGCCCTGATTGTCCTCGGATGCTTCCAGCACTGACCAGTATCCTGCCGGGCTCGAGATCTGTGCCAAGTCCCGTCCCGTCCACGCACAAGGAACTCTTAGATTAATGCCGGGGTTTTCCAGGGCCCTTCCAGCCACGGTTATGGAGTCCCTGCCCTCAGAAAGGGGCACGAGGCCTGCTCTGGGTCTGGGTCAGAGCTGCGCTCGGTGAGAGCAGGCGTGCAAGTCCCGGCCTCGCTGCGGAGGAGCCACGTGCGAGCTGCTGCGGTCTCGCTCGGCCCGTCTCGCAAAGAGGCGCAGAAATTTGGGGTCCTGCTGCCAGCCCCGTGCCCTGGTGGGTGCCGAGGCGGCTCTGTGCGGTGCCTCCCGGGGCCGTCGCGCACGCTGCAGTTCCCGGAGAGAAGCGTCTCTCCTTGCGGGGCTCGCTGCAGCGGCAGAATGTCGCCCGGGACTGCAGCCCACTGTGTTGGGATCTGGTGCACGCGGACGGGGTGCAGCAGCCTCTGTCCCGCGGTGGGGACACCCAGGGAGCGGGCTTCAGACCCCGGGCTGGTCTGCTGCGGGAGGAGGAGGGAAGGGCCCGGTGCCTTCTGCGGGGTTTGAGCGGGAGGCAGGACGAGGCAGGGCTCCCTGTTTTTGGGGGGAGTCAAGAGAAAGAGACTATTCCTCCTGTTCGCCGCAGCCAGCTCCGCACACGCACAGGATCCCGGGGCGGATGCTGGGCGCAGGCGGTTTCCTGTTGCTCTTCCAGTTTCAGCTGCAGGGTCCGGGACCAGCATCCTGCGGCGCTCAGCACCGCAGGGTCATTTCTGCGGTGGAAATTCTGCTCAGTGGAAAGAAAACAAAAGGGAGGGGGGAGGGACACGTGGGTCCGCTGCGCGGTTCTGCTTTACCGGCGAGTCGGTGCCAAGCTCCCACAGCCGGGGCTCGCGTTGTGCTCTCGGGGGGACCCGAGGAGCCTCCGCTCGCCGCTGCCGTGCGGGAGGCGCTGGGGCAGGGCTGAGCGTGGCTACGGGCGGGTTGGGAAAACGAGGCCACCGCTGGCTAAACCGCTCGCGAACTGCGCAGGAACCTCGACTGCTCATGCTCCCAAAAACAAAAACGCATGTGGAAGCAGCTTGGGAGTGTGTGCTGACGAGCATCTCCTCTTCCCACCGCCCACCGCCGCAGCAAGACGTATTTATTTAGAGAAAGGAGTCGATTTCTCTTCTCACTCAGGAACTGTTGGTCCTGGAGAGAAACTGCATTCCCCGAGCCCCGTCCTGTCTTCTTTCCATGACCCTCTTCCTCTGCTCCCTGGCGCGGGTGTCCCGAAGGCTTCATCGCGTGCTTTTGATCCCTTCTCATTAAAACTGCAGCGAGCCGTGTCCGGGGAGGAGATGGGCCCTGGGAGGAGAGGGAGCTGGGGGCAGAGCAAGAGGCAGCGGGGACAGGGGAGGGGGAGCAGGAAGGAAAATATTGAGCTTAGCGTGAAAACCACCGGAGCAAGCAGAGCCTTAAAGCAAGCGGGGCCGAGCGTTCGCCGCAGAGCGGGGCCAGGAGGGAGGCACACGCGGTGTCTGCAGGACTTCGGGCAGGGGCGACCGGGGTAGTGCAGGGGTCGGGGGGCTGGCGAGGGGGGTCGCAGAGCCCCCCCCGGGCAGGGGGACGAGTGGGGCTGCAGCACCCTGTGCTCGTCACCCCTGGGTCACAGCAGGGGCTGTACGGACAGGGGGGGGCTCTGTGTGCCCAGGGCTCCAGCTGTCCCTTCCCCACCCTGCCCAGGGCTCCAGCCCTGTCCCTCCCCACCAGTACCCAGCTCTCCAGCTCCGTCCCCTCCCCACCGGTACCCAGGGCTCCAGCCCTGTCCCCTCCCCACCACCGCCCGAGGCTCCAGCTCTGTCCCTTCCCCACTGCTTCCCGGTGCTCTGACTCTGTCCTTCCCCACTGCTGCCCAGGGCTCCGGCTCCATCCCTTCCCTACCCTGCCCAGGGCTCCAGCCCTGTCCCTCCCCACCGGTACCCAGGGCTCCAGTCCTGCCCCTCCCCACCACCGCCCGAGGCTCCAGCTCTGTCCCTTCCCCACTGCTTCCCGGTGCTCTGACTCTGTCCTTCCCCACTGCTGCCCAGGGCTCCGGCTCCATCCCTTCCCCACCCTGCCCAGGTCTCCAGCCCTGTCCCTCCCCACCGGTACCCAGGGCTCCAGCCCTGCCCCTCCCCACCCTGCCCAGGGCTCCGTCTCTCTCTTCGGAGCGCCCCTCGCCCTCCGGGCGCAGGACGAGGACGGGGCTCTCCCCTCTTCCCCCCGGCCCCCATCCCCGCTCCCCCCCGGGGCTCCGGGCGCCCTCCCGGCTCCGCGGCCGGGGCGGGCCGGGGGCGGCGCGGGGGCGGGCCGGGGGAGGCGCCGGGGCCGGCGGCGGAGGGCGGCGAGCGGGGGAGGCGCCGCCGGAGCCGCCCCGGGGAGCGGGGCGGCGGCGGCGGCGGGCGCGGAACCGGAGCCCGGTGCCCGGTGCCGGGGCCATGCGGGGCCGGTGGAGGGGGACGGCGGCGGCGGCGCTGGCGCTGCTGCTGCTGCTGGCGGCGGGCGGTGGGGGGCCGGCGGCGGCGTCGCGGGGCTGTCCGGTGCAGAGCCTGGGCTGCAAGTGCGCGGCGGAGCGGCACAAGGCGAGCGGCCCCCCCGCGCCCCGCCGCCGGGTGCTGTGCAGCGGAGGGGGGCTCCCGGCGCCGCCCGAGCCGCGGCTCCTGCCCGACGGCACCGCCACGCTGTGAGTACCGGGGGGAAAAGGGGCGCCGGGTCCCCGCGGGGGGGGGAGGGAGGAGGGGGGGACCCCCGGAGCGACCCCCGGAGCTGCCCCGCCCGGTGCCCCGGGGTGGATGCTGGGGGGGAAGGAAGAAGAGGAGGAGGAGGGGGACGAAGGGAGCGGAGCGGGGGCCAGGCGCGGGGGCACCCCGAGCCGTGGGGTGCCCGTGGCCCCCCACCCGTGGCCCCCCGAGTCCCGGCCGCGTCCGCCCCCTCGTGCGCCCACCCTCGCCCCGCGGCGCCGCGCTGCGCTCCTGCCCTGCTGCCCTCCTGCTCTCCTCCTCTGCCTCCCTGCTGGCTCCCTGCTGCCCTCCTTGCCCAGATGTGCCCCGACAGAAGCCCTTTTTCCTGCCCCGGGTAGCCCCGGGCTCGCGGCACCGCGAGCTCCGAGGGGAGCCGGGCCGGGCGGGGGGCTCCCGCCGCTCCCCTGCGCAGCGCTGGCTGCTTCGAGCTCCGGGGGAGGATGTTGTTGTTTGAAAGCGGCTGCTTTTGCTGGAAACGTTTGCTGAGAAGCAGCGAGGGGGCTCTGGCTTTGTGCAGGGGTCTGCAGCCGTCGCCTGCTTCCTAAAAACTCAGCGCGGGGAGCTTTGGGGCTCTGGGCAGGCGCTGGCAGCCTGCGCGCCTCCTCGCTGCGGCGGCGGGTCACGGTGTTTATTTATAACTCCAGAGGAGATGTTTGAATTAAAATCTGGCTTGGAGGGCAGGGACGGCACAGCCGCTGCAGAGGGGGACGTCGCTTTTGCCCAGAGCCTTGTCCCTGGGGGAGCCGGGGCTCCGGCTGCCACCTCCTGCCCCTCGGCAGGGTCTGGGGAGCACTGCGGTGCGGTGAGCTCGGGGCCGGGAGCTGCGGTGCTCGTGGTCCCGTCCGCTCTCGCACCCCCTTGGCCACGTTTTTGTCCCATCAGAGCCGGGCGCTCCCGGTTTCAAGGAGGCTCCTGGTCCCACGTGTGCCACTGGAGAGGCTTCGCTTTGGGGCGGCGATGTTCGTTTTGTGACCGTCGGGGGGCCGTGATGGTGACCCACCGCAGCGCACGTGCAGCGTGGTTGTGAAACGCGGCTGTGCCGTGCGGGCACCGTGAGCGTGCTCTGAAACACAACAGTCGTAATAAAAGCGTGAGGCATCCCGAAGCGGCAGGAGTGACGTTCGTGCAGGGCCTCGCCTTCGTGCTGGGAGGCTGCAGGGGCGCGTGGAGGCTGGGCTCCGTGCTCGTGCTCTCTCTCGCGCTGGCTCTGCTCTGCATTTCTCTCTCCCTAGGGCCCTCTGACGTGTCGGCCTATTGGAAATACCTGTGGGCACTTCAGAGCCCTTTGCCAGCTCGTGTTTGGGAAAAGTGTCTGCCTCGGTGCCTGCTCTTGGGCTTTCTTCAGCGGGAGCGAACGCGATGGCACTGCCCAGCGCGAGTCCAGTGCCTGGCGTGGCTCCCGGTGGGCGCTGCGGGCTGCACCCTGCGGCGTTGGGGCCGAGAGGGAAGGGGATTTTTGGAGGCGCCGTGCCAGGAGGGCGGTCACGGGGCTGGGGTGACAGTGCAGCAGCATTAGGGCATTACACGATCCCACTAAAACGTGACATGAAACCTACAGGCGTAGGCAGAAACCTACAAATATGTGGTGACCCTGGGCTCTGCTCTCTCGCAGTAAACATGATTTATTCTAAACCCTTTCCAGATGGGACAATCAAAACCAGAGGCTCCGGGTTCGCGAGTGTCTCCTGGAGCCACTGGGGTGCGGGCAGGAGAGGAGGAGGCGGCGTGGCCCGGGCTGCACGCGCCTCGGGGACGTCCTGCCGGGGACAGCCGCCTCCCGCGACCCCGGCTCCGAGCAGGGCTCCCGCGCGCCCCAGGGATGCTCGGCGTCGGCGCTGCCCCGGCCACGGGCAGCACACCCGGGCATGTTCGGTGCAGGGTAATGCTCCGGAACAGCCCCGGCTCCAGGCTTCATCCGGTCCGGCCTGGAAGCAGGAATGCGTCCGCGCTAATGAGCGGCGCTAATTCCGCGCGCGAGAGGAGGACGTTCCCGGCGGGAGGAGGTCTGCGCCGCGCATCTCTCGCTCTGCCTCGCTTTTGTTTTTTTTCCCACACTCTCGGTTTACTTCTTTATTTATCTTTGATTATTAGGCCTGCCCTGAGGAATCCAAGGCTGCCTCAGCGGCAGCTGCTGCTGATTTACCCCCCTGTGACCGAGAAGCGCTGGCTGGCAGCGCGGCCAGCACGGGGCGGGGGGCGCTGGGCACGGCCACGGCTCCGCTGATGGTTTCGCTCCCGCTCCGGCCTCTCCTGTGCTGCCCTGGTTGGGGACGTGGCTGTTTTCCAGTCACCGCTCCTTGTCCCTTCCCTCGGCCCCTCGTGGGGGTGTCTGCTTTGCAGGGAGGTAAAACCAGAGATGCTGGGCTGGAGAATTAACTCCGTGTGGGGCAGCCGTGGTGGCAGGAGCCCTGCCTGGGTGCCCCAGGGGCTGCACCGGCCTGGGAGCAGGGTGCTGGGCACCGGCTGCCCTCATCCATCCCAGCTGTGGGTGCCTAACAAGACAGGACGCTGCGCTTCTTGCCTAAACGTCAGCAGGCAGCGCCCCACAGGTCTGCAGTCTTACCAAGAAACACCTCGGGGATGGGATGCTGCAGGTACGGAGCCCCCTGCCCACACCGTTACAGGGAAGAGGCCTCCCTCGTGGCCGGGCTGCTGCTTTGCTCCGGTGCTCCCCGGGAACACGTGTGGGGTTCAGCAGGCGGGATGTTCTTCATCCTGACGCCCCCGTGCAACCTGAGCAAACGTGCGTGTGCTCTGCCACCCGGGGAGGAGGGAACGGCGCCGACCTCCCCAGCTCGTCCCCTTTGTGACTTGGTGCCCGCGGAGCTGCGTGCGGCTGTGCCGGCCTCGGACCTGCCTCCATCCCGTCGTGGTGCTCCCTGCGCATCCCGCTCCGTCGGGGCCCCCAGTTTGGGGCCGGGGCATTTGGCATCCCGGGGCGCTGCGGTGGCCGCACATCATGCCCTGCAGCCCCGGACGTCCCTGCGGTGTGGCAGCAAGGGGCTGGGGCTGTGCAGACGTGCACTAACGAGGTTTAACGCCCTCCCCCCGGCTGACCCCGTGCTAATAGCCTCATGGAAAGAGCGCCGCGTCCCTCCCCAGGCCCAGATAGCCGCCCGGGCCACGGCCAGCCCCGCTGTCACACGGGCAGGAGCCCAAACCTCTTCCAGATGTGGAATCCCAGCACAGGCCTCATTTATGTGCACAGCTTGATTGCACTAAATTACAGATTGTCTGCAGGGAATAGAGGGCTTTGACTTACGACCAATTTCCAGTTCTACTTGAACTCCCCTCTCCAAGGCCTGTTTGTCCTGAGCCCCGCAGATGGTTTCTTTCTGAAACCTTTTTCAGCCGTTTATTCGATATTTATTGGGCAGGTTTTTTGTTTTTTTTTTCTTCCTTCCTCCCCCCCCAAATTTTTGTTGCCCTCCTTGAAGCGGTGGGGGCCTGGGGGACCCCACGGTGTCCGTGCAGGTGACGGCGAGGGGAGCTGCCCAGCGCCTCGCAGCATCCCAGCCCTGCCGCTGCCGGCGAGTCCAGGCTCTGCTGCAGCCTCGATTCACTGGGAGGGGGAAAGAAAAAAAAAAAAAGAAAAAGAGGGAGGCTTCTGGCATTTGCAATGTGGAGAGGGCTTGGAGACGTGAACCGCGGAGGCGCAGATGCTCCCATGGCTGCGAGCAGGGAGGTTGGAGGGAGCTGCCCCTCGCCGGAGCGCGTCGGGCTGCTTCAGGGGGCTCAGTGCAGGCTCTCGCCCTCCCCGTGTGCCCCCCGCCCCGCAGGCCGCACTCACACCGCTCCAGCTCTGGCTGCTTCACCCTCTGGGGCTTATTTTTCCTGCGCTAACAAAAGCCGAGGGTTGGGACAATAATTTTCACCGTCCGAAATAGCCCGGCGTGACGTTGCAGGGAGGGAAGAGCACCTCGCCGGCCGGGGGCCCCCGCTCCGCTCCTCCTGAAATCCCTGCGAACGCCGAGCTCTGCGCAGGGCACAGCCTCCGCCGTATCTGCTGCGAGCATATGCTTTAAATTAATGCACTCGGAGAGCAAAGCATAGCTGGCCCTCCCCGCCCCCACGGCCGTCACCCCGTTATTAACCTCCGCGCCGCTCGCGTTTCCCTCTCTGCTGCGCGCCCGGCCGCGGGGAGCGACGTCTCCTGCCTCCTTTTTTGGTTGGGTACATAGGAAGTTTATTGTTTCAGCAGCCCAGTTTCTGGAGCCATTATTTATCCAAGTGGATTCCAGCACGCTTGAAAAAACAATCTTATTTTTTTCGCTTTTGGCTCCTCTTTTTGAGATGAGGGGGGGAGAAAAAAAAAAAAAAAGAAGGAAGAAGGAAGAGGGCTTCCTCCATCGCCGCGCCTGCGGGCTCTGGGTGCCCCCAACACCCAGCGGGCTGGGGACAGGATGCGGGACCCCGGGCGGAGGCTGAGCCCCTCGGGGGTGGGAGGGTGCTCCCCAGTGGGACCCCGCCGCCCCCTCCCTGCTCTTTGCGTTTGACTCCACGCCCTGGTTTGTAATCCCCGCATTGTCCAGGGGGCTTTTCCAGCCGCCGCTCAATTAGCCGATTATTGTGCCCCTTGGCAGGGTGTCCCACGTCGGTGTGGGGTCGTCCCACGTCGGTGTGGGGTCGTCCCACGTCGGTGGTGTGTTTCGGGGCACGATGCAGCCGTTCAGCTGCGGAGCCACTGGTGCTGCCGCGGAGGGATGGGGACTGCAGCCTTTGGGGCAGGAGGATGCTGGAGAGGCGCGAGGGCGTTAAGGTTTTTGTGTGAGCACGATGTGCCCGGTGCTTTGCATCGCTCCTGTGCTGGGCACGTGGCTGCGGTGCGCTCAGAGCTGTTTAAGCCCAGGTTTCGGGGTGTCTCCTGCCTCGGCGTCTGCCTGCGCGCCCTGCTCGGAGGTGAAGAGTCCCAGCCTGGGCTGGAGCCAACGCAAAGCTCTTGAGGAGCAAAGCTGTGCTTTCATGGCCTGCCAAGCCCCGCAGACAGCTGGGACATGGGGGGACCGTGTCCCCCCTGCGCCGCTGGCCACGAGGAACTCGGCGAGCATCGGCCGCGGGGCGGGGGGATTGCCCCAAATCCCGTGCCAGGGCTGGGCCCCCCCCCCGGTGCCGTCAGCCGCAGGGCGAGCGCTCCAACGGGTCACCCGCTGCTTCGCCCTCCCGCCGCCTCCTCCCCTCGCTGGAATAAGGAGGGGAATTTCTTGCAGCCAAACAAACCCAGGAACATCTGTAGCGCTCCGCGTCCTGCCTCCAGACAGCAGCGGAAACCCTGAAATAGCCCTCGGCCCGGCACCCTCCTGCCGGCCTCGTGCGCCTTCGTCCCATCGCGTCCGGGGGGGGTCTCGGTTAATGTGGTGCCACCGGGTGCTGCGGGGACCCCCGCACGCTGCTGTGTCACCGCAAACGTGGGGGCCACGGGGTGCCCTGGAGCCTGGTGGGGCTCCCTGAGCAAAACCAAACCGTCGCAGAGCACAATATCTGCAAAAATCAGTGAAAGCAAAATAAAAGCGCGTTTGCGGACGTCGGTTGTAGCAGGGCAGCACAACTGGGCTGGCTTCTGCGGGACAGGGAAAACAAGAACGAGGGTGGCTAGCCGGAAAATTTTCCTCAGGAAGCAAGTTTTCAATCAAATCGTTATTATAATTGCAAATTTCATGCGCCAAATATTCAGTTTGGTCGAGGGCCTCGTTTCCTTCACGAAGCGAGGACAATGCGCCCAGCAGCAGAGCGCCCAGCCTGGTGTTTGTGTTCGGACCCCTGGGTTTTGGGGAGGGGTTTGGGCTTGTTTTAGTGGTTTCCCTTCATCGTGGGAGAGCTGAGACTCTGCTTCTGTGGCAGCCCCGGCTCCGAGCAGGTGTCGGGGGTCTCGTGCGGGCAGGGGGCGAGTGCCCGCGGTGCGGGGAGATCATCGTGCCGTGCCCACGTCCCCCCGTTACTCATCGGCTGCGTTTTGGGGACTCTTCTGCTCCGTGACTCTGGTCTCACGCATAGGTGCTGGTGGATGTGTTTCATGCCCAGGGAACCCAGCTGAAGGGTGGGGGGTCCCCAAATGCGCTCGCTCCACCGGGCAGAGCCTGGTGGGCGAGGGGAGGGCGCCCCCGCCCCACCTCTGCCTTCCCGGCCGTGAGCGCAGCCGGCCCGCAGCCTGGCTGCAGATCACACAGGATGCTGATTTCATCTTGGCCTGCCTGCGCCTCGCCTTTTAAGGAGGGGAGTTTTGTTTTTATGGCAGAAGCCTCGAAGGTCCCAGGGGTCCGGAGAACAAAGCGAGCATCTCCTGGCGCGGGGGCTCTCTCCGGGGGGCTGCGTTGGCCCGGGTGGGCTCGGGTCCTGCCTGGGGCTGTGTTCCCAGCGGTGCTGAGCTCCCACTGTGCAGGCACCCGTCCTCCTGCTCCCCGTGCTTCAGCCCTGGTTGTAACCCCTGGCCAAAGCTGCGCCCTCGGGACGTGGAGCACGCGGCAGAGGGGACCTGAGCCCCGGGGTGCTGGTGCACGCACAGTGTGTTTCAGCAGGGCTGGTCCTGAGCGGGGGATATCTGCTGCCCCATCCCTGCTTTATCGGGCAGCCCCCGAGACGTCCCCATGCGCACAGCCCGCGGAGGCTTTGCTGGGTTGTGAAATCCGCTACTGCTGGAATTAAAACCTTCTGGAGCCGCTGGGGCC
Organism: Anser anser; assembly: GCF_964211835.1. Classification (NCBI taxonomy): domain Eukaryota; kingdom Metazoa; phylum Chordata; class Aves; order Anseriformes; family Anatidae; genus Anser; species Anser anser. The sequence continues at coordinate 1,082,866 of NC_139747.1, read as the reverse complement.
AGCCCGTCCCTGAGCAACAGCCCCTGGCTGACGTTGTGGCGAGGGGCTGCGGCGCGCCGTGCCCCGGGAGCGGTGCTGCTGGTCCCTCTGCCAGCCCATCTGGCCGGTTTTCTGGGGCTACCAGTGTGGACTGGAACCAGTGCTGGCGGCTGCTGCAGGGGCTCTGCTGGGGGGAGCTGGGCACAGGGGCACGGGGCTGGGCACCGCGTGGGTGCTTGGGGCTGCAGTGCTGGGGAGGAGATGGTGAGATGTGGCCCCATCGCTGCCACGTGTGGAAGCAATTTGGTGGCCCAGGACGGCCGGACGCTTCCTCTCCCCACGGCCGGCAGGGTCACGGGGCCCTGCGGACACGGCGGTGCCCGGTGGCAGCTCCTCCTTAGCGCAGGATGCGGCCCCATCCCGCCGTGCGCTGCAGGGCAGGGAGTGGGATGGGGGCTGAGCCTGAGGGGGGTTTCAACAACGGCCCCCCGGGAGCTGGGGAGCCTCAGGGTCCTGGCCACAACGTGGGAACGGGGCCAAGGAAACCCGGATGCCGGCGTCCGCCCGCTCGCTGGGTTTTTGGAGGAGGGCGGCCGGAGCACGGGGCCAGGCCTGCCCGCAGCACACAGCCGCCATTCAGCCCCGCTGCAGAAACCGCCCGTGTGTAAACAGCCCCGGCGCGGCCGTCAATGAGCCCTTTTTCCTGCTCCTCTCCCCCGGACGCCGTGTCCAGGGCGCCCTCCCCGCCGCGTTTTTCTCCCTCTGCCTCTCACCGGTGCGCGCCGCGGGGCTGGCGGGGAGCGAGGCGCGGGGCAGCGGGGTCGGGGGTGCCCGGCGCCATCCGAGCACCTCAGTGAGCTCCGAGTGCTCGTGGGGAAGAGCTGGGGGAGCCCCAGGGGGTCCCCTGCAGGCCCTCGGTGCAGGTTTTGGGGGGATCACCCCCATGTGCAGGTCCATGCGCAGGAGGCCAGGCAGGTGATGGGAGCGAAGCGGCAAGAGCCGGCACGGCCCTGGGGACCTCCAGCCCGGTGCCACCATGGCGCAGACCACGGCACGGTGTCCCCACGAGGGTGCAGGGCTGTTGTGTCACCAGCTGGCCCTAAAAAACCTGTCCCCGAGTCACCAGCACCTTACCATGGGTCCATTTTTTCCCGCTCCCCCCCCCAACCCGCGGGCGCTCGGCACGCGCGGCGGCTCTGTGGCAGGTCGAATAACGGCACCGTCCCTGTCCCCCTCCCTGTGCTCTCTTCCCCACAGGCTCTTGAGCAACAACAAGATCACGGTGCTGGAGAACGGCTCCTTCTTCGGGCTGCGGGCTCTGGAGAAGCTGTGAGTGCCCGGGGGGCTGGGGCAGGACGGGGGGGTGGGCCGAGGGCGGGCAGGAGCCTGGTGCCAGCAGCGCAGCTTGGGCCACGCTCCCAAAATCGCTGCGGGACGCTCCCGGGGTGCTCCGGTGGGGCCGGGCGCTGCCCCCCCGGGCGCTGGGTTTGCCACCGGCACCCGCGGGCGTCCCCGGGTCCCTGGGAGCTGCGTCGGGGCGGGAGGCACCGGGGGGGGGGGGGGGGGGGGCACGCTCTGTGGGGGCCGGTATGAAAAGCGGCATTGTCCCCCCGAACAAAGTCAACTTTCTTATCTCTCCATGAAAGGCATCTCTATGGTGGGAGCCGTAATAAGGGGAGATTTATGGCCCCCATATGGATTTGATCTGTAGGTATGCAGAAGGGACGGGCGCACTGAGGGCGTTTTGTTCCCCGCAGCGGCCCGTCGAGGGGCTCGCGCATTCCCGAGCCAAATGGGGCCCGCGGGGCTGGGGTGGCCCCGGGTCCGGGGGGGGCTCCTGCTCTGGGGACAGCTCAAGGGTCCCTGTCCCTTCACGGGAGGGTGGTGGCCCCGCTGCCGGGTCCCTGCGGGGCATCGTGCCCCCGTCATCCCTGGGGATGTGCCCTACAGCACGCGGTGCCAGGGACGTCCCCCTCCCCATGCGGCTCCTTTGGGGAGCCACCCGAGGGTCTCGCCGGGGCGGCGGCAGCTCCCCAGGGACCAGCACAGCCTGGATCTCGTTAGCCTGAACAAGGAAGCATTTATTAACGTGAATCTTGTTCGAGTTACACGGCGTGCACCTGCCCCAGCCAGCAGCAGAGCCCAGCTGCTTCGCCAGGGCGCGGGGGCACGATGCGTGGCACTGGGGTGAGCTGTGCCTTTGGGCTGCGTTAGGGTGCGTGCGTGGTGCCTGGTGCTGGGGCCCATACGGGATTTTTAAAGCCACGGAAATCCCCACGGCGCTGTTCTGGGGCTTAGTCCGAAGCAGTTGGTTTGGGGACCCACGTTTCCCTGCCTGAGTCCCTGTAATCCCCCACAGCCGAGTCCCCCCCCCCGCTGTGGTTCGAAGCGTGGGGTCACATCCTTCCTCCCTCCCTCCCTCCCTCCTCCTGGCACCGAGCTCTCATTAACGGGCGGATTAACGTGCGCGGGCAGGGAGCAGCCCAGGCCGCTGCGGGCACGGTGCGCCCCAGGAGGGGACGTGGCAGGGCCGGGGGCAGCTCCCCGTGGGGACCCCAGCTCTGCAGCCCCTGGGCACCGGAGGGCTCCTCAACACCTCCGTGCTCCGGGAGCCCCGAGCAAGCAGCCAGCCCGGTGTAACCTCCCCTCGCCTCCGCTGCACCAAACCCTGCTCGGAGCGGGGTGGGTTGGCCGAGGGCCGCGCTCCCCCCGTCCCTCGGGCCGGCCAGCGTCACGCCGCGCCTCGCCTGATTGCCCCCGACAGCAGCCCTAATTGTTCTCATCGGGTCGGTGCGGGGCCGCGGCACAGACGTGCCCCGTGGAGGGGCTGCGCTGGCACGGCGGGGACGTGGTGGGGGCTCCAGGGGTCCCCCCCCACTTTGCTCCTGGGGCTCCGGGGCCCCGTGCCCGCTGCTGGGACCTGGTGCGATGCGGCCGTCGGGGCCGAGCTGTTCCCAGGGTCCCCGAGCCGCCTCCGCGGCATGCAGGGGAGCCCCACGGGCAGCGCCCCTCGGGGCTGGCAGCTCGGCATCTCCACTGATGTGTAACGGCCTAATGAGATTAATGAGGGCGAGCGGGGCCGGTATGCAGCCGGGGCCGCCCTCATTAGCGCAGCCCCGCTTGGGAGCGCCCTGCCCCACGCCGGGGCCGCTGCTTTCCCCGCGCAGGGCTTGGGGCTGGGCCAGGATGGGTCCCTTGCCTGCCCCATCCCGGGCTGCGGCTTTTGGGGTGGCCCCGAGCTCGGCCGGGTGACAGCAGCCACCACGGCGACGGCAGCCCCGGGGGGAAGGCAGCCAGGAGAGGTGGGCGCTGCTGGGGGCGAGCCCCTCTCCTGCGCTGAGCGGCTCTGGAGCGAGGGGCGCCCAGGAGCAAAGTGGCTTTCAGGGTAAATCAATCCCGTGCTCTGTAAACAGCAGCTGGGGAGCACGGCTGAAAGCCGCTATTAACGTCCCGTGCATGAAAGCACCGGGAAAGGTCCAAGAAATCCTAAGGTGCTGCACAGACGCGGCATGCGGGGAGGAGAAACAGGACCCAGCTCTGCTTGGTGCCGCAAGCACGGGGCCGTGGGCCCGGGGGGATTCCCGGGGTGTCGGTGCTGTGGGGAGGGAGTCTGTCCGTCCGTCCGTCTGCACGGGGCTGCGAGCAGCCCTCTGTTTGTGCTGTGCCGCCTGTGCAGCTGCGGGCTCAGCCCCGTGCTCACACAGCAGTGGGGGTCCTGGCGCACACACGGCGATGGGGTCCCGGTGCACGCGTGGTGCCGCTCCCAGCTCTCGCGCCTTCAGCCCGTCTCCGTGCCGGGCAGGGGGAGGAAGGGGCTCAGGACCAGCGGGAATGCCAAGGCAAACAAACGCGGTGCGGGGAGAGGATTTGCAGATTATCGCAAATCTGCAGCAGCAGCCCAGGGCCTGGCCAGCGGGGATGAAGAGGAGGAGGGCTCCCTGACGGGCCGGCTGCAAGCCCCGGTCCCTGCTGGGTGCCGTCCCTCACCGGGGGGGGCCCCGGCTGCATGCTGGCCAGAGCTGGGGCTGCTTCATTTTGGCAGTGTTTGGGGCCGGCCTGCTGCGTCCCCCCTGCTGCTGCGGGCTGTGCCTGGCTGGCTGTGTGGGGCCGGTGTCCTGGGGTCGGGCGGCTGGGGTGTGTTTGGGGACGGGCGCGGGCGGCGGTGCAGGTGAGGGGAGCTGTTCCTTCAGCACCTGCCTCACCTGAGCCGCCCTGCACGCCCCTGAACTCCTCTCGCATGCTCCTGCACACCCCTTACACTCCCCTGGCACCCATCCTGCAGCCAGTCGGAGCTGGGCCGACGTCCCCGCACGCCGGTGGGACGCTTTTGTTCACGCCAGGCTGGGGGTGCCGCGGCCGAGCGTGCCACCCCACCGCTGGGTCCCCGCCGCGGGGGCAGCCGCCCCGTGCCGGCGCACGCCTGGAACGTGTCTGATCAGATGCACGCCTCCAATCAGGCCCACGACCCAAACGAGCTTCCTCGGGGCTGCGGAGCCCGGGTGAGGCCGTGCAGACAGTGCGGCGTGCGCTCATCCCGCGTGCGGGCGATAACGCGCCCGGGATAAGGCTGCTCCGGAGACAGCTCTGCGGGAGGGGACGGCGGCCGTGGGGCGTGTGGGGCTCCGTTGCGTCCCCCCGAGGAGCCCCTCTCTGCTCCGGGAGGGTGGCGGCAGCAGCAGCGTGGCCGTGGTGTGGTGACAGCAGCGTGGCCGTGCCGGCAGCTCGCGTGGCCGTGTTCTCCGGGCGGTAATTCCCTTGCAATGCGAACCCAGCGACGCTTTCCTCCTGGCCGTGGCTCCCGGCCGGGAGCGGAGCTGCGGGGCCGCTCTGGAGGCTGCTGGCGGGAGCCAGGGCTGTGCCGGGCGCGAGGCCAGGCGGGCAGGAGGAAGAGGAGGGGTTTGGCGAGCGCTGCTGGAGGAACGGGACGTGCTCACACTCCACAGAGCTGCGCGGGGATGGGGCAGGATGATGGCACAGGTCCCCCCCAGCCACGCACCCTGAGGCCTGTGCCCGTCTCCCCGCAGGGACCTCAAGAACAACCTGATCAGCACGGTGCAGCCCGGCGCCTTCCTCGGCCTCCCCGAGCTCAAGCGCCTGTAAGTGCCTGCGAGGGCTGCCCAGGGGGGCCGGGGGCAGCGGGGTGTCCCCAGCGCTGATGTCCCCTCTGCTTGCCTTGCAGGGACCTCTCCAACAACCGCATCGGCTGCCTGAGCGCCAGCGTCTTCCAGGGGCTCTCCAGCCTCCTGCGGCTGTAAGTGGCACCCTGGGGCTCCCGGCCAGCCCCGTTCCTCGCTCTCTGAGAGGCCACCGAGTGCCAGCCGAAAGCCACCGTGCCCTCTGCGCTGGGCATCGGGTGGTGGGGGCCCCGTGTCAGCGGGCTGTGGCAGGGGGCTCAGACTCCTGGGTCCCCTCCCGGTGTCTGGGGCACAGCCCAGAGCCCCGCCTGGAGCAGTGGGTGACACCAGGAGCCTCAGCCCATGGCGAGGGGCCTGGGTTTCCAGAGGTGTCCATGGGGTCCCGGTGCCCTCCACGCCACCTTCCTTTCCTGTCTTGCAGCAACATGTCAGGGAACATTTTCTCCAGCCTCCCACCCGGTGTCTTCGACGAGCTCCCCTCGCTGAAAGTCGTGTGAGTACGCAGCCCGTGCCACCACATCCGTCCCCGTGCCCAGGTGCACACCCAGCACCGGCCGCGAGCGCAGGGTGCATCCCCTCCTCCTGCCGCGTGCACGGCCGCGCCGCCGCCGCCGCCTCCAGCCGGGGCGCCCGTGACGCCGGCCCTTGCAGGGACTTCGCCACCGAGTACCTGACGTGCGACTGCAACCTGCGCTGGGTGCTGCCCTGGGCCCGCAACCGCTCGGCGCAGATCTCGGACCGCACGCTGTGCGTCTACCCCCGGCACGTGCACGCGGTCCCGCTGCGCGGCGCGCGCGACAGCCAGCTGCGCTGCGGTGAGCGGGGGCCGGGGCGCGGGCGGGCGGCGCGGCCGGGGCTTGGGGGGGGGGGCTCACCCGGCCGCCTGTGTCCCCCCCGCAGCGGGCGCCCCGGAGCTGCACACCCACCACCTCATCCCGTCGCTGCGCCAGGTGGTTTTCCAGGGCGACCGGCTGCCCTTCCAGTGCACCGCCACCTACCTGGACAACAGCACCCAGATCCGCTGGTACCACAACCGCGAGCCAGTGGAGGAGGACGAGCGCACGGGCGTCATCGTGGAGGAGAGCCTCATCCACGACTGCACCTTCATCACCAGGTCGGGACGGGGATGGGGGCACCGGAGGTGGGGGGGGGGGCTCGCTGGTTTGAGGGTGCCGAGCGCCGTGGGTGGGACATGGGTGGCACGTCCCCTCTGCCCGCAGCGAGCTCATCCTCTCCAACATCCACGTCTCCGCCAACGGCGAGTGGGAGTGCGCCGTCTCCACCTCCCAGGGCAACGTCAGCAAGAAGGTGGAGATCGTGGTGCTGGAGACCTCCGCGTCCTACTGCCCGGCCGAGAGGGTCACCAACAACCGCGGGGACTTCAGGTAGGGACCGGCGGCGGCGTGGCCACGGGGGACGGGGCTGTGTGTCGCGCAGAGCCTCCCTGTCCCCCTGTGTGCGGTGCGTGCCGGGGCAGGGGGCTCGCCGCGGGCAGGGGCCCGCAGGTGACCGGGCGTCTGGTAGCAATTAGCGGCCGCGGGGAGCGCGAGCGCCTTTGAAGGGCTTCCCGTGCCGGCAGCGCAGCCCGGCTCCAGCAGCAGAGGTGTTGGAATTTCTCTGGCACGAGACGAAAGGCTCCGGGCGCCCGCCGTAACCTCAGCGGGGCCGTTACGGAATATAAATTACTGGTACAGTCAATGTGGCTTAAATTAACGGTGCCCCCCCCCGCCTTTTCTGTGCCGAGCCGAGCAGGATTTGGGATTAGGGGGGACGGCAGCTTTCTGGGGAGCGTCGCCCCGCAGTCACGGTGTCTCTGCGTGTCCAGGTGGCCCCGCACCTTGGCGGGCATCACCGCCTACCAGTCGTGCCTGCAGTACCCCTTCGCCTCGGGGCCGGCCAGCGGGGGCCCGGCGGCGGAGAAGCAGGCGTCCCGGCGCTGCGACCGCGCGGGGCGCTGGGAGGAGGGCGACTACTCCCACTGCCTCTACACCAACGACATCACCCGCGTGCTCTACACTTTCGTGCTGGTGAGCCGGGGGCTCGGACCCGCGGTGTTTGCCCGGGGATGGGTCGGGCACAGCCGGTGACCGTTTCCCCCCCCCCCCCCCGCAGATGCCCATCAACGCCTCCAACGCCCTGACCCTGGCCCACCAGCTGCGCGTCTACACGGCCGAGGCTGCCAACTTCTCGGACATGGTTGATGTCCTCTACGTGGCCCAGATGATAGAGAAGTTTATTGGCTACGTGGACCAGATCAAGCAGGTAACGCCGCTCCTGTCCCCTGCCTTCCCCAGCCCTGCTGGGTGCTTTTTTGGGGGGGGGTAAAAGCGTGAATTGGGGTGTTTGCTGCTGGGGATGGCTGAACGGGAGCGAACCGCGGCTGATGCCGCCCGCTCTCCTCGCAGCTCACGGACGTGATCGTGGAGATGGCCAGCAACATCATGCTGGTGGACGACCACATCCTGTGGATGTCGCAGAAGGAGGAGAAGGCGTGCACCAGCATCGTGCGCTCCCTGGAGAAGATCGCCGCGCACACGCTCAGCAGCAACTCCCAGCACATGGCGGTGGTGAGCCTGGCCGGAGTGCGGGCGGGGGGCTCTGCCCGTGCCGGGGGGGGGGGGGTCTCTGCCCGTGCCGGGGCTGACGGCTGCCCTGTGCCCGGCAGAACTCACGCAACATCGCCTTCGAGGCGTACGTGGTGAAGCCCGAGAGCTACGTGGGGCTGAGCTGCGTGGCTTTCCAGCGGCAGGACGGGGGTCCCGCCGGGCGCAGCCCCCCGGCTGAGCGGGTGGCCGAGCCCCAGCCCGACCAGCAGCTGCGGCTGCGCTGCACCACGGGGCGCCCCAACGTCTCCCTGACCAGCTTCCACATCAAGGTACGGGTCACCTGGGGGCCGGGGGGGGGGGCGGGCCTCGGGAGGGGCTGGCCGGTGCTCACCGGTGCCCGTGCGCCCCGCAGAACAGCATCGCCCTGGCCTCCATCCAGCTGCCGCCCAGCCTCTTCGCCAGCCCCGTCCCGCCGGCCCCGCTGGCCGACTGCAAGCTGCAGCTGCTGGTCTTCCGCAACGGGAAGCTCTTCTGCAGCACCGGCAACTCCTCACGCCTGGCGGACGACGGCAAGCGCCGCAGCGTGGCCACGCCGGTCATCTATGCCGGGACGTGTAAGGGCCGCGCGTCAATGGGGCTGCGGGTCGCTGGGATGGGGGCTCCTGGGGTGCTTTCCCTGCTGCTCCTGCAGAGCAGAGCCATCTCTGGGGGGCGGCTGCGCTCCTGAAGGGGGTCCTCCTGGGGAGGTGGTGACAACAGAGGGGTGGCAACGTGCCCGCGTGGTGGTCCCCAGTGTCCGTCCCTTGGGGTGCAGGCAGAGGGGTGTCTGGTGCTTCTTGTCCTGCTCACTCTGTTCCTCCCCCATCGCAGACGGCTGCGGCGTCGGAAACCTGACGGAGCCGGTGGCCGTGTCGCTGCGGCACCCCGGGGAGGGCGCGGACCCCGTGGCCGCCTACTGGAACTTCGAGGTGCTGGGGGGCATGGGGGGCTGGAGCGCCGAGGGCTGCCAGCTGGCCGCCCGGGAGCCCAACGTCACCTCCCTGCACTGCCGGCACCTCAGCAACGTGGCCGTGCTCATGGTAGGTGGGGGAGAAGGGGGCTGGGGCCGGGGCCGCGCGGAGCGGGATCTGACGGGCTGCGGGGCGCCCTGCAGGAGCTGAGCGGTTTCCCCAGCGAGGCGCGGGGCCCCGTGGAGGTGCTGCACCCGGCCATGTACACCTGCACGGCCGTGCTGCTGCTCTGCCTCTTCACCACCATCATCACCTACATCGTCAACCACGGGTGAGCGTTTGGAGCCGGCCTCGGCCACGAGTGGCGGGGCCGTGCCTGCGTGGGCAGCCGGGGCGGGGGGGCTCCCTGCTCCCTGCTGGTGTGTGCAGCGCCTGCCCAGCCCGCTGGGGACAGCCTCTCCAGCCTCACCGCTGCCCTTCTGCTCTCTTCCAGCACCATCCACATCACGCGCAAGTGCTGGCACATGCTGCTTAACCTCTGCTTCCACATCGCCATGACGTCCGCCGTGTTCGCGGGGGGCATCACCCTCACCGGCTACCTGATCGTCTGCCAGGCGGTACGTGCCTCCGCGACGGGCTCACCGCAGGGGAACACGGGCACATCCGCAGCGTCCCCCCCCTCCCCGTGCCGACCGTAGCGCCTCGTCCCGCAGGTCGGCATCATTTTGCACTACTCCTCCCTGTCCACGCTGCTGTGGATGGCGGTGAAGGCCCGGGTGCTGTACAAGGAGGTGACCTGGAGGGCGCCCCGGCAGCCGGACGGGGACGCGGCGCAGCCGGCCCCTCGGCCCATGCTACGGTACCGATGTCCCCTTGCCCCAGCCTTGCGGGGCAGCAGCAGCAGCAGCGCTGCCCCTGCCCCTGTCCCGACCGCCTGCTGGGACCCCCGGGCTGGGCAGGATCGGCTCCTGTTTGTCCAGAAGCCGCCGCCCAGCCCGCGTCCCCATGCCCGGTGCCGGTGTGCGGTGACCTCCTCCCTCCCCTCGCAGGTTCTACCTGATCGCCGGCGGCATCCCGCTCATCATCTGCGGCATCACGGCAGCCGTCAACATCCACAACTACCACGACAACAACCCCTAGTAGGTGGCCTGCCGCTCCCCGCCTTCCTCCCTCGCGCTGGGCGAGGGGAGCCGGCGGCGCGGGGAACCTGGGCACGTTTGGGAGGGGTTGGTGGGGTCTTCCCTGGGGGCTCTCCATTTATTGGGAAAATTATTGAGACGTGGAGGCAGGTCTCGGGGCACGGCTGCAGCCACCACGAGGAGGGTGCTGAGCACCGAGGTGCCGCGGTGCACGGCCACAGCTCTGCTGACGGAAAACCCTTCTCTCCCTCACAGCTGCTGGCTGGTGTGGCGGCCCAGCCTGGGCGCTTTCTACGTCCCCGTGGCCTTCATTCTGCTCGTCACCTGGATGTATTTCCTCTGCGCCGGGCTCAACCTCCAGTGCCGGCCTTCCCCCGAGAAAGAAGTCCCCGAGCCGCTGGAGACGCCGCCGAGGCTGGGGGGCGGTGGTGGCGACCTCCTGACGGACTCGGGGTCCATCTCGGTCACGCTGAACTCGGGGCCCTCCTGCCCCGAGGCGGACGGCGTCTACTCCTTGAAAGTGCAGCTCTGGGCGCTGGTCACCACGCACGCCTTGTACGTCGCCCTGTGGACGTTCGGGGCCGTGGCCGTGTCCCAGCGCTGGTACCTGAACGTCATCTTCAGCTGCCTCTACGGGGTCACGGCCGTGGCGCTGGGGCTCTTCATCTTCGTCCACCACTGCGTGCGGCGCCGGGACGTGCTCAGCTCCTGGTTCTCCTGCTGCCCCTCCTACAGGGACGCGCTGCCCATGCAGGCGTACGTCCACCCCGGCGCGGCGGCGGCCTTGGGCGGCTCGCAGGTCTTCATCGGGTGCGACCCGGAGGCGGCCCGCTCCGCAGGGTCGTCCTCCTCGCCCAGCAGCGCCGGCTCGGCCGCGGGCCGCTGCAAGCTCACCAACCTGCACGCGGCCCAGAGCCAGGCCGAGGCCCGGCCGGCCTCCTACGAGGAGCCGGAGCCCGACGGCAAGAGCGGTGCGGCGGGCCGGCACGCCAGCAACCTCCACGGGCGCAGGAACCACAAGGGCAGAACTAAGCAGTACCGGGAAGGGAAGCACCACCGCTTGAAAATGCTGCGGGGCCCTTCCTCGGAGCAGCCCTCCAGCGAGAGCGGGAGCATCCACAACAGCCACTCGGAGAGCTACCACAGCAGCAGGAACAGCCCCCTGAACGTCGGCCGCGCGGGGCCGCGGCCCCCGGCCCCCCAGGAAGGGGAGACGGCGCCGAGCCAGTCAGAAGGCAGCGACGGCGGGCGGCGGGCCCCCGACTTCGCCGAGGCGCGGCGGAGGAGCGCCAGCAGGGACAACCTGCGGCAGGCCGGCGCCGTGGAGAAGGAGGCGAAGCGGCGGTCCTACCCGCTCAACGTGGCCAGCCACAACGGCGGCCTCAAGGGCAGCAAGTACGACGTCAACCTCGCCAGCGCCGACAGCGTGGCCGGGATGAGGACCGGCCTCTGGAAGAGCGAAACCACGGTGTAAGGGAGGGGAAGGACCCGACGGCCGCGGCGCTGGAGCGCGTTCCTCCTCGGGCGGCTCCGGGAACCGCGGCCGGAGCTGCCGGGGGCGTCCTCGCGGGGCTGCGAGCGTCGCCACGTGCACTACGCGGGACCGGGCGCGCGGCCCACGGCTCTCGCTCGCCCGCCGGGCGGAGGGCGACGCCGGGCCCATCCGTCCCAGGGAGGCCCCGGCCTTCCGCAGCACTGGTCTCGAGGTGAAAGGCAAGCGTTGCTCTTCAGCAGCCTGAATGGCAGCCGTGCCTTCATCGCTCCTGCAAGTCACTTCGGACTGACCCTAAATGCTATTTTATAATATACAGAGGAAACAAATGTCTATTTTTCAAATTTCTATATTATTGAATGTATATATGTATAGACAGAGCCGTAACTGACGCGAGTGCCTCTGTGTTACCTACCAGTGTTCTCCATGGGGCGAGCGTGCCCCCGGGGGTTTTGGCAATAGTCCGCTCGTGCCACGACTGCAATATTCCCACCGGGGCCGAGGGGACCACGCCAGGGGCCCTTTACGTAAGACGCCATCCTGCAGACGCTTGCACGGCCCCAGCCTAGGCGAGCTTTGTTCCGAACGAGTCAGCTAGAAGCATCTCAGTTGGAAATGTTTTTACCTGCAATCCTTTTTATCCGTGTGTTCTTAAGAGACAGTATTTAGCCCTGTGGGTTACTCAGTTGCCAAAGTGAAAGCCATATTTCAAAGCAAGCACAAGGTAAGAGAAGCCGCCGTTCCAAGAAAAGGCAGTACCTGCACAGTTTGGATGCCAGACGTGAAAATCACTGCAAGGAAGTGCCCCCAGCCCCTCCCAGGGGTAACCTGTGCAAAGTGGGGGCTGGTGGAGCAGCACCACTGCCCAGCCGCCAGACGAACGCGGCTCCTCCGTCGCCTCCAGCAAACCAAAGAGCCCAACCCTGGGCACAGACACCAGAGCAGGTCCTCAGCCTTACCCCAGCTGTGCACACGCGGAAGATACCATGCTCTGCTCTTACGTAGCCAAAAAAAAAAACCCAGGCAGCCCCATAATTAACGGCCTCGCAGTCTGTCCTGTGTAAGACAGGAGGAAAGAGCGCTGCGGAGGCAGGGGCTGCTCCTGGGAGAGGCGGGAGAGCGATGCCCGTGGTGGTGGCAGGGAGAGGTTAGTGAGGGAGATGTTTCGGTGGTGGTCGGGCCCTTCCTGTGGACCACTGGCGTGGGATGTCCAAAGGGCCGGGACTTGGCTGAGCACTTACTTTTCCCCATTTGAGAACAAGTCCCCCTTTCCTAGCATGCAAACAGAAGAGCCGTACTTGCTGCAGGAGGCTCTAGGAGCGTTCCCACATCACGTCTGGGGTTGCTTACGGGTGTCCTAGAAGGAGAGGAGGCGGTTTACCCCGCAGCCAGGCCGGCAGCCCCCACGCCTGCTCTAGCGCAGCGCGGGCACCAGCAGAGCCTTACCGCAGGGCTGAGCCGGGGCCGTGCTGCACCCGCACGGTGCTGAGCCCAGTCGCCGTGCGACCTGTGCCATCTGCAGCCTCCCTGTGCCTCAGTCTTTGTGCATGCAGATGGGTTTAACGATCTTTGCCTACCTCCCACGGGGTCACAGGGATCAGCAAGGGACTGAGAAGCGCTTAGGAGGCGCACAGGCCAGTCCTCCGTGTACACCGGGGGCAAGGGGACCGCGGGATCCGGAAGGTGGTGGAGTCAAAAGCACTTACTGGCAGAATTTTCTCCCCTTCAGAACTAGCTCCTCTCTCGTTGGACCCCCTCGTCCCGCAGGGCTGGATTACCGCTGGGTTCGCTGCAGTTCTGCCACACTTCTCTGACCAACCGCCTGCTTAAAAACATGTTTTATTGTGCCTGGTATTTAATACAATTTAAATCCTTATGTCAATACGCAGCCTACATGGTCTTGCTGATGCTGAGTTGTTATATACGCTTGCTGCACTGTGACAGTATTATATAAAAAGCTTTGTATTATTAATTACACTTTTTTTTTGTCTGTTTACATTACAAGCAAATGACATATCAACAGAGAGCTTCCTGCAATATACGTGGGGGAGGGAGGGGAAAATATGCCAAAGAAATGTCTTTAAAGGGGTCTTTTGCATTTTTATATAAATAGAATGTTTCTGGCAGATATGTTTTGTTTAATATATTAAAGATTTGCAAACCTGCCAAGATTTACTGTTATTTCTCGCAGCCTTTGCGTTCAAACACAAAACAGCCCGCTAGGCACACAGGGGTCACCGTTCCACCGGGTTGTGCAATGCTTCGAAATGAACAGCCAGCATCGTTCCACTCACACGATCCAGAGCTCTACCTTTGCCACAGATTTCCAGCAGCTTCCCGCTGCTTATTGAGCCGAGGCTGGGTAGTTTTTCCCTGACGCGAGCCAGGCTGAGTTTCCCAGGGGATGGCTGTAATCCCTAAACCTGGCAGTCCCAGAAAGCCCCAAGAGCCTCCTTGCGCGGCTCCGTGCAGACCCCGGGCAAGCGCCGCACGCTGTTTGGCAAGGGGGGCGCCGTGCTCAGAGCTGCGTTAGCCTGGGAGCGTGGGGCAGCAAAGGAAGCGAGCCCCTCCGCCTGCTCCCAAACCCTGCCTGCCATCGGCTGAAGGAGGTGAAGCACAGAACCTGAGACCACCCCTGGAAAAGCTGGAGCAAAGCTCCAGAAACCCACGGAAAAGCTCCGGAAACCCACTGCTAACCGCGGTGCTGGAAACCTCCACCTCACCCTGCACGTCGCGCCCGCTGTGACCGAGGGACGGGCAGCACCTCTCTCTCTCTGCCCGCCAAAGCACAAAAATCACCGCAGCAGCTTCACACTGCCACCGACAGGCACGAATGGGGCAGAGACCGACTGCCGCACCGGGTCCTCCTCACCCCGACTGCTGCGGGGCCTGGGACGTGCAAGCCAAAGCCACTGGCTCCAAGCACATCCGCTAGCTCCGGCCACATATCAGCGAGGAACCAAAAAACAGGCGGCCAACTTCAGGACGAATCCAGCTGCAGCACGACTCGGGAGCGAGCCTGTCCCTCCGAGGACCAGCCCAGCAGCCGCCAGCCCTCGCTGCCGTGCTCCCTGCAAAGCCAAGGGGCTGCCTGCCCACCTGCTTCTGCAGGAAGGACGCGGGGCTGGGCTGGGCTGGGCCAGGCTGGGCTGGGCTGGCTCTCCCCGGCACGCCAACATCACCTCCTTACCTCTGTGTTAGCGCACACTCACCCGTGGCACCTGCCCCACAACACCTGGATTAACCAAAACGCATTTTACCAGAGGCTACAAAGAGAGAGAGAGTCAAGAACCCATTCCTTGCACCTGTACTTCTGTATTTAACAAAATATAACAAAACCCAAAGCAGGAGGAGCTCTTTAAAAGACCCGTTTTGGTCCGGAACACAATCAGGACACACCCTGCTCCCCCCAGTCCACAGACAATTGTCCCTGCAGCGTACGGCGGCGCTCTTACCACCAGGTTTTATGGTTTGGTCCCAGCCATGGTGCTCTGGTGGCACTGTCCTCCAGGCCGTCCCGGTGACGGCCGTCCTCACTGCCACGCCTTGGCCTTCCTGAAGGCACGGATCTCCTGCGGGCCCCTCAGGTACTGCTCTATCTCGCTGTCAGAGATGGGCTCGTCCCCAGTGAGGGCAGCGTCCGACTCGCTCGGGGCTGCTGTCCGCAGCCTCTTCCTTGGCTTGATGAGGCAGGGCGGCAGCAAGGGCCTCCGGCTGCTGTCACACTTGTGTTTCCCTCCCGAAGGGCAGCCTTCCTCCTCCTGTCCTGCCCCCGCTGCTGCTGGAGGAGGGCCAGTGGATCCCTCGCCCCGGGCTTCCACGCGCTGCTCCTCTGCACCCTCCAGGCAGAAGGCGTTTTTCAGCAGGACAAGCCGGTGCTGCAGCAGGTCCCCGAGGTGCTTGACCACCGTCCTCTTGTCCAAGCCGAACACCCTCAGCCAAGCGAGCTGGGACGCCATCCTCAGGAGGATCTCGTGGAGCTCCTTCAGCCTCAGGTGCGCGGGCGGAGGCAGGTCGGTGCCCGCCACCTTGCAGAAGCGCGCCAAGGTGCAGGCGAGGCGGGCGGCGGGCCGCAGCGACTGCCACGACAGGAACGCCGCGGCCGTGATGATGGGCACGGGGTGCCGGCCCGTGACCAGCCACGTCTCGCTGGCCAGCTCCACCACCTGCAGCGTCCGGGCCACCATCCGCTCCTTGTCCTCCGCAAACGGGGCAGGGACGTCCTCCACGCGCTGGAACAGGCGGAAGCTGGAAGAGGACGGAGCCCACCGCTAGCACCAGCGCAGGGAAGCCTCAGACCTGGCCGCAGCGCCAAGGCTCGGGTGGTGCCTGACTCCCAGGGCCGGGAGCAGGCCAAGGGAATGCTTTTTCACAAGCCCCGCGTAACGGGACAGGTCGCCCTGTGTCTGACTACAGCCTTCCACCCCCGGCTGCATTTTAGAGGCTTTTGCACGCCATCGGTGTCAAATGCCCAATGCTGAACTGGCAGGATGGCAGGGCCCCCGTTACCTGCTGAGGTGCGTCTTCACCAGATCCGCCAGGCTCAGCGCTGGCACGGAGATGCCGAGCTCCTTCTGCACGCTCAGGTAGACGCTGGCGAACAGCTCCTGCTTGGCGTAAAGCAGGGAGCAGATCGTGCCCATCGTCAGCGGCCAGCTGTGCTGCCGGCAGGTCACGAAGACGCAGCAGCCCCCCAGGAGCTCCTTCTTCTCCAGGCTGACCAGGTGGAAGGCGGGGTGCTGCAGCGCTCTCTGGAAGTATGACACGGCCGTTTCCTCAAACACTGACGGGAGCTGGAGGACTTTACAGAGATCCTGGACCCGCCGGATCCCTGCGAGGAGACACCGCTTTTACGATCAGCTCATGCAGCTCCTTACCTGCGTATTCATCCCTCCTCAACATTACTGTGCAACCGGTATTCACCCGGCCCCAGGCAAGGACACGAGGACTTTTCCCCCTGACCCCGAGTGCAGGTACAGCGGTTTGCTTCAGGCAGGCACCAGCCGGACGCAGAACTAACTGCTGCCCTCGTTTAGTGCCAGTCCCCACAGGCTCTTACCATTCCAGAGAGCAACAGAAATGCATTGACAAACTGCAGCAAAGCAGAAAGCAGCAAAAGAGAATCAACGTGTACGAATGAAGCCGACCGGCACGCTCTTACCTCGCTGCATGCAGCGGCTCAGCTCCTCTTTCTGGCCGGTGCTCTGGGAATAGGCCACCTCTGAAAAACAGCAACTGTTAGGGCAGATAAACTGGACGGCCACAGTGCCAGATTTCAATTTTCACAATCAACAATCCTTTGAGGCCACTAAACAAGACCTGGTGGCAGAGGTTGAATGACGTTAAGGAGCAGGATCCCCTTTAGGCCACTGCCCCTCTACAACAGCAGCAGCAAACGGCCTGGTGGCTACGCCAGGGCACTTACAGGTGGTTCGGATGCCAAAAAGCCGCACACCGTGCGTGTTCGTGTGCGTTCCGCGTGTCCCGGGCCCAGCACCTGACCCCAAAGTCCCCTTAATCTTAATTTTTAACAAGAAAACCTGGCGCTGGTCTCTGGCTTGGGGAGGGAGGGGGGAAGCTGGGCTTAATCCTGGCAGCACCCAGCGCAGCTCCTGCCAGGCAGGGCACCGAGAGCGCTGGAACTGCGCGGGTTACATTGCACGGAATCATTAAACAGCACGGAGCAATTCAATCGCAGGGGGCACAGAGGCAGCCGCCGCCGCTGTCAACGCCAGGGGCTGTTCGGGCAGCGCCCCGCTGCCGGGCCCGGCCGAGGACGGCCCCGAGCGGCCTCCCCGGGGGCTCGCAGGCCCCGCAGCGCCCGGGACCGGGCCTGGCGGGGCCGGGCCGCACCTCGCAGGTGCTGCTCCTCGGTGTAGGTGGTGGTGAGCAGCCCCTCGGCCAGCACGCAGCCGCAGGCGGCGCACACCAGCTGCTGCTGGGCGTAGTGCGCGTCCTCCACCAGCGCGGCCGAGCCGCACTCGGGGCACCGGCCCCGGCCCCGCTCCGCCATGGCCCCGCCGCCGCCGCCGCCTCCGCCGCCTCCGCCCGGGTCCGTCCCGCCGCCGGCCCCGGCGCCCGCCCGGCCCCGCTCCGCGCGTTCCGGCCCCGAGCGTTCCGCCCGCAGGGAGGGGGCCGTGAGGGGGGGGGGGGCTGACAGGGCGGGAAGCCAAAACCCGTGAATAAACACAAAAAAACAGCACAATAAACACACACGCAGACAAAAACACACACGCAAAAACACACACAACATCACCAACCCCCCCCAAAAAAACACAAAACACCCCAGAAAGCACCCCCCAAAAAACCACAAAACACCCCAGAAAGCACCCCCCAAAAAAACACAAAACACCCCAAAAAGCACCCCAAAAAAAAACACAAAAAACACCACAAAAAATCACAAAAAAACACAAAGAACACACCCCCCCAAAAAAAAACACAACCCCAAAAACACACATCCCCCCAAAAAACACACAACAAAACCCACCAAGACCTTCCCCACCAAGGCCTCGTCACCCACAACTCATCGTTTGTGGGGCTCCAGGGGCACGAGGCGCTGCCTTCTCCTCCTCTGGCCCCCAGCCCCTCAGACAGGGGCTCCCCCATGGCCGAGGCCCTCCGTGTCCCCCCCCCACCTTTCATCATGGCCCCAGAACGGGCGCGAGGCCACTCAGGGCTCCTGAGCGCAGGTCTCAGGGTAAATGGCCCTCGAGACAGCGGGAGGCTGATTACCACCAGGTCTCTCTCCATCAGGGCCCGCAATTGCGGGGCCATTACAATTAGGGGCCGCATTGTTGGCACTGGGGCAATTTACCAGGCTGCCGGCCAAGAACCTTTTGCACATTTTTTGCTTCACAGAAAGTCTCAATTCGCGTGATGGCGATGAGCTTGTCGATCAGGTTCCCCCGCCCCATGAGGTGTTTACCATGAACTTCCTGCACAGATAGCTCACAGGGATGGAGCTAGCCCCAAAATACCTGGAGGGTGAGGAGTTTCGGGCAGCAGAGCTTGTCACGAGGAAAGGGTGAGGTCCTGGGGCTGCAGCACCGAGGACTAGTTTCATTTTGCAGGTCACTGATGCACAACCACTGCATTTTCAACCTGTTCTCCATACACACAATGTGCTCCAAAGCACATCCACCCGCCCCACACTTCTGCGAGTTACTGTGGAGGTCAAAGCAGCCCACAGCGTGCACAGAAAACCACAAGCATCTCGCACTTCAGTTAGAAGTTACCAAGAGATCAGACAACTGAGGGGCACAAATAAAACCCTCAGGAAGGCTGCAAGAGGCAAAGGCACCTACTGAGCAGCACCCAGACATCCCCCAGCTCTCCGTGTTTCAGTACTCTTTGACACTGCTGTTTGAGGAAACAAAGTGATCAGGACACTGGAATTAAGATATCTTTTATTTTAGTGTTCCATGAAACCAAAGGGCATTTAAAAACAAACAGCAACCCAGGCTAAAAGCAGACAGTATTATGAACAGGGAAAAAATATATTCAAATCCTTCAATAATAAAATAATAAAACAATACACTTGATTCTTAGGCCCCTTAAAAGTCAGCGTGAAGCACCCTGCTGAACATAAAATGCCTGTCCCCTTATGCCAAAGAAAGGCTTTAAATAGTATTTAATAGTATTGCTGATAAAAGACTGAGGTACGAGATTTGTGCTGTGTTTTCACAGCTCTGGAAGTAGAAGCGTGGCTTGCACAGGACCGCCACCCTGCAGCAAGGCCTGCGACCACAGGAGATAACCACCCAAGGTGCAAAAGCCAGACAACCCGAGGCCCACCTTAATGGACAAAGTTGAAACTAGCAAAAGGCTACTGAGAGAGGATATTACAAGTTTTAAGGCTCCGTCTCTAAGGAGACTATTATTAGCATATCTTACCATTTTGTCTGTGTGTATACAACCTCGAGATACATATTCTTGCCAAAAGGAATGCATGTAATCAATCCACCGTAAGAACTTCATGAGATCCGTACTCCAAGAGCATTATACGCAGCATCACAGTGACTTCAGCAGCCACACGGTAGTACCCTTATTCTTTTAAAAGAAGGACAGCAAAAACCAAGCCAAGTCTTCCTTAACATGTGTCCAGTTATGACTACCAGTAATACCATTTTTGATTTTGAACTTTATGCCACTGTTCAAAGGCACTACTGGTTTTTCTGATTGAAGTAGAAAACCAGAAAGTTGTGGAAAAAAGTCTAGAAGACAAATTTATTCATGAGGTATAGGCAACCACTTCTTTCCAGAGATCCACTGAGGCACAAGGAAGAAACTGAAATTATTTCTTCATCTTCCTCATTATTTCAAGGCACGAGAAGCAGCATCAATTTCCAGTAATGCCAACCAGCACCGCTCAAAATTAAAACCATCACTCAAGACCTGAAGATGCCACTAAGAATTTGTTTCAGACCCTTCATTCACAGAAGAGGGTACAGTAAAGAAGTACCTGAAGTCTTAAAAGACTCCTAACACTTAAACCAAAAAGGCTTGTTTCAAATCGAGCTTCCCATGAAGGAGAGCTCTGTCAGAAAAGATTCAATTGCTAGGCCAGACTTTGGTAGTTAGCCAGTTTACAGTAACAAAATGTAATTAACGGCATTTTTTGAATTTTCCAATAAATGTGTACATCTCTAGGCAAATATATTAAACTACTCTTCACTACAAAAACACAGTATTTAAGAAGTCTCCAGTAGTTTTCAGTGTTTTATGAAACCAGTAAGAAGACTACCACTAAGAGGTTAATAGTTAATCCAGCTAGTCCCTCATTAAAGTGCTTTACTGTAGGAAAATTGCCTTAGAAACTCACCCCTTTCGAGCTACGTCTGGAGTGACTAAATAGATTACCTCAATTTCAGAAGGCAGAAGCATTTACTTTGGTTCTCTGCTGCTCACTCTTTTGATATTTCAACTTTCTTCTAAACTTCTCATGGACTCTCACAACCCTGATTGATCTAAGAGCTGCAAAGACACATCTGACTTGTTATCTTTGGCAAGAGCTCGCCACAAAAAGGCCACATTTAACTTTCAGTGGAGGAAGCCTGTTGTGGCTGCTTGACAGTGCTATGCTGTTATTTTCTGCCTGATGAGATGGGGAGAACATACCTGTCTCTACTGAGCTGCAAAGAAGCCACAAACTAAGGAAGCAGACCGAGGTATCTGATTGTCTTGCAAAACCAGTACTCTTTTTCAGCTACATAAATTTTCATGCCATTGCGAGCTTCAAGTCACAAAGAAAACCAAATCAGATTTGAGCACTAGAATTTTAACTGTTCCCGTCCCAAGGGGAGGGCAATTTGGTTCTTTTGATAGCTGCGTAACAAATATAAGAAAGCGTTAAGACTGATCACCTCAGAAGGTTGTTCCAAGGTAAGCACCAGCTCCAAAATCCAAGGCACTTAGATTCACTAAACTGCAACAGTATAATACCAAAATTATCACTGAGCTTTCATACAGCAAGTGACA
Source organism: Anser anser (assembly GCF_964211835.1). Lineage (NCBI taxonomy): Eukaryota > Metazoa > Chordata > Aves > Anseriformes > Anatidae > Anser > Anser anser. The sequence goes on along the minus strand of NC_139747.1, from coordinate 1,062,148 downwards.
CAGGCCACACACGTGTACAGTGAAATCCATCCCTATTTAAGAATAGGGAACAGAAACCAGATGTACCTTTGCCTTCTTCCTTCTCTGAACAAGCTTTGAATCGGGAATTTGAAGCCTCTAGGAGAACAACTTCCAATTTAAGGTACCTTCAGCCCAAATGCACTACTACTACTTATTCCTATGGTAGATAAACTACCATGACATCTCAGTGTTTCCTTGACCAAAAACCACCTGTAAACCTTCCCCTTGGAGAACTGCTTTGAAACCATATTTACATTGTGTCATTAATTTAGCTTTGTTCCTTACTTTCCAGTCCATGGTTTAAATTGCATTCCACTTTTAGGGCCTTAATTGCTTTTAAAGTACAGCTCACGCAGCCCTGTTCTGAGGCTTACATCTTTGGACTTCTCCAGTGTAGTTATTCAAAACAAAGAAAAAAAAATCAAATCCTCAAGCTCTACTGTACAAGATTTTATATTGCACTATAACTTAAGACGTGGACAGAGGAGTAATTGATCTATCAAAGCAGCTACAAAACTGAACTATGAAAAAATCTTCATAAAGGATCAGCAATGCCGGCAAGGAAAACATATCAAAGAAAACCTTCTTCCTTCCTATCGCAATCATCCTTTGGACTAGATGCCTGAACAAATCTTCCCAAATAATGGAAAAAGACCAAAAAAAATAAATATGGTAAGTTGATTCTACTTCTGGACTCCCTGTAGAAGACCTGATGTAACCACTAACCAAAGCGATAGTTGCTCAAGGCAGAAACAGGAAAGAGGTCATTTTGTGTGGGCAGCACAACCGGTACCACCTACTTCACATTGTCTCCTTATTAATCAAACTCTGCTGGCGGGAATTCAGTTCTTTGTTCAACGTCCAGAGAGCTTTTACATCTTTCCAGCTTTTCTGTTTCCCGAAGTTGAAACACGAAGAATGTTTGGGGTTTCTTCCATGACTCTGACAAGCAAGTTATCGATGTAGTCTTCAAGCTCCCGCACCTGGAGATCCTTCTTGCTAATCGTATCCTTCTGTTTCAAGACCAGCTGGATCAGCTCATCGTGTGTAAGCTGAGCATAAGCATAGGCAGGATCTGAAGGATCGTATTTCTTCAAGAGAAGAAAGGCAGGGTTATTACAGATATACAGGCATTGCAAACTAGCAACTGAATGCTATCTGGTAGCTGGTGTGGGGAGCTGAGGCACCAATGAACAGTTACGCACAGCATTTGCAGAAACACAGCTGCTTCTCAGAAGAATTACTGTGCTTTTTAAAGGTAAGCTCCATCCAAATGGCATTTCAGAACATTGATCATTAAGCTTTATGACTGCGCAGAGCAGGCTGCCCAGACCCAAGCCGTGAAAAAACATGAGGCTGGCAGGCAAGGCCAGGCCAGACGAGCTCTCTGCAATAAAGCACCGTCGGGCCATTATCAAACCCAGCCCAGAGAACTTCACACACAACACTGTACATTCATGCACTTGCAGAACGCAGAACAGCTTTTTAATCTTTTTTGGGGGAAAGAGAACAAGTACTTTGGAGTAGGTGCGTAATACTTCACTTACAGCACAGAGCCAATTTACAGAGCCTACCAAGTCTCCTCCAAAACAGAAGGCAGGCTCAGAGAGTGTCAGCCGTTACAGAAAGCAACCGGGCAATTGCTTTTAGCATAAAGGCTTTGCATAATGTCAGTTCTATAATTCAACTCTCTGCTGCAATTTATGCTGAAAGAATGTCATGCTGACTCTAGGCAACAGCCCATCCAGCTTAGTGAAGGTGCACGGAAGTTAGAGCCATGCACCACCAACTACAAGAAAAAGCATTTTGACAAGCACGGGGAGAGCTACTGTTTAAAATCTAGCTAAGACTTGGGCAGTCAAATTCAGGTTAAAGAGCACAAGCCACCCAGTTAGGTCTTGCCATTTCACTCTTATTGTAGAGAACACATCACAAACAGCTTCTCTGAGAAGTCTGCTTCTAACTCTTAAGCAAACTAGACAAATACTTGGCAGCTTCTGCCAATTCAGTCCAAACAGTCTCTGATGCAAGACCAGCCCAGACGTTTCTGTTGCAGGGAGTACTCATTCAACAGGCTCCAGTGACTGCAACGTTGAGCCTAACTTCGTTTGCGGAAGCAGAGCACCAGACCAGAATACCAGCCACAAGTTTTCAATTCAATGAAAACAGCAACACGTCAGTTTAAATTGTGCAAATAAAACCTGTTCTTCTTTTCCACTTAACACCAGAAGGAGGCACTACAGCATTCGCTTCAGAGGTCTCCTGAGACAAAGATTATGCAAAAAATCACTTTAAATCCGAGTGATTATGCAAGCTGCACAGCTCTGCTTTTAGGAACCAGCCCTGCTCCAACAGCAGGCACCTGGTCTCGCAAAGGGCACAGGGTATTCACGCAACACGCTGCAAGGCAACAGCCACCCTGAGGGTACTTTTTCCCTCCTCCTCAGCTTTAAGAGCCACATACTTACTTTGGGGTGAAAAGAAGCTTTGGGGACTAATCAGGCTTGCATACAAACAGTGACTAATTTGTCCAATCTTTCTGGCTGATCCGAGTTACGCAGCTCCTACACGTCACGAACACGACTACGTGCCAAGGTAGCGCAGGCAGTGAGTCACCCGTCCCTCCTCCTGCAGCGACCGCATCGCTCAGACACATCCCGCTCGCCTCTGGGGAGTCGGACAGCACCCCTAAATCCTCTCCACGGAGAAACCCCCACTCAAACAAGAGCTGCCGATTCTAGCACTGACAAGTTCGCAAGCACAAAGACTGTCCCCACCCCTGGGGACCGCTAAAAGGAAACTTCGTGTTCCCCATGTCTGAGCACAACCACTCTTCTGCTTGGGACACACGACAGGAGCCCAGAGAAACTATCCTGAATCTGAAACTCTGATCAGTTTGCTGCTTAAACTTGGGTTTGAAGCGCCACGTTCCTCCATACCTTTACGTTCATCTCAATCAGCTTTTCATTCATAGTGCTGATGACATTCAGGTTTTTACTTTGAGACTTATTTGCCGTGGCATTCATTGGCTTCACAGGATGGAGTCTGTAACATGAAAAAGGCTCACGTTATTCAGGCAGTAGGTATAATACTAGCACTACACAGATCTGCAGAGGCAAAACAAATACAGCAAGAAATCAGGGAAAATTCCTACCCTACTCAGTCTCTAAGATAAGGCATTTCTGTCTCAGCCGAAGGTGTTTTATAAGTACACTCCAGTTCCTTCTGTTATCTTTATTGACTTAAGGCATTGGAGATAAAGAAACAGTAACAAGGGAAAAAATATCTTGAACAGTGTCATAAAAGAAAAGCAAGGTCAGTCTGCACGAGCAGGCAGTGCACAGCAGCGGTTATTCTGCTCTGTTGTGCACTGGCATTTGAGCCTGGCATTCTTACCGAGAACATAGTCACGGTTCTTGCAAAATATCAAATGCTTCTACTACCCTGTGACGAGCACGTCACATCTTATCCAATCTTAGTTTGCGCCATAAGCTGCCAAAATGTGTCATCCTCAATTGCTCAAGCAGGATTCATTTTGCCAGCTTTAACAGAGGAAGAAAATTGTACTTTGTATCTCAGCACGTGCCAACCCAGAAGCGTCCTACGCTCTAGACGGAGCTCTGCAGATGAAAGCACCGAGGGCTGACAGGGCAGCAGCGCGATTCCTCGGGCAGCAGCACCCCAACCCACGGGAGGAGCAGCTCCGGGAAGCAGCCACATGCTCCTGGGAGCTGGGTTTTAGCTGCATCGCTGGCTGCAATTTACTTTGGGGCTCAGGAGCCCGATTCCAATATACGAGAGAGTATCCCAGTTTATCAGGCTTCCTGCAACTGCTCTCCCATTTCTGAAAAGGATCATTCCCAGTCTGTTTCTCAAATTTGGTTAAACGACCCCATTTCTTAAAACGTGACCGTGTTTCCCCAGCAGTTTTCCTGCGGGGCAGCACTGTTACGAACGGCAGGCCCCCTCAAGTGCTGTCAGCATCCTCCATGGACGCTCCGAGTTTTCTGGTGCCGTCTGCTAAGTTACAGCAACGACCCTACGCTAGCACCGCAGGGCTCAGGCACCGACAACCCACGGGACAGAGGTTCAGGCTGCACAATGCTATGTCACTAAAAAGAACAATGATTTCTGCAGCTGGAGAGACAGAGCTGTGCCGACAAAAGCAAGGCTCACACCAGCACTGAGATACTTTCTGCGCGTTTCCCATATTCTCACCTGTGCTTAGGAGACACGGTTTCACCACCCTGCTGAGTTTGGTTAGGATACGTTTCAGAGGGTGAAACCCATGCCTGAAGAAGCTTCTTCTTGCCAGAAATTCCTGCTTTATCTGCGAAGCCCTCTGCTGTTGGCTTTTTCGGAGACTCTGCTCTATGACTTGGGGTGTCAGAGGAGAAGGAGCGAAAGGCAGAGCAGGGCTGTGAAGAACTTGACAGAGAGGAAGAGGAAACAGAAGGCTCAGAGAAGTCACTCTCCGCACGCTCCTCAGCATCAGCACCTATTTTTAACTCCTGTGTCTCAAAACAACCACTGCGCTCCCTGGAATGAGATGCCGTACGTAGGCCTGAGTCAGCTCTCTGGTTATTGACACCGCGCACATGCACCCTCGCAGGTGGCGTACAAACACCAGGAGCATTTCCTCCTCCCGGAGCCGCCAGCGTTGCTGCGGCTGCAGCAGAAGTACCAGGGCTCTCTTTCAGTTCCTCGTGCAGAGGCACTGCACCTACAGACAGCTTCCCAGCCTCCAGACCATTTTCATCACCTGCAGCAACACCGCAGTTCCCCTGACAGTCACCCAGCAGCTCGTCATCGGAGCCTCCCTCTGGGATAACTGGAAGACTGGGCAGCTTCACACCATGGTCTGCAGTAACCGGAACAGCAGACCTCAGATTTGTGAGACGGTCGAATAAATCATCCTCACCCTCGGTTTTTAAACGCCTGTTACTGCTGTCAGCTCTGAGCTTTAGTGCTGGAGTAAGAGCTGTCAGTGAGCCACTCGGGGGGAGGCATCCACGAGCATCTGAGGGTTTCTCGTTATGCAATGAGAGCCCACGCACGGATTGCACACCCTCAGCTGACGAAGGCACGTCACTTAACTCATCGGTTTGAGAAACCGGTGGGCACTTCTTCAGTGTTAAAGACAGCCGTGGTGCTGGCTTCGGTGTGACCGACGCCTCGCTGCCAGCCCTTCCCGCATCGGCCTCCCGAAGGGGCTGCGTGCAAGCTCCCGGGGCTGGTTTCGTACGTTCTGCTTGAGAAAATGAGTCATTTTGGTCAAATGGAGACGCCCGGGGCTCTAACGTGGGTGTGCATTCCTCCCTTCTCTTTTCACTTAAGATCTCCTGCTTCTCATTTAGCTCTCTCGCAGAGGAAGGCGGCCGTTCAGCTCCGTTCCCTGGTAAGAGGCTCTTACTACACTCTGAGAGAGATGCGGAGCGTTTGCCACCCTTCGGGCAGGGCTCGGTATTCGCACTGCCTATTTCCACACCGTCCTGAGCAGCGGCCTCGCTGTTCTGGATGGGATTTGTGCTGCCCCTAGAGAGCTTTGACGATGGGCAGCTCTCTGCCCCCAGCCTGTCAGCAAGCCCTGCTCCGCTCCCTGCAGTGTCTGCGTCTGTGGGTAGCACCCCCCTGGGATCAGAGGGCTGCTTCTCGTGGTGCTGCCCACCCAAACCCTCGTCCCCTGTCGGAACGGGCTGCGACTCCCCGAGCAGAAAGGACACGCATTTCCTAGCCACTACGTCTGCCTGGACCTGCGTGGAATCACACTGCTTCTCTGGAGCCAGACCGGGACCGACAGAGAGAGCGCCGAGAGGATTTGACACAGCCCTTACGTTACTAGTCACAGCCGCGTCTGAAGAGCCCCCTGAAGCGGTAAGCACAGAGCGTTTCAGATCAGCGGGGTGCGCAGCGGAGGAACGGCCTGCGTCACGGGGAGGGCAGAAAGGGGGAGAACCGGCCACAGCTCGGGAACCTGGCACGCCTGGTCCCCCTCCTCCAAGCTGGGACACAAAGGGGTTATGGCCATTGAGGTGGCGACCCGAAGGGAGGGAAGGCGCAGGCGGAGAAGAGGCAGCCCAGGAAGCAGGCGTAGCAGAGCTTTCGGGACCCTGCCCCCAGTCAGAAGCGAAAGGATTATTGCCACTACCAGACGCCTGCCTGGGAAGGGGAGCTTTGGGAACGGGGGCTGCGGGACGGTGCGGCAAATGGGCAGCGTGCTCCGAGTCCAGCGCCGGGGACGCCCTCTCCCAGGTGGGGCTGAAGGGGTTCTTGCCACTCAAAAGCTCTGCAGTGAGAGGAGGAGGGAGAGATGCAGAAGAACCAGTAATGCTTCCAGAGCCTGGCACGGTGACTTTCTGTCCCGTTTTAGAAATAAAGGGATTATTTTCACTACTGATACGGTGTACAGAAAGAAAAGCGGGAAGGGAGTCAGGTGCAAGAGTAGGAAGCGTGGCTTTGGTTTCCTCCTGTGCGGGCACGCCCAGTCTGCAAAAGGGACAAAAAACTCGCATGTACGTCACTCGCAGATGCAACACGAGGCGGGAGCAGACAAGCTTTAGCACCAGCCTCCATCAACGCCTAACACTGGAGACAAATTACACTGCAAGAGACTTAAGAGCCTGCCTAATAGACTTAACATACTTGAATGCACCTTCGCAAAACGCTCCATTATGTCGGAACACTTCTGCTGTAGTTTGCACAAGCAGCGCTGCGAAGCAGACATCGCAGCAATGATCTCATCTGATGCACCCCAAGCAATTTTGTTAGTAGGGCACTTCATATGCAAGATGCTTAAGCGTGAAGCAGCACTGAAGATAGGGTGGGAGGAGGACGCAGAACAGCCTTATTAGTAAAATGAATACATTTACACACGTATTTAGACATATATATATAAATATATATATGAAACCACATACATAATTACACGAGCAGAATTTCCGAAAAAGCCTTGTGTATAAATGCCACAAACGTACTTCGTGTTGCTGTGAACAACGCCAAAAGCAGAAGGGCTCCAAGGTTAACTCCTCTGAAGATCGTAGCAAAACAGAAGGGAGAAGTAGAGATGTTAGAACTGGTATTTCAGCCCCTGGGTATGTTTCAAGCCACACAGCTCTGAGAGAAGAATGTTAGTTTGTGCAAGAGATCCAGCAAGAAGAATTACCCCTGCAGCATCTGAAAAGATGCCTGCACCCAGAAAACCAGCATTTTTGGCGTTGCTTAAAGGGAACAGCCCTACATCATCCACTTTTCGTACTGAGAAAGACCTCAAAGTTATTATTTGGGTCCGGCACCTAGCTCAAAGCCATCGGGTACCCCCAGAGTAACACAGTTCTGCTGCGTGCAGCACACCAAGTCCCCAGGTGCTGCTCTGCGGTAGGAAGCTGTCTAGTTAAAGCCTACAACCACTGCGCGCTGCTATCGATAGCAACATCTGAGGCAAGCACGACTGACCTGGGTTTCACAGCTTTGGTCTTCGCTGGTGCAGCAGCCTTTTCAGGTTTCGGCTCTTCCTCAAAAGGGTTGAGTGGTTGTTTATTCGTGGGGACTTCTTCTAGGTGACTGTCTTCTGGAGGATTTCCTCTGCTTAAGTCTGCTGAAAACTCAAGACGTTTGGCCTCCTGTTCACTTTTCTCTTCTGCAGCCTTGGTTTCCTCTTCCTTCGGAGTCCTCTCTGGAATTCTTTCAGCGTCACTGGTTTTCACTGCTTCCTTCTTCCCTGTGACCAGGGAAAGCAAGGCAGACTTTTTGTGGTCCGTTTTTTTGGTCTCTTTAATGATCTCGACGGTCAGGGGAGTGCTGGTTTCCAGGTTCTCTTCACTGCTAAGCAATTTGTACGACGGCAAAGTCATGGATTTAAAGGTCTCCAGGGATGCAGACCCAGACAAAGCATTGCTGGGAGACGTTCTGCCCACCTCTTCAGGTCCTTTAGCAGACCTGGAAGACAGGTTCTCTTCTGAAGCAAAGAGCTGCTTCCTCCTGAAGTTGAGAGGAGAGGGGGAAGACGCTGGAGTGTTGTCCTTCAGTGCGCTCTCCTCCATATAAACGTGACTGCCATTGATACACAGGCTGGACTTGGAGACCGGATCGTTTTTGGATTTAAGGCCACTGAATAAGGAGAGCCCTTCTTTCTTGGTGTTGCTAGTGGTTATTTGGTTTAGTTGCCTGTTGTCCAAAGTTGCTGTTTTACGAGATTTAAATACTGGAGAAGGGGACTTCTCTTCCAGGGCATTTCCAAAGGCTCCTGCAAAACAACAATGGGGAGAAATTCAAGATCTAAGAACACCTCTTACGCTGCCTGCCGACAGCCTCAGTGCTTCACAGCTCACTAACTGGGCACAGCAACAGACACCAGTGTGACTACACTGCTGCTTCCACGTCCCCCAGGTCCCTTAGCACCGTCCGCCCTCGGCAGGCAGGATCACACGAGCCTTCCAGTGGCCCAAAAACACTGCAGATGCTTACTACCGAACGCTTTGCCCACGGTTTCTAAGCTACCCCAAGGTAAGCTCAGCTGTCCGTGTCTAGCATCCTGTACACTTACACACCACCGTGGGCAGAAGTGACTTGCTATGGATTTGTTCATTACGAACGCTCTGAGGAGCGTGAAAAGTGCAAGCAAGCCTTTGGGGAAAGGCCTCACGCTTCATCTACTCACTTTCTGAGGTTGGAGAGGTCTCCGATTCCTCGTCATCCCACTGCGACTGAAAGTCGCTGGGCCGCAGCCTGACCCGCTCGGCCCCGGGCTGAGGCGTAGGCAGGACGGACATGGACTGGGAGAGGGAAGTCTTCTTCAGGCCAGGTTTGGAAAACAGGGTTTTGAACTTTGATTTCTTCTTCTCCTTCTCGGCTGACTCATCTTCGCTATCAGCTGGGGAGTGAGTCGTGCTGGGAACGATCTCCGATGCCGTGTCAGAGAGCCCGCTGCTCCTCTTCCCCTTGAGCTTGTCTTTGATCTTGCCAAACGGAGAGCGAGACTTGTCTTTCATGGACAAATCAAACATGCTGGCTGTCATGTTGCTCCTCATGAACTGGATATCCACTTCAATCTCCCCTCTCTCCTTTTCCTTTTTCCCCGGTTTGGAGCGAAGCTTGTACCACCTGCCAAACCAAGGAGATCTGTTTTAGCAACAAGCTCTCGAGACTCACAAATAGTTTAAAACAACAGAGGACGTCCATGTTTTAAGAACCTGAAATGTCTACGTGTAGAGAAAAAGAAAAACCTTTAATCTTACAACTACGTCACAGTCCTATAACCCCAGATACCACAGGAAAACAGTTCTTACTGCAAACAGAAAAAGCGAAATCTGTGATATTAGTGAAATTTGTTTTAATAAACTAAAACCAGAAAGGGTTAAAAACCCACACAACATGGAATTCACGTAGGTCAGCTCAGCCACTTTTTTTTTTTTTGTACTTTCCTCTGCCTTCCTGAAATTCACAGAGATTAAAGCTTTGAAGTGGGTGCTACAGGAGCCTCAGAGAGGTGACACTGGTACCAGAGAGCTTACGCACACAGCCCACACCCTCATACCTTTCATTCCAACTTCGTCTCAGCTGCTATCTTAATGCTTCTTAAGCTAAGGAACCCCTAATCAACGCAACGAGAACCAAAACAAGCATTACAGAACTTCTGGGGATTTCCACAACTCCGCGGCAGCAATTGCATTGAACCAGCCAGGTTTGCTACGGACGGAGCCTTATCCCTTTCTGACACCGAGCCTGGAACAGGAACGCACCGCGAGCGGCGAGCGCTCAGGGAAACCAGGCTGCCAAACCAGCGCCTGCCTGCCACGACTCCGGTTGCTCAATTACCGCCCCGTACGTCCTCCTCAGCGACATCCATGGCATGTTAGTGCCAGGGAAGAAATATTATCAGCTGCATACCAACGTGGGGGGGGTTGTTGGTTTTGGTTTGGTTTTTTGCCTGTTCCAAGAGCCACAGACTTGCTGACTCCACCGGCCTGATAGGGAAGGACGCGTGGAAAACGCTGGCTTCGACTCCACACAGCTGGTAAATGGAAACGAAGGAACAGAACCGGATCGTGCAACCCGGCCTCTCCAGCAAATTTGCACTTCAAAACCCTGATTGTGCGCTGGAAGCAACGAAAGAGAACGGGAAAAAGCCATTTTCTTCAGAAAAAAGAGACCAGAAGGGCGTTAGCTGAAGAGGGGCTCAGAAGCCTGCTGCGGAGGACGGCGTGAGAGGGACGCGGAGGCGCGAGCAGCACGCGCGGTCAGTGCTCAGACTCCAGGGTACAGGACAGCAGCAGCGGCACCACGCAGTGCTATGAGGGTTGGGTTTCCAGAAAATGTGATGTTTTTTCAGGTTCATCCTGCCCCAAGTCCCGCAGCGACGGCTGGCGCCTTCCTATCAGCACCAGCCTGGCAACTGCCGCGCTCGATCCAGGCACAGCAGGGCACGCACGAGCCTTTTGCCCTCCACACGAGCCGTGGCTGGGCCCTTTTGTCCTGCCTCGCGATCTTTCCAGGCGCACGCCTGCGTTTCTACAGCGCCCGTGCTGTCCTGCGCAGCCTCCCAGGGGCAACGAGGGCCCTGTCTGAAAGGCAAACAAAGGGAAAACTACGTGCTCAGCAAAAGGCAGCCCAACGCGCCGCTGTTCCTGAGGAGCACGCCACCACATCCACTTCAGTTTGAGCAGGGAGAGTAAATCATTTACCGGCAAACCCACCCAAAACCAGAGGCAAACTTTAACTTCTCACTCTAGCTGCAAACAGCCAACATTTTCAAGCCTCGGCACACAAGGAGGGACCACCCCACGTGCTGCGAGTAAACCCTGCGTTCACAGCAGGGCGTAAGCTTCTCTCAGCCCCCAGGCAAAGAGAACCGGCGTAATTCACGTAGCAAAGCTCTGCCTGAGCTGTCTGCTGCGTTTCGGCTCCTCTTCAGTAGCGCTAGGAGTGGCTTTTGGATTGAAAGTCTGATTAACCGCATTTAGGACATTAGTGCCCACCTTTCCATCACCACGCTTCATTTCCAGAAGACACCAGCCCTTCGCTGCTGCATGTCACCACAGCATCGAAGTGATGATGGAAGAAACGAGCTTCACGCAGGAAACTGAGGGCAGGGGGGAGGCTAACGACTGGAAACACCGCAAGTTTCCCCAGAAGCACCGAAGTTACACCTTTCCACAATTCTCCTTGGGCCCAGACGTGAAGGAACCAGCCTGAGAGAACCCCCTCGCTGACCCCTGGTGACTGCGGGCACCCAGCCTCGCAGCGTAAACACATCAGGGCTTGACACCAGCCCCACAGCCCTTAATGACAGCCACGCTGTAATTAGGGCTTCACAAGCGGCCACGGCTTTGTTAAGAAGCAGATCCTGGCTTCGGTAGCGAATAAACACCAAACACCGGCTCCTCGGGTGGGTGAGGAGGTGGGGGTGACTCACGGGCTGCCTCCCGGCGCTGCCGGCTCCCGGCGCGGCGCTCTCGGTGAGCACCCCGGGGATTTCAGGGCACCACACCACTGTTTATGTTCCAAGGTGCAAGCGCGACACGGGTCTGGCACTCGGTGTTCAAGGAGAAGTCTTCCAGCTCGGTGCCTTGCAGCCAGCGGGGAAATGAACCCAAACAGCGCCGAGCTACCTGCTCCTACACGCCACCAGGCTCCGCTAAGCATTTATTAAGAAAAATACGCAAACGGTTGGCAGCGCAGGGCTCTCATTCTCTGCCCGAGCAAGGGGGCATTTCAAACACATTAAGCTTCCTCAGACAACTTCATTGGCCCCAGCGTAAATCGCTCGCACCGGCACGTAAATATTTAAAAAGGAGAAACCTGAGCACGGGGCAGCAGCGCCTGGAAAGGCACCGGGAGCCTTCCCCTGGGCCAAACCCCCACCTGGGGGTCACCCTGTGCAGGGCATGAGGGGCTCCCCCCCGAGCCCCCGCTGCTCCCCGCCTCTCTGTTCTGGGACCACCACCCACAGCCTGCTCCCCTAAGGTCCCCAAAGCCCCTCAGGGCCTACTGAGGGCCCCCCTCAACCTCTGGGAGCCCCCAGCTCCCCTCCAGGACCTCCCAAACCCCCCTTCCCAACCCCTCAGGGCCCCCTAAAGCCCCCCCACCAAACCCTTATCGGGCTCCTCAGCCCCACTGAGGCCCCCTAAAGTCCCTCCCCAACCCCTCAGGGTCCCCCCAGCTCTGCTCAGGGTCCCCCAAAGCCCCCCCTAATCCCTCAGCTCTGCTCAGGGCCCCCCAAAGTCCTCCTCCAACCCCCCAGAGCTCTGCAAAGCCCCCCTCTCAACCCCTCAGGACCCCCCAGCTTTGCTCAGGGCCCCTCAAAGCCCCCTCAGGCCCCCCCCAAAGTTCTCCCTCAAGCCCCCAGAGCCCCCTCAAGTCCCCCCCAACCCCTCAGGACCCCCCCATGTCCCCTCAGGGGCTCCTCAGCTCCACTGAGGCCCCCCAAAGCCCCTCCCCAACCCCTCATGACCCCCCAGCTCCTCTCAGGACCCCCCCATGTCCCCTCAGGAACCCCCCCAACCCCTCAGGAACCCCCCAGCTCCCATCAGGACCCCTCCCCCCCCAATCCCTCAGGGGCTCCTCAGCTCCACTGACGTCCCCCCAAAGCCCCTCCCCAACCCCCCAGGACCCCTCCATGTCCCCTCAGGACCCCCCCCATGTCACCTCAGGACCCACAAAGTCCCTCCCCAACCCCTCATAACCCCCCAGCTCTACTCAGGACCCCCCCATGTCCCCTCAGGAACCCCCCCAGCTCCCATCAAGACCCCCCCCCCCCAATCCCTCAGGACACCCCCCAACCCTTCAGGGGCTCCTCAGCTCCACGGAGGCCCCCCAAAGTCCCTCCCCAACCCCTCAGCCCCCCTCCATCTCCCCTCAGGCCCCCCCAGCTCCTCTCAGGACCCACCCCAACCCCTCAGGACCCCCCCATCTCCCCTCAGGGGCTCCTCAGCTCCACGGAGGCCCCCCCAAAGCCCCTCCCCAACCCCTCAGGACCCCTCCATGTCCCCTCAGGCCCCCCCCCATCTCCCCACCTGGTGTGCCGGCGGCCGCCGTCCCCCCGGAGCGCCGCCAGGTCGACCTCGGCGCGGCCCAGGAACTTGTCGACGCCGACGAGGGCGCGGTGCAGCACGGTGAGGCGCAGGGCGGCGGCGGCGGCGGCCCGCGGCGGCAGCTCGAAGGTGGCCTCCTGGCGCCACTCGGGCCGGCCCTGGCAGCGCTCGGCCACCGACGTGGAGAACTTGTCCCGGCCCAGCGCCATCACCGCGTACGCGTCGCTGCCGCCCGCCGCCGCCTTGGCCCGCAGCCCCCGCGCCCGCAGCACCGTCACCTGCACGTGCGTGGGCGCCCAGCCCGGCGCCGCCATGGTGAGGGGAGAGGGGCCGGGGGGGGAGCCGGCGGGGAGCGGGGGGACCGGGATGGGGGGGGGGGGGGCGGGGGGGGAACCGGGAGCGGGGGGACCGGGAGCGAGCGGCGCCGCCGGAGCCGCCCCGAGCGCTGCCGGCCCCGCCCCGCCCCTCTCGCGAGAGGGAATGGAGGGGGCGGGGCGGAGGGGGCGGGGTTTGGGATGGGTGGGCGGGGCTTGGGGAGTGGGCGGGGCCTGGGAGTGGGCGGGGCCTGGGGAGTGGGCGGGGCCTGGGGAGTGGGCGGGGCCTGGGGAGGGGGCGGGGCCTGGGGAGGGGGCGGGGCCTGGGGAGGGGGCGGGAAGGGGAGGGGGGAGTGAGTGTGAGTACGGGGGGGGTGTACGGGGGGGGTGTGAATGCACGTGTGCACAAGTGTGTGTGCACGTGTGTGTGTGCACAGGTGAGTGTGAGTACGGGGGGGTGTGTACAGGTGTGTGTGTGTGTACGGGGGGGTGTGTACAGGTGAGCGTGAGTACGGGGGGGTGTGAATGCACGTGTGCAGGTGTGCACAAGTGTGTTTGCACAGGTGTGTGTGCACAGGTGTGTGTGTGTGTACGGGGGGGTATACAGGTGAGCGTGAGTACAGGGGGGGTGTGAATGCACGTGTGCACGTGTGCACAAGTGTGTGTGCACAGGTGTGTGTACACAGGTGTGTGTGTGTACGGCGGGGTGTACAGGTGAGTGTGAGTACGGGGGGGTGTGAATGCACGTGTGCAGGTGTGCACGTGTGTGTGTGCACAGGTAGGGCTGTGCAAGCGTGCGTGCGTGTGCATGGGGCTGTGTATGTACAGGTCTGGGTGTGGACAGGTGTGCACATGTACAGGGGTGTGCACGGGGGGTGTGTGTACAGGTGAGGATGAGTACATGTGTGTGTGCAGGTGTGTGTGTGTGCAGGTGTGTGTGTGTGTGCAGGTGTGTGTACAGGTGTGCGTGCATGCACATCTGAATGTACGCACAAGTGTGAGTATGTGTGCGCGTGTAGGGGTGTGTGTGTGTGTGCGTGCACGGGGCTGTGTATGTACAGGTGTGGGTGTGCACACGTACAGGGGTGTGCACAGGGGCGTGCATGTGTGTGCGTGCAGGGCTGCGAGTGTGTGCACACCGGGGTGCTTGGGTGGGAAGCACACCTGGGTGTGCACAGGGGTGGGCGTGCAGCGGTGTGTGCCTGTACAGATTTGTGTGTGTGCGCGTACAGGCACAGGTGTGCACAGGTCACATCTGTTCACACATCTGTGTACCGGTGTGTGTGTGCTGTCCCCCCCCCACCCCCCCCCCACCTCTGCCACCCCTGCTGCCAGGAGAGGCTCAGGCTGAGCCCCCCCCTCCTCCTCCTCCCCCTCCCCACCCATGGGTGCAGACCCCCACCTACGTCCCCAGCCCACCCCCCACCCCCAGGGCCTCACCCCTCCATCCCAGCCCCCCTCCCCCCCCCCGGCATTCCCCTGTGCCCCCCCCCGGCTGCACCCACGGCCCCCTGCCCGCACCCAGGGGGGACGGGCGCTGGGGACCCCCCCCCTGCACCACCCCACTGCTGGGGGTGGGCACGGCACGGTGGGGGCAGTCGGTGTGGAAAGGGGCTGTGGGGGGCTGCTGGGGGCTGTGGGGGCTGTGGGGGCTGCGGGGGGCTGCTGGGGGCTACGGGGGGCTGTGGGGGGCTGCAGGGGGCTGCGGGGGGCTGCTGGGGGCTGTGGGGGGGGCTGAGGGGTCCATCAGCGATAAGAGGCGCGGGCACACGATGCGCCATCACCGCGCTGCCGATGAGGCCGGGCGCACGCGGACACGCAGCAGATCGCACCCGGGGGGCGGTGGGCGAAGGGGGGGTGGGGGGAGGCAGGAGGAGGTCGGCGTGCCTTGGGGGGGGGGGAACGGGGCTCAGCCCGCTTCCCAGAACCGGCCGTGGGTTAACCCGGGTGTGCTTAACGTGGGGCAGCGGGTGGGGGGGGGACCCCCGGTGTCCCCTCCGGCAGCAAAGGGCAGAGCCGGGGGGGCTCCCAGCACAGCCCCCGGGGCGGGGGGGGGGGGGCTCCAAGCTCCGGCTGGGTCACCCCGTTGCTGTCTCCTGGCCCGCTTTGAGGTTACCCGAAAAGCACGGGCGTCCCTCGGAAAACAATCTCGCAGGAGAATTTCCGTTTCCAGCGCCCGGAACGGATTTAATGCAGGCCACGCGACGCGCCTGACGGGGGGCACCGAACCGCCGCCCCCGGAGCTCGCCGCAGCTGGATGCGGGCCCCATTTTCTTGGTTAATTCACAATAATGACGTGCTTGCGGCCCCAAAGCCAAGCACGAAGCTCCCCGGGCACTTTGTCCTGCCGGAGCCCCGTTGCCCACCCCAGCCCCGTCCCCCCCCTATTTCCCCGGGTACCCCGCAGCCACCGGGACCGGACTCCCCGGCGCTGGGCGCACAGACCTTGGGGCGGCACCGGCGGAGATCCCGGGCGCACGGGGGTTGGGGGGGGAGCCGTGCCAGGGGTGACACCTCGCCCCCACCACGGGGAAGGATCGGTCCCCACGCGGACGGGACGGGACGAGCGTCGGGGACCCCACGGCAGCGCATCGGCGGGGAAACCTCTGGTGGACGCGGCGACGGGTGGGGGCGCGGGGGGCGGCCGGGGCGCGGGCCCTCAGAGCACGACGCTGGCGGCCGCGCAGTTGTTGGCGGGGAGGATGCGGTGCTCGCAGGCGAACATCTTCCTGAGCTCGCCACGGAAGCGGTCGTGCAGCCAGGCGTAGAGGAAGGGGTTGCAGCAGGAGGAGCTCATGGCGAACCAGTGGCACAGCAGCTGGATGAGCAGGAAGTAGTGCTTGTCGATGAGGCTGATGTCGATGTCCCGGATGACGTTGAAGACGTGGATGGGCAGCCAGCAGACCCCGAAGGCCGCCACCACCAGCACGATGAGGCGGAAGATCTTCCTCTTCCTCAGGCGGTCGAACTCGGCCTGGCTCTGCGTGGGGTGCCCGGGCACCACGCGGTTCCTCAGCTTCACCGAGATGCACAGGTAGGAGAGGGAGACGGCGGAGAGCGGCAGGATGTAGGTGAGGATCAGGGTGCTGTAGGCGTAGGCCAGGCGCTGCGCCTCCTTCTCCATCCAGAACTCCTCGCAGATGGCGAAGCCCTGCTGCCGGAACTCCACGTGGTAGGTGTGCGCCACCGCCGGGGCCACCAGCGCGCAGGACAGCAGCCAGATGCCCCCCACCACGTAGACGCAGCTGGTGACCGAGATGCGCTTCTTCAGGGGGTGCACGGTGGCGTAGTACCTGTGGGGACGGGGGGGGGGGAGCCCCCCCCCAACCACTCGTGGGATGGGGCTGGATGGGGCCGGGGGCGGCGGCGTCCCCCTGCCCTGCCAAGGGTGGCTCGTGTGGTTTTGGGGGAGCAGGGCTCAGCACCCCAGCACCCCTCCCATAGAGCGTCTCTGGCTGCAGGGCTGCAGGTGGCACCAAGCAAATAACCCCCCCAATTAATCCCCTTCTTCCCCCTCCCCTGCGCGCCCCCCACTCCTCTCCCGAGTGCCTGCATTCGGGGAGCTCCCCGCTCACTGCACTCGGCAGCAATAATGGGATTTCACAGCTCCCTCGCTCTGCCCTTGGTAGCAGCCCCGCATCTGCGAGTCCTGGTGATGCCGAGACCGAACCCCTCAGCTGGACGCAGCGCTGAGCACCGGGGACACAGCGCTGAGCACCGGGGGCACAGAGCTGAGCACCGGGGCTGTGCCCCACAGGAGCTCAGCAGAGCCCGGCGGAGCTGCGGCAAAGCCGAGCCACAGCCGGAGGGCTTGGGCCGAAACCATCGCTTGGTGTAAATGCCAAGGCTGCTGTACGAAGGGGGTGAGGGCGGTGTGATTTCGTGGGTGCCTGTTTAGTGGGAAAAACACCGGCGAATTGGTCTTCTCACCCCAAAAAAAAGCAGCTTTGTTGAAGCGTAAAAGAACAGTGCAAACACTCCTGGCCGCTTAACACCACCACCAAGGGAAGCTTAGCTCACAAACACTCAAAGTTTTCTCGGCTATTCTAGCTGAATCTCCCCTGCTTTCGCCTTCCCCACTTCAGCCCCTTCTCGCCCTCCAGCCAGCAGCAGGGGAATCCTCCTGAAGGGCTCCGAGCCTCTCCTGGTGCTGCCGCTCCGGGCTCTGCCTGCCTCGCTCCGTCCCCGCAGGGCCTGAGGCTGCTTTTATGGCACGACGTATCTATGGAAACTCCGGTTTTCTAAAACAGCCCCCCTGCCACGTCCTGCCCATGCCCATTGCCGGAGGCACAAGCGCTCTCCATCCAGCTGCCAGGCCACGAGGTAATCCTGACGCAAATTTACACAGCGTAGTATGAAAACCTGGGAGAAAAACCGCGGCGGGGGAGGCAGGAGGCTCGCGTTTCCAAACCCAGGCACCCCAGGGAAGGCAGCGCCCAGCCTGAGCCCGCAGCAGGGGCAGGGTTTGTCCAGACAGAGCCCCCCGGATGCCAACCCCCAGGAAAGGTGTGCGTAGTCCGGTAAAGCTTGCCCACTGCCTGATGCGG
Source organism: Anser anser (assembly GCF_964211835.1). Lineage (NCBI taxonomy): Eukaryota > Metazoa > Chordata > Aves > Anseriformes > Anatidae > Anser > Anser anser. The sequence continues at coordinate 1,044,238 of NC_139747.1, read as the reverse complement.
ACCAGCGGAGGAGCTGGAACGTCCCCGGCGGAGTTAATACCACAAGTGTGAACGCACCAAACTTCAGCAGGCTGCCGCGGGACCTGCCAGAGCCCGGACCCCCCCCTCGCCGCCCCCTGCGCCCACCTCACCTGTCCACCGCGATGGCCGTGAGCGTGAAGACGGAGACGTAGACGGTCATGGGCTGCATGAGGAACACGAAGTAGCACAAAAACTTCCCGAAGACCCAGCCCTGGGGGTTGAAGGCGTAGGCCAGGGTGAAGGGCACGCAGGTGGCGCACATCAGCATGTCCGAGAAGGCCAGGTTCCCGATGAAGAAGTTGGTGACGTTGTGCATCTTCTTGGACTTGCAGATGACGTAGAGGAGCAGGTAGTTGCCGAAGATGCCGACGAGGACGACGAGGGCGTAGCAGGGGATGATGAGGGGCTTGAAGGACTGGATGAGCTGCACCCCGGTGAACTGCGCGCTGGCGTTGGGGCGGTTCTGCAGGACGAGCTCGTAGGCGGTGGCGTTGGCCCCGTCCCCGCTGGCCTCCATGGCCCCTTCGACCCTAACCAGCTCCCTGGGACGTCCTGGCCCCCCAAAAGCCGGCGGTCGCAGGGTTCAGGTGGCCGTGGGGCGCATCCTGCTCCTCATCACGGCCGTGCCACCCCGCAGGATCCTGCCCCACGCCAGGGTGGGAGCCGGGGGGCTCCCCGGGGCGGTGGCTCCTCGCTGCAGCTCCCTGGAAAATCGGAAACGAGGGTCAGAAAAGAGGCGACGCCGGCAAACAGCCCCCTAGGAGAGGCAGCACAGGGTTAAACAGCGCCCACGGCTCTGTGGAGAGAAGGGAAAGGGGGAAAAGCGGCAGGTCCGGCCCCGAGGAGGCACTCACCTGCAGCCGGCTCAGCAGCAGCCCTGCAGACGGAGCGTCGCGGCGAGCCTGCCTCTGCTGCGCCCAGCCGCTGCGCAGGGGCAGCTCCTGGCAGAAGCAAAGGGAAGCGGCAGGCGAGCCAGAGAGTCGCTCCTAACGTCTCTGGAAATCGCAGAGGACGTTAATGGGTAACTGAATAAGGATGCTCTGCTACTTTTGCACTGACCAAAGCCTCGTGCGCCTGCACTCCGCGGTCTGCCCCTAACGAGATTAGCCGCGCTCTCCTACGAGGTCGGCGCTGGCAGCAGCCCGAGAGCAGCGCCGCGCTTTCGTTTCATCAGCTGCGAAGATGGGGCAGGGGGCGAGGAGGAAACTCGAGGCAAAAATCCGGGGCAAAAAGCAGAGCGGTGGCAGGCAGAGCCCGGGAGGAGCGGGGTCCCGGTGCGCCCCAGGCGCAGCCCTGCCTCCCGCACGCGTCGCCTCCCTCCCCTGCTGCCCACTGAATCATCTCCGAACGCGCTGCAGGCAAACTTTAATTTCCTGAGCTATTTCCATGTATTATCTCCCACTCTCACAGCGCAGGACTCGTAGCCGTGTTCCTTTCTCTCTGTACCAGCCCTCGTTTTACTCCTAAGCCCTTACGTGCCAAACTTCCCCAAGGCAAACCCCACTGCGGGTTTTGAGTCTCCAGTGGAAACGAATGGAGAACTGCAGCCAGCCTCAGAGCTTTGCAGCGCCGCTCAGAAGCCCCCCGCAAGCTCGGCAGCCCGAATTTGCGTTAATTGTGGGTTTAGATCAGCTCCTGTGCGCCCTGCCTGCTTCGCCCCGCGCCCTGGTAGGGCACCCCGCCACGAAGGACGCATCTGGAGCCGGAGCAACAGGCAGCCCTGCTCCCTGCACCGGTGGCAATGCCTCGCACCGCGGGCTCCTCTGCTGTTTTGGGGCACCACAAGCTGTTCCCATCAGTTTCAGAGCAGCTTTTACCCCAAACGGAGCATCTTCTGCATTAAAATTTCACTCTTACTGTCCCATTCCCTGCCAGAAGTACTGTCCCTCGTTCTCCACAGAAAGTCTTTAACCCCCCAGCACTCGGAACATAAGATCCTGGTTTTGTATCACGGGCTGGCATTAATTTAATGAAAATTAAATCTCTGTCTTGGGCATTAATGGTACGGAGAGCTGGGGGCTGCCCCTTCGTGCCAGACCTGTCACTGGTGCCCAGGGGACGTGGGGGCAGCGCACACGGAGCCGGTTTTGGGGCAGGGCAGGTGGAGCCCTGCGGGCCACATCCTGCACCGGGGGGGGCAGGGAGGCGTGCAGCCCAGCGCCCGCGCGCGCTGTTTGCTCCTGGATTGTTCCCATGACATTGAGAGCCGTCTGTTAATTACCTGGCAGTTGCCATGGTTATGCCAAAGCCCTCCACGAGATGCTGCCGTGCAGGACGCGGCGAGCGCTCCGCAGCCGCGGGGAGGGGGTGAAGGCAGCGCCCAAGCACAGCCCCCCCCGTGCAGAGAGGCTGCGAGCGCCCCGGGGACCCACACAGCCGGGGCTGTCGGGGCTGTGCCGCAGAGCTGGGGTCAGAAGGGCTCGTGGTCTGCATGGGGTCGTGGTCTGCATGGGGTGAGGGCTCCGTCCCCGCGCACCCACACCCAGCGAGCTCTGCAAGTTGGCCCCTGCAAGGTGCCGCATCGCCCCTGGCATGCCCTTCGCCCACCCGCCTCTCCTGCCAGCACACAACGGGGGAAATTTTCACCTTTTAATTGACTTTTCAAAGCAGCAGGGACGTCACTCGCACTGGGCTGGGGAACTAAACCCAGGGCAGGGAGTTTGCATGGGGCAGCCAAGGGCTGGCATGGGCAGCATCGCCGCGGGGTGCAGCATCGCCGCAGGGTGCAGGACGCCAGGAGAGGAGCAGCCTCGTGCTGCTGTCCCCAGGGCTCCCACGGCTCTTTTGGGAGGCTCCTGGCTCGAGGGTGGGCAGCTCGGCCAGCACCACCTCAGCTGCTTGTGCACTTCACCGCCGGGCACCTCCCTGACAAGCACGGGGCTTTGGAGAGGCCACTGTGCAAATTCAGCGGCACCGACCTGAGTCCACTTTGTGTTTCTTTTCTTCCTGGATTTCTTTATGTGGCTTAATCTGCACCCAGCGAGATGTCTGAATGCGGCTGCTGGATCACACCGCGCGGCTGGCGTTCAGCAAGACTTCCAATTAACGATGCATTTAATTCCTGCCTGAGGAATCAGGAGCCACGAATTCACCAGGGCTGCTGAGGCAGGGGCTCGCTGGGACAGCAAGGGGCTGCCGGCCAGGCAGGATCAGTCCCACCACAGCCTCCCTTGGCCCCCACCCAGTGCCACGATCCCAGAGCCCCAACTGAGTCGGTAAATGCAAGCATGGGGACACAAAAGTGGCACGGTTACAGGGGGCGACGAGAGCGGACGTGCCAAGCTTCGTCCCCGGCGCTTGCTGCTGCCTCAGCAGGCACCCAGCCCAGCAGAGCGCACACGTGGGCACTCGAAGAAAGGTGGTGGCTGGAGGAGAGCAGAGGCCGCGCCGTCTGGTGCCACTTTGCCTTCAGTTCGCACTAAATCCCCCCCCCCAGGCTGCTCGCAAAGGAGAGCGGAGCTCAGCCACAGCCACCTGCTGGTGACGCTGCCCTGCCAGAGCCACACACGGGGCGCAGCCCCACGCCACGGCGCTGTGCCGGACACAGCCACGCGATGCTGAGCCCAGCAGGATGGGTTCGTCCGTCCGTCCCACTCCTGCTCAACCCAGCGGGGCACCCACACCGTGCCCCTGCTCCCTTCCCACCCCCCCAAGCAGGTTCAGGGCTCCCCTTCGGAGACAAACCCCCTGCCAGCTAACGTCACACACGTGATGGATTGGGGCAATTTTCCTCCACGAGGGGCTTTAATTGAATTATTCCGGCAGCTGCTGGTTCTGAGCAGCCTTTGGCTGCGTTCCCCGGGGCCGCTGCGCAGACGGCAGCGTGCTGCTGCTGGGTTCAGCTGAGCAGGCACCCGGCGGAGCGATGCCCCTCGGAGGGAGGGGGGCGAGAGCAGCCCCCAGGGCAGTGCGGGGAGGTGGGGGTGACCCCAGCCTGTCCCCCTGGGGCTGCTCATGGGGACACCCCAGCACCAGGGGTCGGTGGCGTGATGTCCCCGTGGTAGCGTGCTTGGTGCAAGCGTTGCTGAGATGAGGCTGGGAGCAGGCAGCGGTGGCAGGGAAGGCAGGACAAGAGCAGCAGCAGGCTGGTGTGGGCACCATGGAGCACAGTGCAGCCTAGCCCCGGGATATTTGCTCTTTCCCGTAGCGATTGCACTAAAATATTGGGGGGAGGAGTGGTAGGAAGGGGGAGCATTTCTCAGAACACGTTATGAACAGAGCGGGCAGGGAGAGGAGGAAAGGGCGGTATGCAAAGCAGAGGCAGTTTGTAACCCTGGGCAAGGACCTGGCCCCGTCAGTGCCAGGCACCTGCAGCCCCCGACAGGGAACAGCCCTGCCACGGCCCTGCCATCAGCTGGCGGCACTCCCAGGACGCAGAAATCCTCCCCAAACTGTGGCTACTCCCCGTCCTGCGCTGCTCTGGCACCGTCCTCATCGCCTGCATCTTCCTCTGCCAGCTCTTCCTCGTGGGCTCCGTACCTGCGGTCATCCTCCACTAGGAAAAGGAGACGCTGCTGCACGGGGGGGAGCTGCCTCTAAAGCCCCCGCGGGACTCAGAGAGCGCCCCCGGTGCCACCCCGGCCCCGCTCCCCATGCGGGACTCACGGGTGACGTGCTGCCCGCTGAGATAGACCGGCCCAGCTCCACACTCCAGCACGAAGGTGACCGGAGGGACAAACTCCAGGCCTTTGAGGCTGATCTGCAAAAAAACAGAGCTCGGAGCACCCCCAGCCCATCCCCAGCCCGACCCCATCCCCAGCACAGAGCGAACCCTGCAACAGCCGCAGGACGGGGGCTCCTCTGCCCCATCTCGTTCGGGCAGAGCAGAGGGGTTTGCAGGCACAGCCAAAAAAAAAAAAAGCCCCCAGCACTGCCTGGAGACCCCTGTGCAGCCCCCACGCCGAGGCCGGGTGATTCCCAGGCGAGGCTTCCCCCCCGGCCCCTCGCTGCCCTGCCCTTACCATGGGGAGCACCGAGCCGCGCAGCGACGCGATGGGCACCGGCTTGCAGCCTCCGTACGTGTTCTTCGACTCCACGGCCACCACGTGCAGCTCGTCCCTGGCGCCAGCCCCCAGGGAGACCTGCGGAGCCCGGCAGAGCCCCGTGGCACGAGGAGCCCGGCGCGGCCGAGCGGGCCCCAAGCCGTGCCGCGCGCCTTACCGTCCTCAGCAGGACCAGGTGCTCCAGGCAGTCGTCGTCCTCCTGCAGCACGCAGCGCCGCGTGCCCGTGCCCAGCTCGCAGCCTGCGGACACACAGCCTCGTCCCTGCACGCAGGAGCTGCTCCCCCAACAAGCCCCAGGTGTGGGGAAAGCAAAGGGGGGTGCCCCCGGGTGTCCCCACGGTGCCCCCGCAGGGCTGGCACGTCCCTGGGCCGTGGGGTGTCCCTGTGCCATGGGGTGTCCCTGTGCCATGGGGTGTCCCTCAGCCCCCCCAGGGGTTTCTGCAGCAAGGGGAGTGCAGGCGGCTGCGGTGCAGAGGGAAATTGCCCTCAAAGGGAGCAGAGCAGCCGGGATTGAGGGGTGGGGGGAAGCTGGGGCGGGGGCTGCCGCTGCTCACCCCACAGGGCGGTGACCGGCCTCTCCTCCGACAGCGACCTGGAGATGAGAGAAGAGCTGCTCATCCTCCACGGCTGGTCCAGCACCGGGAGCTGGCTCCTGTGAAATAAAGGGGGGAGAAAACAGTGAAACAGAGAAACCAGTCTGCAACAGCGACACGTGGAAGAAATGTGGCTTAGGAGCGCTCAGAGCAAACTCCCAAGCCCCCAGACCCCAGGCAGCTCGCAGCAGCACGGTTTGCCTTCTGCAAGAGGTGAAGGCAGCTGGACCAGCACCCCCCCGGCTAGGGGAGCAGGGCTAAGTGAGGAATAAAGCCACCCAGCTGCTTGGGCATCCCCTGGGGAAAGGAAGAGCCGGTGAGGTGCCTGCACAGGCAAAACCAGCTCCGAGGACCAGCAGCCTCCCCATGGGGTGCTCGGTGCGCCCCCAGCACGGGGCGACTCCCGCTGACCAGAGCGGCCCCTTGCCCAAGCCTCCAGCACCGGGAGCACCCCGCAGCCTCGGCTGGCACCCCGCGGCCTCGATTTTCACCCAGCACCAAGCATTTCCTTAGGGTCAACGTTTGAAGCAGCAGCACAACCCAGAGGTCTCGGAGGGAGCTGCCCCCCCCACACACAGCAGCACCCACAGGGGACAGCAGGACACGTCCCTTCCTCCAGCAGCAAGCCCAAGCAGCCCCTGCCTGCTGCAAATAAAGAGCAGGGGGCCCGGCAGAGGGGCAATTTGGGAACGCAGCCCAGGTGCTTGGCAGCTCTCCCCAGGTGCCATCAATGCGCCCCCCCAGAGCTCCGGGGGCTGCTGGAGCGGGGGCGCTGCCCCCGGTGCTGCCCCATCCCTCCCAGCACTGCCCCTGTGCTCTGCCTCTCCCCAGCCCAGCCCCTCCCAAATCATCTGTACGAATTCCCAAATGATGGTGGGATGGGGGTGGCTGTTTTCTGGCTGCTTTTCCAGGCTGACAGCCCCCCAGGAGGGGGCACAAAGCCCCCCGGTGGGAGCACAACCACTGCAGAGGCTGTGCCCGGCCCCATCCCTCTGCTTGTCACGGACCCGAAGGCATCACGGGGGGGTTTCCAAGATTTATTTCACACAGCAGGGGGGGGGAAACAAGGCAGAAAAACCTCACAGTCACCACGACGCATTTACAGCTGACTGCCCGGCGTTGCGGCCGGCGGGGTGGCACAGGCACCTAGAGGTGCCCTCTGCGCACACCCTGCGTGGGTGCTGCCACCTCCTGCCGCCCTCCTGGCCACGCACGGCGGCTTTAAAACAAGAGCACAGCACCGCTGCCCTCGCCCCCCGCATCTGCAACAACCACGGTGTGACCCCCCCATCCTGCAGGGCTCCCCACCCCTGCCCAGCCCCGGCTGCTCTGGGCCATGCTCCGCTCACCCCCGGGGTTTCGGGGTGCGTGGCACGGCCCCGTGGCGTTCACCCCTCCACCGCTGGGTGGGAAGTAGCAGAAACAACCCGGCTGTGTCCCTGAGGTTGGCAGCGGCTCTGCGCGTTGCTGGTGGAAGCCGCACGGTGGTCCCGGTGCGGCAAAGCGGCGCTGCTCCCGCAGGCTTCGCCCGACACCCCCCCTCCCGACCCCAACCCCGCGAACCTGGAGATCCACCCAGAATAAACACGACATCGGATGAGAGCACAGTTCGCACGTTTTGCCCGGTGCCCCCAAGCCCGGAGATCCCCTCGCTCCCTGCGTTCCCCAGCTGACGGCGTCGCTGCAGCTCCCAGCACCGCGGCAGCCCCGGGAAGTTCACCGCCGCGGCGGGGGCACGACCCGGTGAGGATCACGGCCGGGTCTCATTTGCAGGGCACCCTCCTTCCCTTCGCTGCGGGGCTGCCCCCACACGGCCGGGAAGTCAGGGTCCTGCGGGGGGGCAGAGCTGCTGGCCACCGCGTCCCAGCACCAGCCACGTCAGGGGGCACGCGGGCAGCTTCCCCCCGTCCCTGGCGGCCGTGCTGCTGTGGGGAGCCTCAGCGCAGGAGGCTCGGGAGCTTTTCCCTGCTGGCTTCAGCTCTCCGGCACCGGAGGAGCCCAGTGCACTCCCCGAGGGGGAGCCCCCTTCCTCTCCGGGGGTCCTTCCAGCGCCGCCACCCCCCGTGCTGCTCCTCCGTCCCCACGCAGTGTCCCCGTCTTAGCGCCCGGCCCTGCAAGGAGACAGCAGGAGATGGCGGGGTGCGGGGACGCATCCCTCACAGCACCCCCATCCCGTGGGGCTCACAACCAACCCCCCCCCCCCCCAAAGGGAAGCGTGCAAAGAGGGGGTCCTGCCCTGAAGCCAGCCCCAAAGCGCAGTCCCTACGCGGCCAGCACCGCCGAGCCCGCTGCTCCGAGGGGGGTTAAAGCACCCCGGACGGTCAGCAGATGCCTGCGTCAGGCGCACGTGCCCCAAGTGGCACATGCCTGCGGGCCAGCCAAGGGCCGCGCTCCCCCAGGGAAGGGGACGGCCAAGCTGGTCAGAGGAGACTGCTGCAGGGACGAGGGGCGGCCGCGTCCACGCCCGGGGGGCCCCCACGGCACGGCTGCCCCCCGGGAAGGCGAAGCGCACTTACTGTCCTGCCTCCTCTGCTCGGCTCCCGGTCACACCGAAGGACCTGCTGGCGTCTCTCTGCCGGTAAACCTTCAACGGGAGAGCACAGAGCGTGAAGAGCCCCCGACCTTCCCCAGGAGCTGCCGCCCCGGCTCCGCGGGGTCCGATCCTTTCCTGAAACGCACCCCCCGAAATCCTCCCCACGGCTCCTTCCGCACCCCCCCCCCGGCAGCGGCTCTGCCTGCGCGCTGCCAGCAGCCTCCCTGCCCGCAGGTGTCGGGAGCGGTTTCTGGCCGAAGGGAGCCAGCTGAAATCCCCCGCACCGAAAAATATTCGCGTTTCGTAACGCTAATAAAAAGCTCGGGGGGGAAACCACGCCGTATTTCTGCAGGCAGGGCAGAGCCCCGCACGGGCTGCTGGCTGCAGGGACGGGGGGGACCGGATAAATTCCCCTCCCAAACTGCAGCCACCAGGGGACAAAGGGACACACCGAGCCCAGACCGGCAGCCAGAGACCCCCCCCCCAGCCCGCCCTGCCACAGGGGGGGCTCCCTGAAAGAAATCGGCAGTGGGGGGAGACGGGACAAAACGCCAGGGTTTGGGACGCTCCTGCCTGGCTGCCTTTCTTTCTTATTTACAGCCAGCGTTATCTCTGAGAGAATGAATTATTCTGGTGGCGGGGGCACTCCCCGGGAAGGGACAAGGCGGGACAGGGCGGGGGGGGCACCGAGGACCCCAGTTTTGCTGCCCAGCGGAGGGGCTGGGGCTTAGGGAACCCTAAAAGCAGAGAGCAGCGGCTCTCAGCCCGCACCCAGCCCCCCCCAGAACCTCCTGCTCCCCCTCTCCGTGCCCACCAGACCGCTCTCCCGTGGGACCACCGCCCCCCCCGTGCCGCCCCCCCCGCAGCACAGGCAGGTACTCACTCGTCCAGCCGCTCACACAGCGTGCCCTGCGTGCCCTGCGGCCAGCGCTCGCCCAGGGGCCACGGCTGGTGGGCGCTGGCGTGGGACGGGGCCGTCTCCTCCGTCCCGCCGGCACCCCGAGCCTCGCCGTCCTCCCCGCGCCGCAGGGGGGCTGCCTTGCTGTGCCCCGAGGGGCCCCCCCGGGGGCTGAAGGCGCAGGGGCAGTGCCGCGGGTCCTGCGAGACGGCGTGGAGCCGGCGGTCGGCGCGGCGCGGGCAGCACAGCAGCTTGCGGAAGGCGCTCCTGAAGTCGGGGCTGCGGCAGTAGATGATGGGGTTGAAGGCTGAGTTCACGTAGCCCAGCCAGTTGAGGAAGAGGAAGAGCTGATCCGGCACCAGCGGCCGGCAGAAGACCTTGATGATGTTGGCCACGAAGAAGGGCAGCCAGCAGAGCGTGAAGGTGCCCATGATGATGCCCAGGGTCTTGAGCGCCTTGTGCTCCTTGATGGCCAGCAGGCGGGAGGGTCGCCTCCGCCGGCCGCCCCTGGAGCCGGGGCTGGGGGGCTCCTGCAGGAACCTCACCTTGTCCTTGCCGATGAGCTGCACGTGCCGCGTGGCCACAGCGAAGACGCGGACGTAGACGAAGATCATGACGAGCAGGGGCACGTAGAAGGAGATGGTGGAGGAGACGATGGCGTAGGTCATGTTGGTGACAAAGTCGCAGCAGCGCGGGTCGTCGTAGCAGCGCACCGCCTGCTCGTCGGCGCCGTCCCGCCACCAGTGGTTCATGATGGGCAGGAAGGAGATGAAGGCGGAGATGGCCCACACCAGGCACACCACGGCCCGCGCCCTGCCCTTGGTCACCAGCGCCTCGTACTGCAGCGGCGACGTGATGGCGAGGTAGCGATCCACGGCGATGGCGCACAGCGTCTCGATGCTGGCCGTCACGCACAGCACGTCCAGCGAGGTCCACAGCTCGCACACCACCGTGCCGTAGGGCCAGTGGCCGCTCAGCAGGATGGTGGCCCCCGGCGGCACCACCAGCAGGCCCATGATGAGGTCGGCGCAGGCCAGCGAGGTGACGAAGACGTTGGTCATGGTCTGCAGCCGCGGCGTCTTGGCGATGGCCACGATCACCAGCAGGTTCCCGGCCACGATCACCAGCACGGTGAGGCTCAGGGCGGCCCCCACCGCCCACTGCCGGCTCAGGCTGGCGGCCCCGCTGCAGTTGGGGCCGGGGCCCGGGGCTGCCGCCCCCCAGGCGCTGCCGTTGCCGACGGGGAGCGGGCTCATCGCCGCCGGGCCGCGCCGGGCAGGGCCGGGCAGGGCGCGCCGCGCTCCCGCTGCCGCTGCTCCGCGCTCCCGAGCCGGGCGCGCCCCGTCGGGGGGTCGGGCTCGGGGGGTCGGGGCCGGGGGGTCGGGGGGTCGGGGCCGGGCTCGGGGCCGGCGCGGGGCTGGGGGCTCCCCGCACCGCACCGGCCGTCGGGGCTGCACCCGCGCCGGGCTCCCCTCGGCGGCGCTCCCGGGGCCGCCGCTCGGGGAGGAGCCTTTAAAGGCTCGGGGCGGCCCCCGGGCTCCCGCGGCGCTCCCGGGATCAACGGACGGGGAGCGGGAGCCGGCACCGCCTCCCCGCCGCCCCCCGGCCCCGCCGCGCGCCCCCCGGGCGGGGGGGGCTGGCCCCGGTGCGGCACCGGCCCCCGGCGGGGAGGGGGGGGCCGGGCGGCTGCAGAGGGGTGCCGAAGCGCCGGCCCCGCTCCAAAGGAGCCCACCCGCGGCCGCTTTTTCGCCCCCAAGTGAATCCCGCGACCCCCTCCCCGGCTGAGGACGGAGACCCCCGCTGCTGCCCTCCCGCCCTCGGGTGGGTGCCGGTGTTTGGAGGCCCCCGGACGCTTCCTCCCCCGGGACGCGTCGGGCTGGAAGGCACCGGGCCACCCAAGTCCCTGCTCCAGAGCCCGAGCAGCCGCGGCCCCATCGCCGTCCCCAGCCCTGCTCCTCCTGAAGGCCCCTGGGCAGGCTCCAGGGCGGGTAATTTTTTCACTATCAGCTATTTATACAAATACCGGGACTTCTAAGACAGGCGCTCTCCAAATACGGCATTTGAAGTTTCAGCCAAATGGGGGAATGTTGACAAAGACGAAAAAAAATGTGTAAAAAATTATCCAGTTGGCATTTCTGCCCATTCATGAGCTAGCAAAACAGAGACCGCTTTTTACGAGCTTGATCTTTACAAGACTGTTTTGGTTTTTCAAAGCGGTCAGATGAGCGCTTGATGCAACCCCTCTCAGCTCCCAGCTCTTACGTTAATTGCTGGCTCGGGCCGAGTCTTGAGCGTATTTGCTCCAGGGAAGATCGTCACTTTGCCTGAATGGACCCGGCGTGAACAAAACGTGCACACGTCCGAGGCTGCGGTGTCGCTGCACACGCAACCCCCGTGCGTCCTGGTGCACGGAGCCACAGCTCGATGTCGCCCCAAGAAAAGTAAAGCCGGGGTATCGCGGGGAGGCCAAGGGTAACAAAATGAGGGTGGTGGGCTCTGGAGGGGCTCTTTGCAGGACAAAGCCTGGGTGTTTTACAACAAACCCTCCTGCCGACGGCCCTTGGTGGCACCCTCGGACCACCTCCACGTTGCCGTGCCCCGGAGGGAGCACTCCCGCCGTGCTCAGAGGCAGGAACGGTGAGACACTGCCCACAGCGAGACAAGTGGCCGGCCTTCCTCCGGGGTGCAGCCAGAGCCCTGCTCCCGGAGCCCTCTCTCTGGCACCGAACCGAGATCCTTCCTCTCTCCCCCCCACAGCCAGGGCCCGGAGCCCTCCCTTCCAGCCAGATGACTTTAACGGGGAGAGGAAGGGAGAGTCCCAGTCCTTTTATTGCGGCAGGGGAAGTAACGTGGTTCTGTATCTTTGCCCCAGTTTTCCAGCTGGGAAAGCTGAAGCAGAGGTGCTGGGTCCTGCACAGAGCCACACGACGTCCATCCTCCTGCTCCAGCCGTGGGCCTTGCCCCGAGCCCTCGAGGTGCCGGGGATCGGGCTGCACCCCCAGCCCGGGGAGATGTCCCCGCTCCCCCAGGGCAGCATCCGGCTCATGGCAGCAGGCAGGAACACCCCTGAAGCAGCTGGAAACGCCTCCTGTGAGGCTCTTTGTCGCCTTCTCCTCCTGCCCCGTTTTGCTCCCCCTTCCCTGCCGCCCCCCCCTCCCAGCCCAGCAGCCTGGGAGCCACCCCGGGACGTGTCCCCGTCGCCTGCCCCGTGCCAGCACCACCTGAGCAGCCCCGGACAAACTCCACTGCCCCAGGAAAGAGAAGGCAGGAGCCCAGCCCAGCCCCGCAGACCCTGCAGGGAGCGCTGGCCAGTGGGTCAGGCGGCTGTTTAGAAAACTCTGGGAAAATATGTTTATGCCATGGATCGGAGCCACTCCTTTGGCTGTTGCTACAGAATAAACAATGGGCATTTAAAAATACATCTTTATATATAGAGGCAGGATGGATTAGAGAAGATCCCTACTGGGGGAGAGCTGGGGTACGAGAGGAGGACGCAGAGCAGCGCAGCTCCTTGCTCCTGGAGCTCCAGCACCCGGGGGTGCCCGGAGAGAGGGAACAGACGTCGGAGCTGGCCTCAGGCAGCAGCCCAGGGGCTCAGCGTCTGCCCGGGAGCTGGAGGGGCGAGGTGGCTCAGAAAGCAGCAGCTGTGGTCCTCCTCTTCCTCTAGGGCGCTTGGCAGCTCCCGGAGGATGCCTCGTCACGGGGCATTTCTCATTTCCAACAGCCCAGCAGTGCAGCAAGATGCCTGCACGGTCCCAGATCCCCCCCCCCCCAAAAAAACGAGGCCCGCACTCTCCCACCCCACGCAGGGCAAGGAGAGCCTTGGTTTGTCCGCCGGGCAGTGCTGAGCCCGCACTAGGTGTAAATCTCCCTCGCCCGATCCGCACAGCGTTCCAGCACGCTGGCACTCCTGCCTCAGCGGGTGCAAAATCCCTGCACGTTTAATCCCTGCCCCAAAGCCTTATCCGCCCCGAGCAGGCTGCACGCGCACCGCCCTCATCGGGTCTTTAAGGCCCCCACATAGGGCTCAGGTCCTGTTAATCCCCCGTGCCCAGTGAGCGGATGAGGTGTTATTACAGATAGATAATGGGCAGATAAATCAGCACCTGGCAGTTAGCAGATAGCGGGCAGCTTGTGCCAGCTGAGCTCTGGCCTCCCTTGCACAGCCCAGGGCTGGGGTTTCACTGGGGTTTCACTGGGGCCAGGCAGAGCCCCAGGGCGGCTGGGGGACCCGCAGGGTGCTCGTCCTGCGGCCTGAGAGGGGAAGAGGAGACGTGGACGCGACAGGGACGCAAGTCTTTGGTAGGGAGAGCTATCAGATCCCTGCCCAAGCTCCCATGGCGTGCCACCTCGGGTATTAAGCACGGTTTTGCTCCTCTCTGCCCCATGTTCAATTCCTGGCCACATCTGTGAGCTCACCGGGGCTGGCAGGGCCCCAGGACAACAGGCAGGAGGACAGGGGGACCAGGCAGGGATGGGCAAACGCCGGCTTCTCCTCCCAGCATCATTAAACACAGCACAGCCAAGCCGTGCCAAGACTGAGTCAGGCTGCTGCCACTCTAGGATAAAACAAAACCTTTTTATAGCTGGGAACTCTCGCTGTCCCCCAGCACCCTGTTTGCATACTTACCATTACAGAAAGGGTGATAAACCCAGCGTGACTCTGGCAGCGCTGCCTCTCACTGCGCTCCAGGCCGGGCAGCGCTGCCAGCTCCCAGGCCCCACCGGGGGGAACGAACAGCAGGACCCTGCGTGGAGCTGAGCAGAGAGAGACCCCGCTGCACCCAGCGGGATGCGACCCTCTGCATCTTCCTTCCTCTGAACCTGTGCCGTGGGCACAGCACCGCAGCCTCAGCCCCTCGCTGCTGGGGGGAAAAGAGCTCTCCAAGCAGCCACTCGCCTCGCTCAGGGACGTGGCAGTGCCTCGCTCCTGCGTGGCCCAGCCCGAGCAGCCACTGAAGCTCTCAGAGCCCCAAAACTTGGTTTACCTGCACGGACCCTAGGGAAGCACCGGGTAGGTGCAGTGCCCCGAGAGCTGCTGGTACACAGCACGTAAACGCTGCCAGCCCAGACCCCCCGTGCCCACACTCATATAATAAATTCTGCCAGCCCAGGACCCCCCGTGCCCACATCCACATCAGAACAAGCCCTGCCTGGACCCCCACTGCCCCCACCCCATGGTGCTGCAGGGAGCCCACCCTGGTGGGGCACAAAGCAAGGCCCCAGCCCCGCAAGGACACCCAGCACCCCTACCCAGTACCCCCAGAGCACTGCCTGCTCCCCATCCCCTTTCGTTCCCCCCTCCCTAATCCCCAAATGCCTAGCAGCTGGGGTGGGACCCTGGCTCATCCTTGCCCCCCACCCCATGGCTGGTGGGATGAGGAGGTCCCTGGCTGTGGGAAACCCCTCTGTGCGTTCCCAGGGCCGTGCACACTGAAGCAGGAGCTGCTCGAGGCGCGGGGTTTTGCCCCAAATCCTCCTGGTGCGGCGTGGGGAGGGGGCCCTGGGGTTCGGTGGGTGGGCAGGGGGCCAGGGCGAAGGCACGGCTCTGCAGCGGGTCCTGCTCTGCCTTTTATGTCTGGTAATCGGTCCGGGGCACCGCGCGCCGGGACCTCGGGAATAGTTCCCATATCGGATTCACAAATCTTGCTTTGAAGTTGTTTGGGATTATCTGTCATCGTGTTTCCTTGTCAGCACATAAACACGCCGTGATGGAGCTTTAACCCGCTGGGTACTGCCTGTCCCGGGAGGCCGGAGGAAGCTCGCCATAAACCGCGGGCTCCCCACCAGCCCCCCTCCCGCGGGGCTCCGGGGGCCGTGGCTCCGCGTCCGCCGGGGCCGGGCACAGGAAGCGAAGCGTTCCCTGCACCAGGACAATAAAAAATAACAAAAATGTGCCGTTGACTTCTGTGCAAGCCACCGATTTTAGGGTTCGGGTTGTTGAGCCATGCTCAATACCCACCCGTCCCTGCAGCGGGACGCACGCCATGGCCGTGCCCCTGCCCTTTGCGCCCGTCCCATCGCTGCGGGGCGAGGAGATGCTTCGTGCTCTGCACCTGGGGCAGCTTCGAGCTTTGGTGCTCGCAGTGACCCTGAGCTGCCCCCGTCCTGCCCCTGGCAGCGCTCGGGGGCGATCCCGGCCCCAGGGGCCGTATCTTGGCCCTGGGCAAAGCCATCGGCCACGGGTGAGGGTCAGTCCCGAAGCCTGGGAGCTCCCACGTTTTGGGCAGGCGAGCGGCGACCTCGCACGCTCACATCCTGCTTCCGAGCCAAGCTCCTGGGAGCACCGCAGGGAGAAGGACGAGCGATGCGCAGCGTGCCGCGGGGAGCTCGGAGCCCGCTGCTGGCTGCCCGCACATGGCTGAGGTCCCCGTCGTGCTGCTCGCCAGCCCCTTCCCACAGCCAGCTGCCCACGTCCGTGCAGCCCCCGGGGGGCCGTGCAGGGCCCCCGAGACCCCCGCTCACCAGGGAGGCTCCGGGAGCCTCGGGGCCGGCCCCTGCCCCGCAGCCCGCGCACGGCTGCGGCTCTGCCCAGGCTGCGGCCGCCCTGTGAGAATCAGGGAAAGGGGCACCCGGGGCCTGAAACCCAGCCAGTGTCAAAGGCTGCGCTAAAGCAATCCCAGGTCCTTCTCCTGCCCCCCAAGTCCCTGCGCAATTACGTCTCTGCATTGAAAAAAAGAAAAAAAAAAGGAAGGAAGAAAGAAGGTAATAAAGCTGTTTTCTTTCCCATGTCGCTGCAGGGAAGTCCCAAAGTGGCAAGGAGAGAAATGCCCGCTGGTTTCACAGCACCTTGCAGCAGGGCTTGGGTCTGACATCCCCGTCTTGCCCCCAGCTGTGGGAGAGGGAGTCCTCCCCCTCAGCCCCCCAAAAAAGGCACAGAAAACAGCAAAACCTCATCACAGCCCTATTGCTGCTGCAAAGGGGACAGAAAGGCCGGGAGCCCCCCAGCCCCTGCAGGTGAGGGGCCGGGGGCACAAAGCCCTGAGCTGCTCTGGGGCCAGGCACGGAACAGGGGAGCAAATGGAAGGACTTCCAGGACGTTTCCACCCCCCAGGGCCAAGGGGGTTCGCCTGCCTTTGCCTCATCTGCCGAGGTTTTAGGGCCATGTTCACGAGCGCTCCTCCCTCACTCCGCTAACTGGTTTTCCAGCAGCTATTGCTAAAGAAAAACAGAGGCAGGGGGGAAGGAGGGACAAGTTTGCAATAACACTGACACAAATTTCACAAAAAAAAATGTGGAAACCTCTGAAAAAAAAAAAACAAATGTCAGCAACAAAAATAACATCTGCAAGCAGTTGGGCTCCCCAGACAGAGGTTTTGGGGGGGGGGGGAGAGGAGCATCCTGATGGCCGGCGGGGAGGAAAGGCTGCTCTTCTTCTGCTGGGACAGATCCTGCTGCAGGGGGTGCGAGCGTCCCTGCTGCAAAACGCCGGCCAAGCCGCCACGTGCCTGCTCGCCTCCTGCCTTCGAGGGTCCCCCAGACCTTCAGGGGTCTCCTCCCGTGCAGATACCCCCAGCCCCATCTCCATCCAGCCCCACGTCGCAGCCGGGGCATCCCCCGCGCCCCGCAGCCCCGCCAGGCTCGTGGAATGGGAAACAACAACAACAACAACAAAACAACAGCAGCAGCAGCAGGGACAACGACAGCAGCCACGTCAGACCCGCGGCTCCCATGTCACCAGGGCTATTTTTAACCCGTGCACTCCTCCCGCTCCCCGCTTATTTCTCAGAAACTGCTGGGGGGAGGCAAATGGGGAAAAGGTCCGTTCCCGAGGGCCGCGCCGCCGAGCTCGCGGCCGGGCGCCGGAGAGGGGCAGCTGCCCCCGAAGGACGCCCCGGCAGCGCGGGGGGTCCGGGGGGGTGCGGGCAGGGGGCTCGGGGATGCTGCAGCCGCTGGGCACGGCCCCGCTCACGCCAGCGCGCGCCACCAGTGAAGCCCCGCTGTTCCTCTTGGCGTGCCAAGCAGCCTGGTGTTCTCCTCGGTACATATTTCACATCGTCGTTCCCAGAGCCCCGGTTCTTGCGCTTATGCAATGAGCCCTCCACGTTTGTTTTGCAGGGGGGTGCGGCGTGCCCGAGGCGGGAGGGAGGCGAGCGTGAATCAGGAGGTGCCGGACAGGGAGGTGCAGGGCAGCGAGGAAGAGGAGGAGGAGGAGGCAGGAACCGAGCCAGTTCCCAAACTTTAGCTTTCAGGGGAAGACAGGAATCGTGCTGGAAGCTCAGCCACAGCCCCCCAGGCCAGGGCTCCCCGAGCATCCCCATCCTTACGGCCCCGGCAGCCCCAGCGCCACGGGGCAGGCACAAAGGGAGCTGGGTCCTGAGTGTGGGAGCAGGCTGGGGACCTCTCCCCGCGCTGCGGTGGAGCGATGGCATGGCTGGACGCAAAGGAAAGGTTTTGTAAGAGAGCTCAGCCTGCCAGCAAGGCATTCGGTTGCACCGAGGGAGGACCGAGCCCCCTCTGCAGCCGGGAGAAGCTCCGCTGGCTTTTGGTCTGCCCATCACGCGCGCCTCCTGGCTCGCATCAGCCACCCGAACCGCCAGCAAGGGCAGCAGCAGGAGCCTGGTGTTTTGTTTCTGGGGAAAGAAAGGGCAGCAGAGGTGCTGAGCCCTGCCCTGCGGGGTGACCGAAGGGCTTGCGGGGCCGTCCCCACGCGGGACAGGGCCCGTACAAAACACCAGTGGCAGGCATTTGCCCGTGCCCCCCCCCAGCCTGCAGGGACATCCCTGCCACCGCCGAACTGCCTCGGCAGCAGCAGAACCCAGCAGCGCGTCCCCGGGGGTGCTGTGGGGGTGCTGAGCACCCTCTGCCAGCGCCTGCACCCGCCCGGGGCACGGACCCAGGCCGGGGCTCCCCCCCCACACCCCCCCAGCAGGGCGGCGGCGCTTCCACGCAGGATGGGGTTGTTTACCGGGGGCAACTTTATCTGCAGGAACAGCTCCTGGGCGGGCAGAGGGGATGTGGGCCGCTCGCTATCTGCGCCGGCATCGCAGGGGAATGTAAACACCGGCGGGGAAATGGCACCGGGACATCCCTGCCGCCCGCGCTGCCGGGGGTCGCGGCGGGCACCCAGGGGGGGTTGGGACCCCGGGGGGGGGTTTGGGGACCCTCCGAGGACCGGCCGTGCTCCCCCCGTTGGCGATAGCAGCAGCGAGGGGTCTGATCCGGCGCCAGCGGTGCTCTGCCTGGCCGGGGAGGGCTTCAGAGCCTCGCTGCCTGTTTACACCCCCGGGGGAAGTTTGTCCTCCCCGGGTTTATTTTCTTCCCAGGGACGGGCAGGATCTGCCCCACGCCTGCACCCCCGGGGGTGCTCCCCGCACGCAGGGCGACCAGAAAGGCCGAATAGTTCGTGGGTTGTGGGACGAGTTTTCCAAGAGCCACGGGGGAGTTTTGTCCCGCAGCAGGAGCAGGCGTTTCACAAATGCCCCCCCCCCGGGTCAGCAAGGAGGGATTTGTGCCAGCGGGTCGGGGCCAAACAGGGGCTGCTGGGGAGGGGCGCTGCCACACGGCTCCCCCCGTTCCCGATTTAGAAGGCAGCGAGGTGATAACATGCGTCACATGAGGATGATGAAGGGCTTTGCAGCCCGGGGAGAGAACAGATAAAGCGCCCTGGAGATGAACACGTTGGCACCAGCGGGCGCTGCCAACGCGAGCCCGCGGACAGCGGGGCCAGAAGCCCGCGAGGGGAGGGCAAACCCCCCCCCCCCCAGGAGCACCCCCAGGACCTCCATGGGGGGCTGGGGTCCCCACGCCCCCTCTTCACCCTGATCCGTGGCTTTGGGTGCCGGGCAGCGGGGCAGGCGCCCAGATGAGGTTGGGAACCGCAGCCCCGAGCCCCACCGCGGGCAGGATGTGCCCCGGCAGCCCGACCTCCCGCGGGCGCCCTGACCCCGTCCCCATTCTCTGGGAGCGGGAGGAGGAAACGGCCGGGGGCCTCGTTAAGCGGTGCCTGGGCGCCGCGCTGGGCTGGGGTCACGGCCGGTGTCACCCGGCACGGCCGGATGCGTTGGCTTCCTGCCCAGCGCCCGGTAATCGATTCAGCAGCCGCACCGGGGCAAAGGGGATGGGATGGGGATGGGATGGGGTGGGATTGGGATTGGGATTGGGATGGTTTTTGGGATGGGGATGGGATGGGGATGGGGATTGGAGATGGGATGGGGATGGGATGGGGATGGGATGGGGATGGGGATGGGGTTGGTTTTGGGGATGGGGATGGGGTTGGGATGGGATGGGATGGGGATGGGATGGGGATGGGATGGGGATGGGGTTGGGGATGGGATGGGGATGGGATGGGGATGGGGATGGGGATGGGGATGGGGATGGGGATGGGGATGGGATGGGATGGGGATGGGGATGGGGATGGGGATGGGATGGGGATGGGATGGGGATGGGGATGGGGATGGGGATGGGATGGGATTGGGATGGGATGGGGATGGGGATGGGGATGGGGATGGGGATGTGGATGGGATGGGGATGGGATGGGGATGGGGATGGGGATGGGATGGGGATGGGGATGGGGATGGGGATGGGGATGGGGATGGGGATGGGATGGGGATGGGGATGGGGATGGGGATGGGATGGGATGGGATGGGATGGGATGGGATGGGATGGGGATGGGGACTGGGGATGGGTTGGGATGGGATGGGGATGGGATGGGGATGGGATGGGGATGGGATGGGATGGGGACTGGGGTTGGTTTTGGGGAGCCCCCCCCGCCGGCTCAGCCTAGGCCAAGGGGTGTGCGCAGGCAGTGCTCAGGGCAGCGGGGCAGTGCTCGTAGCTTTTTCTGTGCCGTTTCCAGCCGCAGCCCCCGGCCGGCGGGAGCCGAGCTCCACCTGTCGGCCCCGGGGCGCTGCCAGGGCTCGGCCGCGCTGAGCCCCGCGGGCCGCTGACAGCCGCGGCCCGGCACCGCCGCGGGGCCCCAAATGCCCCTTGGCGGGGGGACGACGGAACGCTGCTGTCACCGCCGGGACGGTGCGCTGGGGGCACTGGGAGCACTGGGAGCACTGGGGGACACTGGGAGCACTGGGGGCACTGGGGGCGCTGGGTGGGCTGGGAGCACTGGGGGGACTGGGAACACTGAGGGAACCGTGGGCACTGTGAGCACTGGGATTACTGGGAGCACTGGGGGCACTGGGAGAACTGGGGGCACTGGGAGCACTGGGATTACTGGGAGCAGTGGGCGCACTGGGGACACTGGGGGACACTGGGAGCACTGTGTACACTGGGGAACTGTGGGCACTGGTAGCACTGTAGGCACTGGGAGCACTGTAGGCACTGGGAGCACTGTAGGCACTGGGGCACTGGGAGCACTGGGGGCACTGGGGGCACTGGGAGCACTGGGAGCACTGGGAGCACTGGGGGCACTGGGTGGGCTGGGAGCACTGGGAGCACTGGGGGCACTGGGTGGGCTGGGGGCACTGGGAGCACTGGGAGCACTGGGGGACACTGGGGGACACTGGGGGCACTGGGAGCACTGGGGGCACTGGGGGCACTGGGAGCACTGGGAGAACTGGCAGCACTGGGGGCACTGGGTGGGCTGGGAGCACTGGGAGCACTGGGGGCACTGGGTGGGCTGGGGGCACTGGGAGCACTGGGAGCACTGGGAGCACTGGGAGCACTGGGGCACTGGGAGCACTGGGAGCACTGGAGGCACTGGGAGCACTGGGGCACTGGGAGCCCCCACCCCCGCGGAGCCCCGGGGCCGGGCACCGTCAGCGGCGGGCACAGGGACCCGGCGGCCCCGGCCGCGCTTGGCCCCGCCCACGGCCCCGCCCACCAGCGTTAGACCACGCCCCCTATGTGCATCCCTAGGCCACACCCCTACTGAGACCCCGCCCCCAGACAGACCACGCCTCTCTCCTCCAGGCCCCGCCCCCTCCGGGCCCCGCCCCTTTCCCGTGCCACCCGCACCGGAAGGGGCGGGCCCCGCGCCGGAAGCGGCGGGCAGGGCGGCGGGGCGGCAGGGTGGCGGCCATGTCGGGGCGCTGCTGCCAGGGGCCGACGCCGAGCCGCGACATCCCGGGGCCCGGCAAGCGCCTCGCCCTGCCCGACGGCGCCCCGCTGCCGCCCGGGGACTACAGCACCACGCCGGGGGGCACCGTCTTCGGGACCACGCCGGGCGGTGAGCGGCAGCGGGGCGGGGGGGGGGGGTTCTTGGGGTCCTCCCCCGTTTTTGGGGAGTACTCCCCCGTTTTTGGGGGGGTCTTCCCCCTTTTTGGGGGGTCTTCCCCCTTTTTGGGGGGTCTTCCCCCTTTTTGGGGGGTCTTCCCCTTTTTTGGGGGGTCTCACCCTTTTTTGGGGGGTTCCCTCTTTTTTTGGGGTCTTCCTCTCTTTGGGTTCTTTTTGGTCCCCTCTGTTTTTGGGGGGGGTCCCCTCTCCTTGGAGGGGGGTTCGGGGGGGGCGCTTTTTTGGGCGAGTGGGTCCCCAGAGGGGTTCTCTTGGGGTTTTTTTGGGGGGGGAGGGGGCTCCCGTTGTGGGGGGGGCTCCGGCTCCGTGGGGGCTGGGGCTGCCTCCCCCATTTGGAGAGGGGCTGCGGCGGGGTAGGGTCCTTGGGGGGCTCTCACCCGGGGTGGGGGGGCTCGGGGGGTGCCTGGGGCCATGCTCCCCTTCCCCTTTTCGGGGGGGGCTGCCTGGAGCTGAGGGCCTCTCTGGGGGGAAGGAGCGGGGGGGTCGTGCTGCCCCACGGGAGGGAGATCCCTGGGGGGGCTCCCGGGGGGGGCCTCCCCTCCCCGCGGCACCGCGTGGAAGGGAACCGTTTATCCCTCCCAACCTCCTGAACTTTTCCTGGCAGCGCCGTGCCCCACGGCCCCAAAACACCGCGGGGGTGCTGCCCCCCCCACCCCCCCCCCCACAGCTCGGGGCAGGGAGCTGCCCCCCGGCCGTGCCCGCTGCCGGCGCTGCTCGCCCCACGCAGCCCGGTTTGGGGCCGTGCTTCGGGGGCACAGCCCTGAGCCCAGCACCCTAAGCTCCCGCTCGGCAGCTCCCCCGTATTTTTTTTTATTTATTTTCCGTGCCCCTGAGGAGCTTTCTCCACGCCGCTGCCGGAGATCGGAGCGGGGAGCAGGAAGGGAGAAACGGTCCCCAAACCATCCCCAGGTTTTTCTCAGCGGCGCTGCGGGCTGGGAGCTGGTGGGGAAGGGGGAAGTCGGCGCCGCTGACGCAGGCGCGCGCTTGGGCTCGTGCAGAAGCCTGGGGCTGGCCGGGGAGCCAAAGCCCTGCCGTTATTTCTGTTGCGCTCTCTCCCTTGAAGGCAGCGGGCAGCCGAGCCCCGCGAGGTGGGGCTGGGAGGAATGCTTCTGGGCGGCGTTCCCGGGCCCGCTCAGCGCCGCCGGCCGCTCGGCGAGCCCTGCGGGGCCGGTGTTTGGGAGCTAGCGAGCGCCCGGCGCAGGGAAGGAGAGCAGCCGGTGTTTGCCGTCAGGGTGTAAGCGCCCGGCAGGGCCCCCAGCGCCCTGTGACCGCGGTGCCTGGGGCCCAGCCCGCCCCGGGGTCAGGGAGCCTCAGCCGGGGGCTGCTGCCATCCTCTGCTCCCCTTTCTGAGAACAATTCCCCCTCCTGCATCGCCACGAGCAGCCCTCGCGGAGACGGCGACCGGCACCTCTCACGCCGAGTCCCCCGCGTGTGCTGGTGTCCTCCTCCGGTCCCCGCAGCGGGGCTGACCCAGGCGAGCTGCCTCGTGCCGGGGCTCCTGGGCTCCCTCATCCCCCCCGGGCAGGCTGGGGGGAGCGAAGGAGCTCCCCGTGGGCACGGGACGGAGCCGGCTCTCCCCGCAGCAGAGGTTAACACGACAGCGGGAAGGAGCAGGGAGCAGGCGAGAGGCGGCGGGTGGCCTTTCAGCAGCACCCGTTCCTTCCGCTGTCCCCTTCGTGCTTGGCCTGGCCCCTCGCCTTTGCTGAGGGCACGCGGTGTGTCTCCCCCCGGGCCCACGTGTGGGGTGACCGCGGAACCCGCCGCGTCTGGGAGCGGGGCAGGGCGTGTTGGGGGGCGCTTCCACCAAGCCTCGTCCCAGGGAAAGCGCCCAAGGCGAGCCGCGTTTCCCTCCGCACCTTCCCCTTGCACGCCGAGGGTTCGGTGTCGAGGCGGGGCTGTCGCGGGCCGTGCTCCCAGCCCTCCGTACCCGAGCTGCAGCTCCAGGAACTGCCGCTGCCCCCAGCGGAGCCGGCGGGGTGCGATCCTGCCCTCCTGGGAGCCAGCCCGGCTGCGCGCAGCTCCAAGTCGTGTCGGTTCTCCCCGGCCTGTGGGGACGGCTCGGGCAAAACCGTGCGGTGAGGGGGGCTTTGTGGTGTCTGGGGAGCCCATCGGCAGCGTGAAACGTTAATATCTGATTGCTCTTTTTTAAGCAGCCCTTCGAAATAACGTGAGCTTGGTGGCCCGGCTGTTAGGGGGAGTTTATTTCCCCACACGGGTTTACCTCTGGCCGGAGCTTTCTGGGGAGCGCCCCAGGAAGGGTTTTGCTCTGGCTGGAGGGGCAGCGGAGCAGCGAGGGCCAGCCGCAGGGCGCAGGTTTGCGGCTCCCCTCTCGGGGAAGGGAACAGCTGCTCGCAGCGCCTCCCGGGTTAAGGCTGCGGGCTGTGTGGAGGGAGCCTTTCTCCGCCCGCGGGTTTGGGCTTTGTCCAGCAGCGGCTCCCTCGCGAGGAACAGAACGCGCTGTTCGGCGTGGCCGTGTTCCTAGAAATCCGCGCGCAGCCCCAGCTCGGCAGCTCCCCCTGAGCCTGCTGCGCTTTGCCGGAGCTGCGGAGCCTGGCCCTCGTGTGCCTCTTCTGACAGCGCTCTCGTCTCTCCAGGTACCAGGATTATTTATGATCGCAAGTTTCTGATGGAGTGCCGCAATTCTCCGGTTGCCAAAACGCCACCTTCTGACCTTCCGGACATTCCAGGCGTTACCAGCCCAAGTGTGGAGGAGGTGAAGGTTGAGAACAACCACGTGCAGAACTACGATGAGAAGCCGAGCGTAGGTGAGCGCGCAGGACCCGAGCCAGGCCCGCTCCTGGTTCCCACGAACACGGCAGCTCTCGCGGAGCGGAGCCGGGAGGTGCCTGCGGGCTGTGGTGAACACTGCTGCTCCCGAGGTGCTGTGGGGCCTGGTCGTTGGGTTCTCATGGCCGCTAGTTTCTGCTGTGGCCCACGGTAATGCGAACATTTCTTGGTTTCCGTGTAATTTGTATCACGTTATCACTTTTCTCATTAATTTGGTGTTTAGGAGAATGCCACTGCACCAATAATCCTGTGGTGAGAGAATGGGAGCAGCTGCTCTCGCCTCTGCCGTTTCGCAGCTGTTTTGCCTTTTCTGAAAACGATCGTGTTACGGTTTAGAGCAGGATTTGCTTGGGAATTCAGTTTTGTTTGAAGCCAACCTGAGATGTAAACTCTCTGACTGTTTGGACATCAGAGCTTCTGGTGTACAAGTGAGCTCAGCTGACTTAGCTGAGGCACGGTGGCTGGTTGCTGTAGGTAAGCTTTCCAGTATCCACCGCTGTCTTGAGCAGCTTCCACAGGAGCTTGCGGGTGTGCATAAGATGGGAAGGTAAAAGTTAGTCCAGAACAGGACAGAGGTCACTGCCCGCTGTGCACAGGAGCACGTCGAAGGCACTGTAGCAGGAAAGAGGCAAGTACTGCTCTCAAACAGTCTAAAAATAAAAAGTTGAGCTCACTTCTTGGAGGAACCTGAAAATGCCACGTATGATCAGCGATCCTGTCCCTAAAAATAAAGCTCTGAATAGCCATCAGCTGGCTGCCCTGCTTACTCCAAGTGAAATCGTTGCAGGGTCAGTATTGCTCAATGCTTTCGTACCCACTGCTGTGACCTTTGGTGTCTCCCTGGATGCTCCGGCAGGCTGAGCCACGGGCTGCGTGCCGGGTGCCAGCCAGGTTGTGACTTCTTTGCAGAGAAGCCCTGTTGTCAGGAATAGATCGTCGCTGTTCTCGCTGGCATCCTATCGAATTGCGTGGGCTGGGGTGGCAGCCACGGAGACACAAGGGTGCAAAAAGCAGATCAGTCTGTCGGTGGTAACAGAAGTCTACACCAGAGATTATCAACGTTATTCTTTGCATTCCTTTTTGTAAGGAATCCCAGGCGCAGGAATTACTCGCAGGGCCTCTCCTCTACCTCTGCTCTTGTCTGTCCGTGTGAATACGATCCTCTCTGAGGACAGAGCTTGCTTTTTTTGCTTGCATGGGCCGTTTTGGTATCAGACTTGGTTCCTGAGTGTGGATTTTAAGTCCAGACAGACACATTTGATGCACAGCTGGATGCTGTTGCTTCAGTACAGTAGTTGGCGTTTAACTTGAAACTCTGAGGACTCATTCAGGTTTTGTCCTTCTCGACAGGTGAAGAAGAACAGTTTGACATGGACATCTAAAGCACATGCCCTGAGAGTGCTCATCCGTGAAGAACCAGGACCTTGTTTTGAGGATTCCCACCAGCCAGGCTTACAGCAGCCCATGCCTTGAGTGCCTTCCTGCTTCCTGGGAAAGGCAGCTTATTCCCTTCCGAGAACAGAGCGTATCCTGTTACAAGGACTGAATCTCAGCCTCTCCGCGTGGGTGTGAATACACAAGTACAGCCCCTGCTGATGGGCCATGGGGTGCCAGGGGAGACGGTCTCAATGATTGTTTTTGTTTCCAGTTTTATGCTTTTGTTAATCATTTTAATACTATAAGAGTTACCGAAATGCAATATGAGGGAGAAATAAATCATTTGGACTCTCCTGGTATGGAGATCAATGCAATAAACTGAGCGTCTGTCCTTTATTCATTCCAGCAGGGAAACGACCAGCCTGTTTCAGAGCTGGTGGGGTGGTTTTGTGTACAGGCTTGAGCTCAGCACCGTGCTTTTGGTTTCCCCCAAAGATGAAAGCTGAGCTGCGTTCGGCCCTCTTTGAAAACATCTGTGTGCACCATGTGGAACACCTGGTCACCGCAGGAAGTCTGCTTCCAGAAATAGTTAACAAACACCGTTTGCCACGTGCTTTCAGATAGTTCCCTTGCTGGGTCATGGCGCAGGTGTCCACAAGCCCTTCTTCTAAAAGCCGGTCTTCAAATCGTCCCCCAGAAGGGGCAGGGCTCAACTGGGCCACAGGTGGAAGCGGCTCAGATGCAGGCAATGGGAGCCACCTGCTGCTGGGCAGCGCAGAGAGGGGCCCCTGGCCCGGCCCTGCCCAGAGCCCGCAGGTTCTGTGCTGCAGCTCCTGCCTTCCAGAGCAGCTGCTCTCTTCCAGCATGCAGGTGAGGTTACTGTTTTGTTGTGATCTGTGCTGAAATTCCTACTTGTCTTTACGCTTTGCTCTCCTTTTTATAATTTAGTGAGCAGGAATTAAAATTTGGGGGGTTAACTGGGAAGCCAAAAGGAAGCTTGCTTGGCTTTGAGGGAGGAAGCTTTGTCTGAGAGGCGTTTTACTGGTCATCTTAGGCCCTCCAAAGAAGGCATTTAAATTCCTAGTCTCAGTACGTTTTAACGAGTGTGTATTGTGTGGCAGTCTCTAACACGCTGCTGTTACTGCTTTAGAGATGGTGCTGATGGTGGTGCCTTGTCCTGTCGATGGCTGCGGAGGTGCCTCAAAGAAAAAGAAAGCGTATTAGGACATGGCCTGAACTTGGGGCTTCCTAACAGACAATAAGTGTCTGTTCGAATCAGTCTTAGCAGATAATACTTAAATACCTGCTAATTAAGCCCAATTGTGACATTATGATATGCAAGCCTTTAATAGTGAGTAACAGAAGAAAGAGTCAAAGCAATCGATGCTGATAAAACTTGCATTTCTAAAGATAAGGTTAAGTGTTTCTCTGAAACCTTAATGGGAACAGATTCAAGCTCACTGCCTCCCAGTGCCACGTTATCAGTCTTGCAGCTCCGTACCAAGTGCTGAGTTTTGGTGTGTGCATTCAGCGAGAAGCTGCTGTCGCTGCTGGAGCATGTGCTGTGAGCTGCAGCTGGCACCGACACCTCTCCAGCTAGATATTTTCAGAAGCAGCACCACCAAACCGCTCGGCTGCTGACAGCAGTGCACAGCGGTTGCAGATTCGTGTGTGCTCGGACCCATCCTGCTTCCTGGTCACTGCAAAATCAGAGCGCTCTGCAGCTGTGCTGTCTGGGGGAGGAAGCAGGAGCCTTGTTTCTGAGAGACCTCACGTTAATTTTTGAAGCTGCTTACTTCAGGGCTAGACCAGAAAAGCCGTGACAGGCTTTTGGGGCGGTAGTTGCAATAACTAAGTTTATGCAGTCAGTGCTGAAGCAAGTTTTCCTGCTCTGTCCTAACCAAACTAATCCGTGCATGAGCCATGTGTTCCGCTGGTGTGCTCCCCAGGGTGGGATTTCGGGCTGGGGCTGTTCTAAAACTGCTGGGATCTGAGCTCCTCACCCGCAGCATCCCCAAAGTGAGAGCCTTGTGATGTCTGGTTTTCTGTCAGTACAAAAGCAACTGTTTGTTGTTTTTTTTTTCTGAGCAAGTGTCAGCTATTGCAAGCAATACCCTTAAATTCTGTTCCACCCCCCTTGCCCAGGGGGGTCACAGAGTATTTTAAGTGCTAAGTGTTTTGTCCATGCCTGCGGCAGCCGTGCATCGGTATCTGCGTGCATATGTACGGCTGGGGAGGGCATCAAAGCTCCGGCTGCCCGCAGCAGCGATTCGTAGCCGATCACCGGGGAAGGAGAAGCACCTGGCCAGGTGTCAAACGGGGTCCATACAGGTCAGGATTCCTGTGGGGTTTGCAGAGGGAGCGCCCTGGGGCCACGGGCACATCAATGCCTTCACCTGGAGAAGCTGTGAGCCCATGACAGATACGTGACCCTGGGGTGCTCTGCTCTGATGCAATCCAGCCCGGGCACGGGCCTTGACCTTGCTGGGGCCATGGGACCACGCAGCTGCAGCCGCCCCTGCTCCCTTTGCAGTTTTCCTCCCTCTATCGCACCCCTGACCAGTGCCACATCTCTCAGCCGGGCTTTTTGGCTCCTGCACCAAGTTTCTAGCAATCCAACCTTGCCTAAGCCGTGTGAAAGAGCAGCTCGGGCTGCCGGGGCAGGTCCCTGCCGTACTGGCATTTGGTCCTCACCCGACACCTTGCGCTCGGAGCCGCCTTTGTCACAGGCCGAGCCCCTGCGCGGGGCCGGCAGCTGTGCCGGTGCAGTTGTGCACACAGCGGGGGGCGAAGCAGCCGTGGGTGGCGGTGCTGCACAGCTGGGGTGCTCCGGGGAGGTCCGGGGGGACAAGTGTTGGCTTTGTCATCGCGTTTTCCCTCCCCTTTTTGTCTGGGGCAAGGCAGAGCAGAGCTCCCGGAGGGCCTCCATCCCGGTCCGTGTCCCGGTCATTGGAGCAATAACGCCTTCTGCCCCGAGTGGTGCCTCACTCGGCCGGCTGGACGGCTGTTACCCGTGCCAGTGATAAGCCCTTGCTCTGTTTGCTCTCACGCGCTCTTTCCTCGTGCGTCCAAAGCAAACCGCGCTTATCTTTGCCTCCTGGAGCACGTGCAGCTCCCGGGGACGCGGGCACCGGCCCACGGGTGGTGGTGGCCGTGCCTTGCACAGCCCTGAGGCTCCCGAGGGCTTCTCTAAGCAGGGAGGTGAGAAGGGTCCGGCTGCACGTGCCCATGGACGGTCCCTGCTCTCCCACCCGTCCCAAGGCCCCGGGGTGCTGAAGGGCCGCTCGTGTCCCCTGAGCCCCGGCCTGGCCCTGCAGGACCCCACAGCAAGCAGGGCCTGGAGCTGCCCCCCCAGCACGACTGCCCCCAGTCTGGGTGTCCCTCTGTCCCACAGCCGATGTGTATTGGGCCGAGCAGGCCCCGTTCCACACGCGGGGCGCCCAGGCAGATACCTGCCTGCCCGACACGTAGCTTTGATGTCTTCCGTCCAGCCTGGGATCAATCTCGGCCCGGCTGCCAGCCCCCCTCCTTCCCCAGGGTCACTTCTGAACCCGCTGCTGGGTTTCAGACACATGATGGAGGGGCCGAGATCTCGAGATAGGGAACTGGGGGGGCCCTGCCGGGGCAGGGGGCTGGTGGGAGAAGGGCAGCAGCCCTCTAGGCTGTGCTTCGTGTGGTAATTTTTAAGAGCGAGCTCCTAGCCCGCGAGGGAAAAGGCAAAAAAATAAATGAAAAATGAAGGGGTTTTATTTCAGAAAGAGCCCCGCTCCCCAGGTGTCTGCCCCCTGCCAGGGGTTAGCAGCAGGGCCGCCCTCTCCCAGCGTTTAACAGCCCCCGCAAATGACCCTCTAATGACGGCTGCAGGGGCGAGGTGCTGGCGGGGATGTGAGCGGGGCTGGCGCAGGGCCGCTGGGGCTGAGAACCAGACGAGCTTTGTTTATCCGCGGCCTGGGATGTGGATTGGGGCCCATCAGGCTGGGCCGGGGATGTGGAGTCGGGGCAGGGGGGTCCTGCCGGGGGGGGGGGGGCCAGGCTCAAACCCAGACCCCCGCTCGCCCCCGCTGCACTGCCGGGGCAGGGACCCCTGGCAGCAGTGCCCAAAAAGCGAGCTGCCTGCTTCAAATTATTGCTGTTAGGGAATGCGGCCCTGCCCTTATCTCCCAGGGGCAAATCAAGGTGGAAATCCACTTAGCCCCTCTCCTTGCTTCAAAGGCCGCAGGTGCTTCCCCAGTTGCTCTTGAGCAACCCACAATCTATATGATCAGGGTGGGAATGGCACCTTCACCATCCCAGGTGAAGTTTCCCATCCCCGGAGCGGGGTTACATCTTTTCCTGCCGCACACCTACAAAGCACGGTGCCCTTTGCACGCTGCATTGACACGGGGGGCTCCCAAATCCCCCCTGTGCCCCGATCTGCCTCGAAATCCCAGGGGAAGCTGCACGAGCAGCCCAGCTCTCCTCGTGGCAGCCAGGCAGGGTGGCCCTGAGCACCCGAGGGTGGCCGGGGTGGGGGGCAGCGTGGGTGCGTTACTCCTGGGGGGTCAGGAAATCCATTTGTACCGACAGGGCACCCCGCAGGTGGGCTGGTGCTTCTGCTCCGGAGCCTTAGCCCTTTATTTTAAGTAGAAGGAGCTGCGGACCGCGGCGTGTTGGTCACATCGGGAGGGGGCTGCCAAGTGCTCGCCGCCCAGCTGCTCACACCAGACCCCAGCTGGAGACGATGGGGGGAGAGCCCCCGGCACCACAATGCATGGAGAGCCGGGGGGTCGCATCCCGAGAGACCACCCAGCAGCAAAAAGGGGGGTGGAAATAGGCAGCATGCAGCAGGCATTTCTTAAATACATAATTTATTGAGGAATGGTACAAACACGGCCCTTTCCCTACTGCCCCATCCAGTGAGTGGTTGAAAAGGTTTGAGCAAGGCTGTGCAGATGAAAGCAGCGCCTGAGCTGAGGTTTTCAGGGCAGGCAGGAGGGCTGGGGGGGGGTTAGACGTACCCTGACAGACCTCAGGGCTGCATTACATCCAGGGGCACCCAGCTTACCCGTGCAAGCTCTTATTAGAAACTTTTAATAGAAATCTGATAGAGTTTTAATAGAAATACAATAGAAAATTTAAGAGAAACGCCCACCCCTCGGGGGACGCTGCAAATCTCAGCCGTTCGGATGCTGAGCGAGGTCGGGTGTTGGTGCTGCAGGTGGCCCTGGGCGAGCCTCCAGCTACTGGGAGTGCTCGGGGCGTGCAAGGGCAGCACCGACACCAAGGAGGGACGCTCCACGAGCGTGAGCGGAGCAGCACCAGCCCAGCAGCCTCCCCATGCGTCGCCTGGGTCTGCCCCTGCCCTGCAGCGCTGCCACTACAGGGGACGTTCCCCCCGTCACCTCCCCGCCACCATCCACCTCCCACAGTTCTGTCCCGGTGCTGTCTCCTCTCTCATGTCCCAAACCCCCGGGCACGAGGGTCCCGGAGGTGGCAGGGTCTCAGAGACGCCCCATCCGTGTTCTGCTCGTGGCTGGCGGCCAGTCCTCGGGGACACGCAGCCCCGCCGTCCCCTCCCCAGCGCGGGAGGAGCTCGCCTCAGTTGCAGCCGCACTCCTCGATGACCATGTCCTCGTGGTGGCGGACGACGATTTCGCCCTTCTCGTAGTAGAGCATGGAGAGGGGGCTCATCCTGACGGGCGAGCAGGCAGGGCACGGCACCTGGTTGGGCTTGTAGAGCTGCAGCAAGCTCTGCGGGGACACGGGAAGGGCACGGCCTCAGCTCCCCGCCTCGCGCCGCCGGGCCGGGCGGCAGGAGCACGGGGCAGCGGTGGCAGCGGGACCCTCTTACCTGTATGTAAGCGTGGTTGGTGGGCTTGAAGGTCTCGTCCACGGGCGACGGGCACTGCCCCTCGCACCGGTAGGCGTTGTACTTCTTGGGGTAGACGATCCAGCTGCCCCAGCCGGTCTGCTCGAAATCCACCATCATGTCCACCCTCCTGCACAAGGACTTGGCGTTGGCGTCCTCCCCCGGGCCGGGAGCAGGAGCGTCGCTCACCTTGATCCTTTGCTTCTCCTTCCTGTTCCTGCGGTGCCGCCGGCTCCCCGGGCCCTTGGGGCCGCTGTCACGCATGACGTGCTTGGAGGTCTCCACTGTCCTGATGAGGCTGTGGTCTCCCGGAGACTTGTCCTTGGAGAAGACAAGCAGCAGGACGCTGTCCGCCAGCTCCTGGGGCACGGCCGGCTCCTCGTGGCCGAGGTCGCTCGTGTCCCACGAGCCCGGCGTGGCGGTGGCCGGGGCAGGCACCGTGCTCGCCTCCCACAGCTCCGTTTCCGCAGGACTCGGGCTGCCAGGAGCCGCGTCCTGGTGGAGCCAGGACCTGAGCGTGCCGGTGAGGTTGAACACCTCCCAGGCGGCCTGGCTATCCGAGGGGCTGCCGGAAAACGTGCCCAGGAAGAGCTCGCGAGGGCAGGTCCTGCCGGCCGGGCACCGCCGCTGGCTGTGGAAGATGTCCAGGGTGACATTGCGGGCCGGGGGCAGCGCGGGCGGGCGGACGCGCAGCTCGGCCAGGCTGACCTCCTGGCTGCCCCACAGGGACGTCATGTCGAAGGAGAGCGCCCAGCGGGAGCCGTTCCGCCGGGAACCTGCGGCAGGAGCGGGGACGTGAGGGTGGCCCCAGGGGTGACGGGGCGCTCGGGGACGGGATGGGGATGGGGACCGGGATGGGGATGCTCAGGGATGGGGCACCCGGGGGCAGAGCTGGTCCCGGGACAGGAGCGCCTGGGGACAGCGCAGTGCTGGGATGGAGATGCGCAAAGGCACCGGGGAACAGTGCCAGTCCCGGGACAGGGATGCTCAGGGACGGGGTACCCGGGGGCAGAGCCGGTCCCGGGACAGGAGCGACTGGGGACGGGGATGCACAAAGGCACCGGGGGCCGGCGCCGGTGCCAGAGACCGGGATGCTCAGGGATGGGGCACCCGGGACAGGAGCTCCCGGGGACAGCGCCGGGACGGGGATGGGGATGCTCAGGGACGGGGCACCCGGGGGCAGAGCCGGGACGGGGATGCTCAGGGACAGGGCACCCGGGACAGGAGCTCCCGGGATAGGAGCGCCCGGGGACAGTGCCGGGACGGGGATGCTCAGGGACGGGGCACCCGGGACAGGGCACCCGGGGGCAGAGCCGGTGCCGGGACGGGGATGCTCAGGGACGGGGCACCCGGGACAGGGCACCCGGGGGCAGCGCGGTGCCGGGCCGGGTCCGCGCAAAGACCCCGGGGGGGGGCCAGCTGCGGGCCGGGGCCCCACTCACCGTGCGGGGCGATGCTGAGCGCGGCGGCGGCGGCGGCGCGGAGCGGGGCGGGGGGGGCGCGGAGCAGCTGCAGCATCAGCGGGGGGCAGCGCGGGGGGGCGCGGGGGGCGCAGCCCAGGCGGAGCAGGGCCAGGGCGCAGAGCGCCAGCGCGGAGCGCAGCGGGGGCCGCATGGCTGCCCCGGGCCGCCCGCCGCCCGCTATTTGTACGGCGGCCCCGAGCGCCGCCCCGAGCGGCCGCGGCCCCCCCCGGCCCCCCGCGGCCCCCTCCCCGCCCGGCCCCCTCCCCCGGCCCCTTCCCCGGCCCTCCCCGCCCGCCCGCCCCCGGTGTGCCCCCTCCCGGCCCTTCTGCCCCCTCCCGGGGGTGCGGGACCCGGGGGACACGGGGGGGGGGGGGGGGCGCGGGGACACGGGGAAGGGATGTGGGGACACCGGGGGGTGGACGGGGACACCGCGGGGATACCCCGGGGACACCCCGGAGAGGGGATGCAGGGATACCGGGGGGACACCGGGAACACCGGGGGAACACCGGGGGGTGGATGGGGACACCGCGGGGATACCCCGGGGACAAAGGGATACCGGGGGGACACCGGGGACACACCGTGGGGTGGATGGGGACACCGCGGGGATACCCCGGGGGCACCCCGGGGAGGGGATGCAGGGATACCGGGGGAACACCGGGAACACCGGGGGGACACCGGGGGGTGGATGGGGACACCGCGAGGATACCCCGGGGAGGACACGGGGGGACCGGAGGGACACCGGGGGGGGGAATGGGGACACCGCGGGAATACCCCAGGTACACCCCGGGGGGGGACACCGGGGGACGCGGGGGGGGGCGCGGGGCGATACCGGGGGGTGGACGGGGACACCGCGGGGATCCCCCGGGGACATCCCGGGGGAGGACACGGAGATACGGGGGGGGACACCGGGACCAGCCCCCCCCCAACCAAGGGAGCGGCCGGGCGGTGCCTGCAGGGCGCCCAGCCCCGTTGCCCCCCCAGCCCCGAGCCCCGCTTCGCCCCCTGGCTGCGTGACGTCACGCCCCACCACGCTGACGTCACGCCCCGCGCGGTGACGCCGCGGCCCCCTCCCCGCCCTCCCCTCCCGCCGCCGGCAGGGGGCGCCGCCAGCCCCTCGCTGTGGGGCCCACCGCGGGCGTCGCCCTTTGAAGCGGCAAGTCTCGCGAGAGCGGCGAGGCCCCGCGAGAGCGGGCGAGTGGCGGCGGCCATGGCGGCGGCGGCGGCGGCGGCGATGGCGGCGCCCGGCGGGGAGGGCGCGGAGGCGGCCCCGGAGCCGCCGCCCCCCGCCGAGACCCCGGCGCCGCCCGAGCCGGGCGCTGCCGACGGCGACAGCGGGTGCGGGACCGGGACCGGGACCGGGGGGGTGCCGGGGGTGCCGGTACCGGGGGTGCCGGCCCCGCGCTCAGGCCCCGTTTGTGCCCTTTCAGGGGAGAGGCGGCGCCGGGGGACGTCGCCGCGGCGCTGGAGGCCGAGTCCGGCAGCGGGAAGGACCCCATGGTACGGGGGGGGGCTGTGGGGCCGTCGGTCCGTCCGTCACCGGGGCCGGTCCGGCGGGGAGCGGAGCCGCGGTTCTGAGCCCGGGGACCTCCGCAAACAGCGGCCGGCTACGGGGGAGCGGGGCGGACCCGTCTCGGGGGGGGGGCCGAGGTAGGACGGGGGCAAGGGGCGTAAGGGGGAGCGTGTAACGGGGGTAAACGGGGCCGCGTAACGGGCGTAAGGGGGTCCCCAAGGGGTTCCGTGGCCGTGTGAGGGACGCTTCGGTGCGGTGCCGGTGGCAGAGCCCTGGGGCGGGCTGCCGGGGAGCCTGCGGAGCCCCCGTTGCAGGTATCCAACCCCCCCCTCCTCGGGACGCCGCCGGGCCCGGGGCGAGCCTGCCCGGCAGGGGTGGGTCGGGCTGGGTGGTCCCCGGAGGTCGCCTCCGACCGAAGCCGTTCTGTGGCTCCGTGATCCCCGCGCCCTGTGGCTCCGTGTGATCCCCGCAGTCGCCCTGTCACGCACCCGATCGGTTCTGCCCAAAGCTACAGAGTGGTTCAGGCTCGCTCGCAGCGTGGCTCGGTATCGGGGCCGTGGTGTGCGAATATTGCTCCAAATTCCGCTGTCTTGACAGCTCCCGCACAAACCTTTGCTGTCTGGTCCGGTCAGCCTCTCGGCCAGCCCCCGTGTGCTGATGTGCTCTGCTTGCAGGAAGGTGCCGGCGATGCCTCGGAGGCCTTGGATGCCCAGGCGGGCTCCGTGGATGAGGAGAACGGACGCCAGCTCGGAGAGATCGAGCTGCAGTGCGGGATCTGTACGAAGTGGTTCACAGCAGACACGTTTGGCATCGATACCACGTATGTAAGCTCTGCGTAATGCTAGGCATGGAGCTTTGGTGTCTCCTTTTATCTGCGCCCCCTGTTCTCTTGAAAACAAAGCAATGTGCCTACATAAATCGGGTGCGGGTTTCACCTTGCGCTGTCCTCGTCCACCTGCTGTAAGCAGTGACAGGCTGCTTGAGGCCGATTAAGAGAAATCAGTGCAGAAGCTACAGCCTGAGGAAGCTAGAAGTTTAATGTCATTAATGTGTTTGGGCAGTCTGAGCACAACATTGTGTGCAGTCATTAACCCTTGGTATTTCTGTACAGTGCTTTAATTAATGGGAAGGTACTGAGTCTGCTGTTAGGTAAAGTTCAATCATTAGTCAAGGAGGTGGTGGAGGAAATAAATTTCTTCACAAAAAGATTCTGATCCGGTCTGCTCAAATCAATGAGTTTTGAAGGGCTGCTACCAGGTATGTTAGGGGCTAAATTTATGGTTGGTTTGTGTAAGAAAAAATGGAAATGTAGAGTGAGATTCTCAAGGACAAGGACTGTGTATTTTGTGCCTAAAAAGTACTCCAGAGTTCCACTTAATTTTAATTGATTAACTCTGGTTGAGCTCCTTGTCTAGAGCTTCTGGGTTGTTGTTTTTCTGCTGGGTGAATTTCAGGACTTGTCTGAAACAAGATGACACTTAGTTTGCTTACAGTGTTCCAATGAGCTTTGTGGCTTTTGTTACTGCTCACGATAAAATTAATTTGATGAAAATATTAGTGAACCTGTAAGACGTTCTTTTTGTAGCGAGAGCATGAGAGTAATTGATTTCTTAACCTGGTGTAAGAGGTGAGGCATGCACCAGAACTCATAAATCGGCGTGCTCTTTTCCAGATCGTGTTTGCCTTTCATGACCAACTACAGTTTCCATTGCAATGTCTGCCATCACAGTGGGAACACGTATTTCTTAAGAAAACAAGCAAGTAAGTGTAAAAGCTCACTCGTTGAAAGTTTGTGCTAGATAATCCTAGGGGCTTCATTGTCTAAAGACTTTGGGAGGTTTCTGCTGGGACTTGCCAAAACTTGAGCAACAAGCATGCACAGCTTTTTCAAAATACGTATTGCCATTTTGCCACTAATTTTGTAAAAGTGAAAACCTGTTCGGTGTGGGGTGGGATGGAACCTGGGACATTTCGCCATTACTCGAGATAGCATGGGTGCTTTGTGTTTTGTTATCACTGCGTGAGTGCTCGTGTGTTTGATCTTCCTCATGGAGTCTGACTCTAGCTTTGGTATATCTTTGTTTTTAAGATCTCAAGGAAATGTGCCTTAGTGCTCTGGCCAACTTGACGTGGCAGTCAAGGACACAAGATGAGCACCCAAAAACTATGTTCTCAAAAGATAAGGTAAGGCTGTTAGAAAAATTATCAGAGATTAAAGTAATTTATGATGTCACTAAAGAGCAAGTTCAAACAAATAGGGCAGTGTGACTTTCAGATCTGTGTTGTTAACTGTTGCTGATTGGATTTGTTGTTTTTTAACAGGATATTATCCCATTTATTGATAAATACTGGGAGTGTATGACAACAAGACAGAGACCTGGGAAAATGACTTGGCCTAATAATATTGTCAAAACCATGGTACGTAATTGGAGTTAAGTTCACGGAGGATTTTCTGTGAATGATAAAGTTGTCTGACATTCATCTTTGAGGTCTAGACATAGAGCTAACTGGTGAAGATTGTAATGCTTCTTCCTGCGGCTTCTTATGTAGTTGGTACTGGTAGGACATGTTAATAGTACGTGTTTTGACTTAAGCATTTGTTAATGAATTTGCTGTGATTGTATCCCTTGTTTTCTGTTTTAGTGTAAAGAAAGAGATGTGTTCTTAGTGAAAGAGCATCCAGACCCAGGGAGTAAAGATCCAGAAGAAGACTACCCAAAATTTGGACTTCTAGACCAAGTACGTAATTAGAGCTGGAACGAAAATGCCCTGTTGGGAGGGAAGGGAGGGGTGTTATTTTTGCTGATAGCTTATGCTCAGTCAAATAAGCAAAAATTATCCAAGACAGCGTAAGCCAGTGCTGCGCCCAGTGATGTGCTGGAATTAATTCTCCAGCACATGGAAGTGCCGTGTTTGGACTTGGAATGGTAAGTTTGTCTGAGTCTGTACTTCAGCTCTTTCTTTCCTTCCTTTTCCAGGATCTTGCCAATATTGGTCCTGCGTACGATAACCAGAAGCAGAACAACGCTGTATCCACAAGTGGAAGCTTAAATGGCAAGTTCTTTAACTCTTCTTTTTTTCCAGTATTTGGTTCGAAGCTGCGTTTTCCCAGTCCTGTAGCGTAGAGTGAGTGCAGTTACATCAGCTGAGATGTGACCGTTAAACCTGTTGTGTGGACTGAGGTTGTGTTTATGATGTTCGAAACACGTCAAGCCAGTCTCACCATCCCTTTCCATAGGGATTAACTTACTGTAAAGGTTCAGCTTTCTTCTTCGTGGTGGCCAGCTAATTCAAGGTGCTTCCAAGAAAGCTGAGCTCCATGGTTTCCTTCCATAATTGTTTTAATTTACATACTTGTATTACTCAGATTTCCTGTTCTCCTCACTCTTGAGATTTGCAAGTAGTAAGGGAAGGTATAAGTAATGTGTTTCCTTATGATCACTGTTTGTGTTTTACTGTTATTCCTTTTTGTGGGATGACAGCTGTGCAAAGGAAGAACTTTCCCTAGCTCATCACGAGTAATTTTAGCGATCTTATTGAAGTAGTATTAAGAGCTGGTGACATTACCTTGTACCATTCCATGTGAAACATGCTGAATTATTACCTAGCAGGAGGTGATTCGGGCTTTTAAAAATAGGATTTAAGGCTGCATTGTCTCCGTTTCGTGCACTGGTTGTTTTTTTCTTTAACTATTGGAAGTTTCTCAAATATGTGGTGCCACTTCTGTTCTTACAGGTGGAGCCTCTTTGGGTGGTGAATATTTACCTTTCAGCTTCTAAAACTTAAGTATTATTGTGGTTTGGAAAGCTTTTTTGCTCAGTTATCTTAGAAGCTATATTCAATTTAAAAATCAAAAGTGCGCCCTGACATGATTGCAAGAATATTTTAATACAAACCAACAATTTCACCTTTTAATGTTTAGCAATTAGAAGCTTTAAATTCATCATATTCTGCCCCGCCTGACTGGTTTAAAGTTTTATTTTCAGTTAAGATTATTTTTAAGTCTGTGGGATTCAACCTGATATTTTTGTGATTTAAAATCGTAATGCCTAAATAAGAGGTCTGAGTCTGTGACATTCTGGTTGCTTAGTTAAATAAGTGGTGGCAACCTGGGGAGTCTCAATATCCGCACTAAAGCTAGCAAGTGCGGTTCAGATCACGTCACGTGTGTGCAGAATATGGTAACCCTTCAGCGGTCTGAACCCCTCACACTGCCAGGGGAGTGCTGATAATTTAAAGCTTGCTGTGTTTCTAGTTACAACCCAGTTTGTGGTTCTTAAAGGTGTTTATCTGCAGTCCAGAGAAATTGTGGTTTTCCTTGTAAATCAATAGTAATGCTTTTTGAAATAGCGTAATGGTAAAATGCATACGCAATTTAACGTATTGAAATATTCATACTGATAGTAGTTTGATAAAATTTGACACGTAGCTTTTCCTGTAACACAGTTACATTTATCACTAGAAGTTGGGTGCCATAATGTGAAATGACGTGCTTTAATCGTAGTACTAATTTCGGTAATACTGAAGAGAAACACCTCTAGTGCTTTTCATTTCTACCCAACTTCGGTGTATTTTATTTTATAGATTAAAATACATTGGTAAGTGCTTACTGCGTGTGCAGGTATTGGTGTCAGAGTGTTTCTCCAGCATTGTGTGTCACTGGGCTGACAACTTTGCTTACAATCAGATAGCGTGTGCTGTAGGTTGGGTTTTCTGCTGCTTTTGCAGAAACAAATTTGCATTATGTGACTGGAATCTCCATGAAAACAAATAATAATGCTTTCAGACAGGAACCTACTGCTGCTGGCTGGAGATCTTTCTGTGAGAGAAAAGATTTTTAATTCTCATTGTAAAAACTGGAGTGGAGCTCGTTTTATTGGTAAATCTCATTTCACTTCCACTCTAAGTTACGACGCTTGAAAAGTTGACTGCAACCTACGAAAAGTTCTGGGTTTTTCTGTGCTCAGTGCAGTTCGTTTCAAGTGTAGCTGTGTGGAAGAAGGCACATAAGCTAATGAACAGATGTGAGCTTGGCTGCTTCTGCCTCTGCTGTTCATGGAGATTCCACGCTCACAGGCTCTCTCTGATCGCCGGTTGCTTAACATGCTGTGATTTCTCTCTGAAGGGGGAATTGCCGCAGGAGGCAGTGGGAAGGGACGGGGAGCAAAACGCAAGCAGCAGGACGGAGGGACCACAGGGACGGCCAAGAAAACCAGAAGGTAAGAGGAAAGAGGACAAAGTGGCATGGTGATGAGCATCTTTAGCAAGTCATACGTTGGACAGAGGGACGGCTGCAGTTTCGATGCCCTAGGCTGCCTCCCATCTGTCTCTGTCTGCCCTTATTTAGGGGGAGTCATGCCATAACCCTGAGATGTTATTTGTGCGTCACCTGCTAGAAAGTATTTGAAGTAGCTGAGTACGTGCTCATTTCACGCCAGCTCTTTTGAGAGCAAAGTGCTGTGCAGGCTGTGACGCTGCAGGTACTGCTCTGTAAGAGGTGGTACTGGGCTGACCTGTAGCTGGACTGCAGCCACTTTGAGATGCCAACCTGTAGTTTTTGTGCTTCACAGCGACCCGTTGTTCTCTGCGCAGCGGTTACCGCCCCATGGCTATCCTCTGGAGCACCCCTTTAATAAAGATGGATATCGTTACATCTTGGCTGAGCCTGACCCCCACGCGCCTGACCCAGAGAAGTTGGAGCTGGACTGCTGGGCAGGGAAGCCTATTCCTGGGGACCTCTACAGAGCCTGCCTGTACGAACGAGTCCTCCTAGCCCTGCACGACCGAGGTACGCAGCTTGCTGATCGTACACGTTATGTAGCCAGCTCTTCTTACCAGGGGCCATCGTCTCTAACCTCATGTTACAAGTTACTGAGGTTGCACATGTTATTGCTTTAAGAGGTGCGAATGTTAAATCCACTTCTGTATGGTCACTTGTGCAGTGATATCAAAAGGCATTAGAAATTGCAAATGAATTGTGAACGTGCTCTTATCTGCTGCAGCTCCTCAGTTGAAGATTTCGGATGACAGACTGACTGTCGTCGGCGAGAAGGGCTATTCAATGGTACGAGCCTCACACGGGGTGCGGAAAGGAGCGTGGTACTTTGAAATATCCATGGATGAGATGCCTCCGGACACAGCTGCCAGATTAGGCTGGTCGCAGCCATTGGGTAAATAATTTTACCAAGTATTTGTAGCAGGCATTGGTTTCTAACTAGTTCCTACTTTTTGTTATTGTTTTTCCCAGTAATTTAAACCTCAGAAGAGGAACTAGTGTTGAGCTTGCCTATTTTGTCACTGCTTTACCAAGGGATAAACTCTTTCAGTAGGTGCTCTGAGCTGTGCAGAACTGCAGTACTGGCAGCTCCTTTATGCTGCTGCATGCGTGGCCTTGCTTAATGCTTTAGTCACCATATTTGTGCTAATGACAGTTATATTTATTAACTGAATGTAATTATTAGCCCAAAACATGAAGGGGCGTACATATAGAGGTGTTCCTGATACAATTTGAATGTTGATCAAGAAGCGTTGGTTTCTGCAGGGAACCTCCAGGCACCTCTGGGCTACGACAAGTTCAGTTACTCCTGGCGCAGCAAGAAGGGAACCAAGTTCCATCAGTCAATAGGGAAGCACTATTCATCTGGCTACGGACAGGGAGATATACTGGGCTTTTACATCTGTCTTCCAGAAGATACTGAGACTGCCAAATCGCTGCCTGATACTTACAAAGATAAGGTGAGATGTGGGCTTCATTAACTGAAGTGGTGACTGTGGGGACTAGTGGGAAACTGCTCAGCCTCGTTTTTCCTCTCTCTGAGTGTGACCTTCCCAGCCTACCTCTGGGTGTCACTCTGGTTCACAGCAGAGAAGTCTGAAGGGTTGACTTCAAGAAAACAAAATACCCCCACCCAGAGGCTCTGCCGGGGAACACTGCGTGTGAACTACTGAATGAGATTTCCCACATCTCGTTTCATCTACTCTTCCCCTCCTGGTTCTCAAATATTTGAGCTGTGTGAATCACTCTTCATGGGTACTCTTGACACAATAGGCGCGCCTTTCCCAGAGCAGGGCTCCTGTAGGCCTGCCGTTCTTTAATATGTCACTGTAGGTAACAGATTTTCGGATTATTTCTGAAGTGGGTGTTTCCTAATATTTCAGGCTTTGATCAAATTTAAAAGCTACTTGTACTTTGAAGAGAAGGACTTTGTGGACAAAGCAGAGAAGAGCCTAAAGCAAGCACCTGGAAGCCAGGTAAGTTAAGCATTGGTAGGTGGCGTGGAAGGATGCAGAACTTAAGAGTGGTGAGCCTGCTGAGACTGTTTTCTGTGTATGTTAGTCACGTCTATTTAATGACCACAAAGGGAGGCTGAGCATCAAAAAGAATACAGGTGAACTGACCAAACCAGCTGCACCCTTTGCTTGTAGTGTTCTTGCTGTCACTTAAGTATGTTAAAAATGTCTGGCATCAGGCAGAAGGGGAGTCACTGATAAGCTGCCTTTTGACAATTACTTTGTGGATCACAAGTAAGGTCCTGAAAGTTAGCATCAGTGGAAAAAAAAAACTTTTCATTTTACTTTTCAGATAATATTCTTCAAGAACGGTGTCAGCCAAGGTGTTGCTTTTAAAGACATTTTTGAAGGCGTTTATTTTCCTGCTATTTCTTTGTACAAAGGCTGCA
Source organism: Anser anser (assembly GCF_964211835.1). NCBI lineage: Eukaryota > Metazoa > Chordata > Aves > Anseriformes > Anatidae > Anser > Anser anser. The sequence continues at coordinate 1,002,340 of NC_139747.1, read as the reverse complement.
CAGTAAGTAACATACTGTCAAAGATAATGCCTAAGTCCAGCCGTAGCTTTATTAATGCATAGAGTGGACGTGCTGGGAGGGTGTCAAGCAAGCCCAGTTAAGTGAGCAAAGATGGGGAGTTGTCTTATTAAAACTAGTCTAGAGCAATGCAGCTGTTCACGTGTGGGATTTAACTTCCTCAGAGTACTGAGTGAATGCTGTCCTTTGGTGCAGGGCTGTATGTTCACATGTTCTTGCACAGGGTGCAGTTAAGCTCAGGAGTGTAAGAGGGTGAGGCCTGAAGAATTTTTGCCTTTTTTTTCTAATGCAAATGTCTTCCATAGGTTTCTATAAACTTTGGACCGTATTTCAAGTACCCACCCAGAGATATCACTTACCGTCCAGTAAGTAATGACTGACGTTCTGCCCCCCCCCACTTTATTTAAATACCTTGCGGCTATCACAAAATGTGGTTGAAAATTTGCTATGGTGGGGAGGAGTAGATTTATAGCAAGCCTGTATCTGGCCTCTTCAGGTTTTGTACTTGTAGCTTGATCATGCAGCTGAAAGGAATGTATTTAAAAATCTTGAAGGACAAAGAGCATTAAAAAAAAACAACTTTGAATAACTCTTTCCTCTTGACAAAGACACCTTTCATTTTAATTAAATATTTGATGCAGCCTATTAGGGCCCTGATTATGCCTGTGATAGCTTTTTAATATAAGGCCTGACTTGCTGTTTAAGGAAATGGCAGTATTTTTATCTCTGCTAATGTTTTCAGGAGGGACAGTCCTCGAGTACAGGCACAGGGGTGGCATTACCCCAAGTGCTACACAAACAGTGGTGGCCAGCAGGGCTTGTCCCTCTGTCCTGAGCCTGTGCGTTGTGCATCAAGCTAACTGCCTTTCGCTCCCCTTGCAGATGAGTGACATGGGCTGGGGTGCTGTCGTAGAGCACACGCTGGCAGATGTTCTGTACCACGTAGAGACGGAAGTTGATGGAAGACGAAGCCCACCCTGGGAGCCTTAAAAGAAGTAGGTGCAGCATAACAGACCAAGGACACGGTGGCTATCAAATCAAGTGGGTTTTATTCTGGGAGAATGGGCATCACTCAGAACAATCTGTCAATGAACAAACATGATGAAGCCAATGCAGCTCTTGGTGGCAGGCGTTTTTGTATGTATATTTGTTACCTGCTGAAGATTCATGCGCTACCCCTCTGCTGGAGTCTAAGTGAATGCAGTTCTAGTATGTATTGTGCTATTTGTGAGCATCTCTCGGAGTCTTCAGTAACTTACGGCGTAGCTAGCTGAAGAAGCAACTATTGTGTTGAGATACTTCTCACCTGATGTACTGGGGTTGTAACAGTCATTTTTCAGTGAGAGCAGGCTGCAGTTGGACCTACCTGCTGTATGTATACGTGCAGAAGCAACATTGACACTTCTGCTCACCTGTGTTTGGCTAATTGTAAACAGCTTCCATCCAGAAGGATTGTGTTGTAGCAAGACTACTGCATGTAAGACTGAAATTTGGGCTTCTGCCCAAACTGTATTTTTTTTTACATAAACTGGCAGCCAGTTTAAAAATAAACCTTTCTTTAAACTCTTATATTTTTGTCTTGTGATTCTTTTTTTGTTTAGATATCTAGTTTCATTCGTAACCTGTAAACTCAAAGTAGCTACTTTAAATCTGAAGCTCTCCTCCAGCTAACTGTATGAAAGCACTGACTATCTTTACAGGGACTCCTGCCAATGACCATCATTACAGAGCTTTGAATAAATAATTTTCCTGTACAGACATGCATAATTATAATCAAATAAGTTAGAGCTGCTTCACTGGGGGAAAGGAGGGGAATGAATTTTAGGTTAAGTCCTGTGTTTGCACACTGAGCAGGTGCTGGCTGGCCCCGCCTTCTGAATCAGGCTCCTGGGACCGCCCTAATAACTAATTAGCCAAGGCTTTTAATAGCAGACATTACTAATAAAGCTTTAACTGATGCAGAAGGCTGGGCCAGCACATGCTGTATGTGCAAACACAATACCTGAAGGGAGTAAAATTTCAGGTTGTCCTGCACGTGCACTCTGAGCATGTGCTGGCTGGGCTCGCCTCCTAAATCAGGCTCCTAGGAGCTCCCAGCTAATTAGTTAAAGCTTTATTAGTAATGTCTGCTATTAAAGGCCTGGCTTGTTAGAACAGGCTGGAGTTAAACTGTGTCTGACTTACCTAATTACCAAGATCCCTACTTTTACCCCTGAACAAAGCATTAAATACTAGTCCGTGCAGGAGGGCAGGTGCTGCCTCGGGGCCGGGCGCAGTCAGCAGCTCACGGCCACCGTGCGGGCCAGGCGCTCCCGGAGGTGGTTGGCGAAGTCCACCTGCGTCTGGGACAGAACCTGGTTGATGATCGTCTTCGGCAGCCAGCCCTAGAGAGGAGCAGATGACAGCCCGTGAGTGGAACTCGCCGCGGATGTAACCCTTGCTTTTCGTGTGAAATAATTCACTGTGGAGCTTACCTTCAGGTCAATGCTAAGAAGCCATGTCAACTTGGTTTGCGAAGGGTCGCCAGCCACCGGGCGCAGGATCATGCACGTGGGACCGTTCTCAGCTCTGTACAAGGGCAGGAGTGCGTGTTAAAAAGCAACATCTGACTTAACCTCAAAAAGCACTGAAGCACTTTATGAGTTAGGGTTTCCTTCGCAATTTCTTCCCCAAAACACAAAACTCACTCTGCTACTGAAACAAACAGCACAGTAACGCTGAGCCTATGCTAAAAGCCAGGACGTCAATCTGACATTGACTAAGCGCCCCTCTATGCCCGCTAAGTGAACACAAGAGGCCGTTACCTTACAAAGCCCTGCTGTTCTGGCATGGCCCCGTACTTGGTGGCCATGCCGGCCAGGACGCAGGTGGAGCCGCGCCGCTTAGCGCACCGGACGCTGACAAAGTCCCGCGGTCCAACAATGTTTCCGGGGGTAGCAGCCGCCTTCTCGTGGGTGATCACCGTGTCTTTTCCAATCTTCTGCAGAATCTGGACGGTACAAATTGTAATGTGAGGCATTTATTGCAAAAACGGCTACAATCAGTTAAAAGCTAGCTTTTGATCACTGCTTGTAACCAGATGCATGCTCTCACAGTAGCTCATCTTACAATTTCTCTCAATATAAGCATTTTCTGCATTATCCTGGAATGCAGAACATCATTTCCAGATTTCAATACCCGAAAAAGGAAGGCACGTCTCTTAATGCTTTCAGACAAGCTGCAGAACAGCAAGGTGCTCGTCCCTACTGTTGGGTACTGCTATTTCTTCTCCACTAACACCACAAACCACAAGAGAGCTGGACTGCTGCCATGCAGCAAAGAGCAAGTGCATTTCGTGCAGAATCGGTAACAATCAGCCCTCCCTCCGCAGACAGGCTGCTCTTCTGAAATAGCAGAACAGGCTTTATGCCTGTAGTGGGAAACATCCAAAATAAAAGTCCATTCCCCAAGGAATGGGCGGAAAAATCCCCATGCCCTGCTGCGATGTGCAAAGTGATTCCCCGGCCCCTGTAACGCCACGTGGAGCAGCGGATGCATCTGAGGCAGGTCAGATCCCCCCGCGCAGGCACTCCCTACCTTGACCTCTTTGACGCTGGGGTTCCACTCTCCCATCTGCTCCATGTTGTCCACCAGCTCGCTGTACACCGCGTCCAGGGGCTGGTCCACCACCACCTCGAGGCGGAACACCTTGCCCACGTCAGGCAGCACCTTGCTCTGCACTTTGTCTCCGTTATCCTGGCGAGGGAAGGCAGGATCAGCACCACAGACGCTTGCAGCAGGACCACGTCAGCCTGCCGCAGAGCAGAGCTTACCACCAGCGTCTCTGTCTTCCAGCCGTCCTGATCCCCGAGGATGCTGAGCGATTTCTGGAGGGCTTCCTCTCCTTGCTTGATGTAAGACATCTCCACCTCGCTGAAGGGCTTCTCCTCCAGCCTCGAGCCTGGAAGGCATTGGACAAAAGCAGGAGCGAGCGTAAGAACATTACAATCGGCTAACACGTCGTAATACCAGATAAGCTCTACATCAAATAGATGTAGAACCCAGGGGCTCAGGAGTTGAGCTCAGCTCCCACTGCTAGCCTGCGCTTGCCGTTTGCTTAGCAGAAGCACGACTACACACGAGCGGCTTTCCTCCAGCCGGTCCCTGAGCACTGACCCGTGAGGGCCGGCACACGGCGCGATGAGGCAGGTCCCCACCCGCCTGTCACTTACTGAGCAGGGAGCTCCTTCGGCGGACCTGGTTAATCCACGTGCTGGGCCCCGCGCTGCGGCAGGCCAGCCTGCTCAGCTCCTGGCTGATGGCGACGGCGGCTTGTCGTCGGAGACCTGGAGCAGAGAGCGCGTCACTCAGCAGAACCACGCGGGGCATTCGTCAGGCTTTGCTTTTTTTCCTTTAGACATAGATCACTGAGAACCCTCGGCGTGCCTCCTTTTACCCCCCACCACCGCTGCAGGGAGCAGCTTACTGCCCTCGTGCTACGGGAGGACAGAAGCTGGGCGGTCTCGCTCTGAGCCCAAGCCGTGCACGGGGAGCTGAGGGCAGCCCCGCAGCAGCTGAGGGCAGTCGCCCGCCTCTGCCTCTGCACGAGCAGGTGCCCAGGAAAGGCTGTAGGAAATGGAACCCGAGTACGAGATCCTGACAGCCAAGGGGACGTCATCTACGGCTCCTCCTGGGGCTCCAGAGCAAGAAGCCTGCAGCGACCTTTGTAGCGTGGGATAAATGCTCTCCTGCAGCGCTCCAGCAGAGCAGGGGCGCAGCCACGCTGGAAACGGGGCACAGCCCTCCTCCCTCGGCCCCAGAAATACATCCAGCAGCACAAAGGGGTCCTGGGGACCAAAATGCAACACCCGGGGACCGCAGCCCCCCAGCAGCAGCCCCACACCCCCGTGCCCTCACCGGTCATGTTGCGCAGGTGGCGGTAGGAGATGGCAGCGCACAGCTTGAAGGTGGCGGGCAGCATCTCCCCGGTCGGCAGCAGTCGGGGCTGGCGTCTGTGCAGCGAGAGCTCCTCTGCCCCAGCCCTGCGGGTGCTCGGCCTTAAATACGCCCGCTGAAGGATGCTGGCATGTCAGCAGGGAGATAAGAGCCGTCACTTACGGCAGGGCCCCAGGGGCCAAGGCCAGCCCCCTCCCCGCGCAGCTGCCGGGGGCCGCAGATCGCCCGCGGTCCGGGCACCGGGCGCACGCTCGCGGCCTCGTGCAGCCAGCCCCAGCCTGAGCCGCGGGACAGACCCTGCTGTGCCCAGCCCCCCGACACGGGACGGGCACCTCACGCCCGTTACTGGGACCAGAGCTTGTGGGACTGCTGCTGAGGGGTCTGCGTGCGGAGCAGCAGGCACCCCCCGGGCTCCGGCACCCCGCGGGGCTCCAAGCCGGGCACAGCCCAGCAAGCTCGGAGCCCCCGAGCAGCCCCGAGCCCCCTGCCCACACCGGGCTGCATCGAGGGGCAGCCCCGAGTCCCCCCGGGGCCGGTTATCTGCGGGTGGGCAACGGCGGAGCAGCGATAACACTCAAGGATGAAATGACATTTCTGGGATGAGTTACGGCCCCGGAGACGAGCGCTCCCGAGAACCCGTGAATCACCAGCTGCTTCCTTTGACGTCAACTCCTGCACCCTCCTGCGGGGAACCTGACCTTCCTCCTCCTCGCTGTTGCAACAGCTTGGCCAAGGGGGAGGTCAGCCGCTCGCTGCGCCAGCAAAGGACACCCCGAGCCCCCTGTGCTGGGCTGGGGGCACCTGGGGAGCCCCAGGCAGAGCCCCCAGCGTGGTCGGCCCTACTGGTCCCCCTACCTGCGCTGGGTACGGCCCCGCTGCTCCGGGACAGCTGCTCTCCATCACCACGTGCGGAGCACGGCCACCACCTGCACGCAGGAGTGAACAAATTCGCTTTCCACCGCACGCTACGCGAGGCGTTTTGCATTCGTGTAACTGGATGGAGGCACTGGTGGGACTGGGAGGAAGCCAGAAGCCGTGCGTCTCCCTCCCGAATCACTGCACCGTGAGGCAGAACCGTTGGGGAGCGGCAGCCCCCTTAGCTGGGGACCAGCAGGGAGCCCTCCACGCCAGGAGCCAGCAGGGGCTGTTGTTATCCCAGCCCGAGCAGCCGCTCCCGCACACAAGGCCTCAGCACAAGGACGCGCTCTTGTTTTTGAGAGGAGCCAAAACAGAGCCCGGGCAGAGCCACCCCTTCGGCTCCGGGGCGCCTGGTCCCCCACGGCTGTGCCAGGAGGGCACCGCCGGGCCCTTGGGGGGGGGGAGCCTGGAAAATGGGGACGTCCCCGGGCTGCTCACCCGCTCCCCGATGCCGTGTCACCATCTCCTCCGGCCGTCCCCCGGGGGTCCCACGGTGTCGCTGTGCCGTGGGTCAGTGGAGCCTGCAGGAGGGGACAGGGACCCGCAGCCCCCCTGCGCCCCAGGGGCACCGGGACAGAAAAGCCCCCGGGGTGCCGTGGGGAAGGGGAGCAGCGGGGCCAGGCTTCGTGCCTGCTGCGCCCCAGCACCTACCTCCGTCGGGGCAGGAGGAGCAGAGCTGCTCTGCCCGCGCAGGATGCGGCCCCAGCCACAGCGCGACCTGCCCGGGCCCCCGGCTGGCGATGCCGGGCCGGACCCTGCGAACCGGGGGTGCAGGGACACATCCTGCACTGGGAAAAGCACCCGGATCCCCCCCCAAACCCCTGCGGGGCGCAGGAAAAAGGGGACAAAGCACTCGTGGAGCTGGGCCGCAGGGCAGCCGCCCGTGAGCAGCCAGCTGGGTGCCCCCACCCCAGGGACAGGGGGCTTCGCTCGCCCCCCCCCCCCGACACCACCACACAACGGCACCACGCGGCTCGGATCGCAGCTTGTAGCTTAAAAACGCACGTCCAGGCGCTCACCGTACAAATATTTACAGCTGTTTACAAATGTACAAAACCCAAACCGAACGCGCTGGAACCAGGGGGCGTACAGCTCTGCAAGGGACCGAGGGCCCCGCCGCGCGCACCGTACAAAAATAAAGGACGTCTCTGCTGGGGGGCTCGGCTCTGCACGGGGTCCTGGCCCCCCCCAGCGCCGTGGGGCCCAGCCCCACGTTGCCAGCACACCCCCCCACACGTGCTGCTGCCCCTCGCGCGAAAATTCCCTTTTCTGAGCCCATTTCACATTCTGGCGGCCGTCAGTGGCTCAAGCAAGGGGGGGAACGAGGCTGTGCCCCCCCCCGGGCAGGTCCCTCCCCACGTCCCCAGCCCGTGCAGGACCCCGGGGCGCTCCCAGCCCCCCCGCTCCAAGGCTGCTTTGTTTCTATTTGGAGAGCGCAGATAAACCCGCGGCCCCCCCGCGCCCGCAGAGGTCACGCTCGGAGCTGGCGATAAGATAACGCCGGCACTGCCCAGGCTCAAACACAGCAAAAATGGGTGCTGCCGGCCGCAGCACCCGAACCCAGCCCTGGGGTGGGGGGAGAGGAGTCCCCAGGGTGCCCTCGGCAGGTGCTGACCCCCAAAACAGGCAGCTGGGGGGCTGGGGAGAGGGGCCGGGGCGCTGTGGGGTCACAGCGGGATGGGGACGGGATCTGCTTCCCCCCCTGCGCCCCTCCGCCACCGCGCACACCAGCCCCTGCCGGCCTTCGTCCCACCTCGCCTCCACGAGACCCCGGCCCCGGCAGCACCCGCTGCAGTCCAAGATGGCCCTGAGACGGCGAGGAGGGGGCTCGGGGCTGCCCCGGCTCCCCGGGGACGGAGGAGCAGGGTCAGGACGGTGCCGGTGCCGTGCTCCGGGCTTGGCAGGCGGCGCCGGCCGCGGGAAGGTGCGAGTTCGTGGCTGCCGGCTGCGGGGACGGCACGTTGGCACCGATGGTGTAGTCGGCCGGCTGGAGGGACAGAGGGACAGACAGACGGTGAGCGACGAGATGGAAGGAGAGCCGCGGCGCAGCCCCAAGACCCCGGCGCTTACGTGGCGGCGGAAGAGGCGCTGCAGAAGGCTGCGCTTGGGGGGCTCGGGCAGCTGCCTCCAGTCCAGGTCCGGGGAGCGGGTCCCGTTGGGTCCGAAGACGTTGAGGTCCTTGAAGCACTCGGTCTCGATCATCTGGGGGGGGCAGAGCGGGGCTCAGCGGGGCCGTGGAGCCGGAGCTGAGCCCCCGTTCGATGAGGACGCCCCCGCACCTCGTTCTGCCAGGGGATGGAGACGCTGCCGGTGGCAAACTTGGCGTAGAAATCGTTGTCGGCTTGGTCCAGGTTGACGCCTTTCACGGTGGAGAACTGCTCGATGTCCAGCACGTCCTTGCAATACACGGCCCGGGGCTGGGGGGGCCCAAAGTGCCATCAGCTGGGGGTCTCGTCCCCCCCCATTCCATGGCACCTGCGCGGCCTCGCGCCTTACATCCGGCACGAACGAGGGCTTCGTGATGCCGGCCTCCAGGCGCTTGAAGTTGATGGCCCTGAAGAAGGGATGGCGCTTCACCTCGGCGGCCCCGTCCGCCCCGCAGCCCAGCCGCTGCTGGGGGTCCTTGGCCAGGAGCTGGGGAGGGGGGCGGGCGGTCAGGGGGGTGGCGGAGAGCCCCCAGCCCCACGGGGACCAGCGTGCCCCCAGCTCACCAGCGTGCAGATGGCCCGGGCGTCCTCGCTGAACTTGTCCGAGTAGTGCTCCTGCTGCTCCTGCACCCGCTTCTCCACCTCCTCCCGCTTCACCCGCTCCTTGCGGGCGCGGAAGGGCGACTGCCCCGCGATCATCTCGTACACCAGGCAGCCCAGGCCCCACCAGTCGGGGCTGAAGGCGTAGCGCTCGTTGTTGATCACCTCGGGGGCTGCAAGGCACGGCCGCGGCCCCGCACCCTCAGCGGCCGCGCGCAGCCGCCGGCCCCCCCGCGCCCACCACGGCCCCACACCTCACCCATGTAGCCCACGGTGCCCACGCGGCCCCGGATCGTCTCGCCCTCGGGGATCTTGATCGCCAGCCCCAGGTCGGAGATCCTGATGTGGCCTGCGGCAGGGAGGGGTTGGGGGGCCCCATCCCCGAGCCCCCACGCGCCCTCCCCAGAAACACACCCAGTGGCCCCCAAGTTGCCTCCTCGGGGGCGCACGGAGACCCGGCCCCAAAGCCAGGAGCGCAGGCACGGCCCGACCCCGCGGGTCTCCTCCTCACCATCGTCATCCAGTAGGATGTTCTCTGGCTTCAGGTCCCTGCAGGACGGACAGACAGACGGCTCAGCACTGAGCAGCCCCGGCCAGCCAGCCCCGCGTCCCCCCCCCCGCCGCCCCCACCTGTACACGATGCCCTCCTGGTGCAGGTGCTGGAGGCCGCAGCAGATCTCGGCCGCGTAGAAGACCACGCGCTCGTCCTCGAAGCCGGGGTTGCCCATGTTGTAGATGTGGAACTTGAGGTCGCCGCCGTTCATGATGGTCAGCACCAGGCACAGCGCGTCCTTGGTCTCGTAGGCGTACGCCAGGCTCACCTGCGCGCCACCGTCAGCCCCGGCCCCGCCGAGCCGCCCCGCGCCCCGGGGCGCCGCACTCACCACGAAGCGGCTGTTGACCTTCTCCAGGATCTGCTTCTCGTTCAGGGCCATCGCCTCCCCTTTCCGCTTCTTGATCCGCTTCTTCTCCAGCTTCTTGCAGGCGTACATCTTCCCCGTGGCGCGCACTTGGCAGGCGCACACCTGGGCAGGGCGCGGGGTCAGCACCCCGGGGACCCGGCCCCGCGCCCTCCTCCCGCCGCGGCCGTACCTCTCCGAAGCCGCCTTTGCCCAGGATCCTGTACTGCCGAAACGTGTCCTTGGTGACCGACTGCCTGCAACACAGCCCCGCACGTCAGCCCCGCTCAGCACCCGGCCCCTCGCCCCCCTGGGCCCCCCCCGCCCACCTCTCCAGGTACTTCCACTGCAGGAAGCGGTCGAAGTACATGCTGTCCAGGTAGTCGGCGAAGGGCGCCCTGCTCAGGTACTGGCGCAGGGGGCTGCGGGGACACAAGGGACGCTCAGCAGCCCCTGCAGGGATGCCCACCCCAGGGCCGGTCCCCGAGCCGGAGGCAGGAGGGCGCAGCGGGGCTGGGGACTCACTGCAGGCAGCTGCTGAAGAGCTCTTTGCAGGGGCTTTTCTGCAGCTCCTCCAGGCACTGGCTGACGTGGGCCTGGCTGATCTCGGGCAGGTAATCGGGGGACTGCGGGGAGCAGACGGAGCTGGGGTGGGCGGGCACGCAGCCAGCGGGGGACACGCGGCCCAGCTCCCGGCCCCTGCTCACCCGTCCCACGCCCGGGCACCCCCCTGGGCTCACCTCCTGCCGCAGGAACCTGTGGATGATCTCCTCGCCCATCTCCTTGCGCTTCTCATCCGGGGCCAGCTCGTAGTCCGCCTGGGGAGGAGGGCATTGGGGATGGGCAGCATCAGGTATGGCCTCGCCGAGCCGAGACCCCAGCGCCCCGGTCCTGCCAACCCCGGCACAACCCCGGGACAAGCGACCCCACTGCACGCACCCACCGCCCGCACAAACAGCCCACTAATGGGGACCACAGCTCGTTTGGCGAGGCTCCTCTTTCTGATTCCCCAGCACCTGAAGTCGCCTCCTGGCATCGCTTCCAGCCCCGCAGTGTCCCCAGGTCCCCTCCCGCGGGCTCCTTACCGCGGCGTCCAGGAAGCGAATGCAGCGCAGGAGCTCCGGCCGCGTCTCGCAGAACTGTCGGAAGAGCAGCCGCCCGATGGGCTGCTTCTCGCACAGGCTGCCGTAGTCCGGCTCTGCAAGGGACGGCGGGGACGTGCCACGACCACACGGTGCCAGCGCCGCTCCCTGACCTCGCACCGTGCCCCCCCCTCATCCGGCACAGTTGCGACCCAGCGTTGTGCCGCTGCTTTTGGGGACACCCACCCCATTGCCTCGCCCTCGCGGGGACAGCTCCGTGCCGAGCCCCGGGAGCGGCCAGCCCCAGCACCCCTGGGAGCTCACCCAGGCCTCGCCGCAGCTCGTTGCACTGGCTGATGTGCGGGAACCGCAGGATCTCCCTCCACTTCTTGCTCCGGCCTTTCCGCTTGCCGCCGCCACCTGCGGATGGATGGGAGGGGGAGAGGAGGTGATGCTGGGGGGCACGGGCACCATTTTGGGGTCTTCCCTCCTTCCTGCTGCTGCTGCGCCCTGGAGACTCGGGGGACACAAAGCCCTGTTGCTCTCACACTTAGCAAAAGCCGCACGCTATCTAAAGTCACGCAGAAAAACAAAACTTCGGGCTCTACCGGGGACACGGAGAGGGCTCCAACCGCAGCAGAGAACCCCGGTCCTGTTCCTGGCCCCTGCCCAGTTTGGGGCCCCGTGCCCACCTCGGTGGGGCGGGCAGGGCCCGGAGGGGCGCAGGCTTCCTCCCTGAACAATGCCGCGTCCCGCGCGGGCTCCCTCCCGTAAACATCTGGTTTCCTTCTCTCCCCACCGCGCCGACTGGTCTGCGCGCGGGGCCTGCGAGCGCCCGGCCAGATCACGCTCTGTCCCCAGTGGGGACGGGGACAGGGACGAGGAGGGGGCAACGGCACGGCCCCGCTGCAGCCGCTCCTCCCGGGCAGATACTTGGCGCGTGAAGTCATCCCTGCAGGGACCTGACATCAGCACGGCTCCGAGCTGGTGGCCGGCCAGCGCCGCCCGCCCCGGTGACGCCGAGGCGAGCCCGCGGGACGCCGCTGCGCTGGGCTCCGGCATTTCGGCGGCCCCGGGGAGGCGGCCGGGCAGAGCTTCCTGCTGTAATCAGCGCGCTTCCTCCGGCAGGAATCGCCCCGCGTCAGCCAGCGGCAAGCGGGCAGCCGACGCCGCGCACCCAGCGCATCCCCGCGGGCTCTGCGGTGCCGGCGCAGCTCCTGCGGCCCCAAACCGAGCCAGCGCTCGTGGGGGGGAAGCCAGGGCCAGGAGGGGAGACAAACGCCGTAAGCCCTGGGCAGAATGTGGGTGCCTCATCTCGTAATAGTTACGTTATTCCACGTGTTTTGGGTGTATTTGGAACGGGAAAGGCTGCACGGCGCACACCTGCCCTGCCGGTGTGCACACCAGACTGTGTCCAGCCGGGTGGCCTCAGGAGGGGGACACGCGCAGTGTGCCGGGCACGCCGCGGCCAGGGCGCACGTGGAGAGCCCCACGTCCAACAGAACCGCAGCCACAGCAACAGAACGGCACCGGGGCAGAGCCACCCCAATTCCCACCAGGGCAAGCAGCCCAAAGGGGCTGCAATCGGCCCTGCATGCCTGTAGGATCCAGCAGCCAGGCAGGTGGCGAGGTGGCCCTGGGTACACCCCACATCCCGCTCAGCGGGGACGTCCCAGGGTGGAGGTGCCCGACCCCGGTGCTGCACGGGGACCTCCTCGGCTGGCAGCGGAGATAAGAGGAGAAATCAGCACCGGGCACACGAGAAACCCCACAAGGAGCCTCTCTGCTGCCAAGCTGACCTCTGCAATCTGAAAAGCTGTTGAAAGCAAAATAAAACTGTTCCCCTGCGGAAAGGAGCCCACGTACCACATGGCGAGGCATACGCACGGGGAGGTGTGTTACACCAACAAAGCTGCCGGCAGGGAAAGCCCCAACCGGCCCCGCGCTCGCGGTCCTGAAGCTCTCGGCCCCTGCCAGAGCAGCCCCAGGGGCTCGGGGTCCCTCCCCGGGCACCCCGCTGCCCGGCACCCCCAGGAGCACGCAGCTCGGCCGCAGCCTCCCGCGTCGCTGCTCCTCTGCATTTCGGCAGCGGCTCCGACCTCCTCCACCAAGGGACTCCGCACGCAGGACGTCGCCGGCTCGGGGCGAGCCATAAAGAGTTACTCACTGCTCTGTTATCTCCTCGCTGCTTACAAACTCCTCGATTATTTACCCCGGGCACTTCCGCGGGCGGCCAAGCCTGCGGTTCAGAGGAACTCCTCCTGGCGCTGGGAGCCTCCGGGGACTTCGGCTCTGCTCGGTGGCAGGAGGGCCACGAGGCCAACCCAAACCTACAGCACGGCGGGGCCGGGGCAGGTCCAGCCGTCCCCATCCGCTGGCCCTTTGGAGGTGCGGAGGTGCCCCCAGGGCCGCAGCCCACCCCGCCGCTGGTCCCCGTGCCCGCTTGCAGCCCCCAGCCCGCCGAGCCCCCTCCCCAGCAGCGCCCACCCGGGGGACGGAGCAATTCCATCGGGTGATCGCTGCCGGGATGAAACCCGCTGGGGCGTGGGGAGGCGCGGGGCAAGGGGACCCCGGCACCTTCCAGCCCCCGGGGCGCACGGGCCCCGTTTCCCCCTCCAGCGGCTCAGCCCCCCCCGAGCACCGTGCGAGCCACCCGGCCCGGCGCCGGAGCCGCCTCCCGGCGCCTTTCACCGCCGGTTTCCCCGACGTGAACCCGGGGCGCTCCCGAGGGGCCGAGCCCCGCTCGCAGCCGCCCCCCGGGGCCGCTGGCGCCGCCTCGCCGAGCGCGGTCCCCGGTCCCCCCCCGCGACCCGACGGGACCGGGCTGCGCCGAGCCAGGGCGGCGGCGCTCGTGCGCCCCGGGGGCCGAGCCCGGTACGGCACGGCACAACCCGGCCCGGTACGGCACGGCCCGGCCCCGGCCCTCGCCCCCCGGGTGTGGGGCCGCCCCCCAGAGGGACCCAAAAGCGGCCGGGGGCCGCGCAGTTCCCCCGCCCCGGGGGGGGGGGTTCGGGCACCCGCCGCCCCCTGCACGGCGCCAGGCGCGCCCTGCCGGCCCGGACCCACCGACGGAGCGGCCCCGGCCGCCCTGAGCCCGGGGGGGAGACCGGGAAGAAGCGGCGGGGAAGCACCGGAGCGCTCCAAGAGCCCCTGCCCCGGGAGCTGCCGGGCCGGCAGACGGCCGGCCGGACCCACGGACACGCGCGGCCGGACCCACGGACGCGCCCCCGGCCCCGCCGCCGCCTCCCCCCGCCCGCAGCGGAGCGGAGGGGCCGGACCGGGGCGGGGCGGGGGGGACCCGGGGGGGCCGGGACTGGGACCGGGGGGACCCGGGGGGGGGTCGGGCCCGCCCCGCGCTACCTTCGCGGGCCTTCAGCAGCACGGTGTTGGCCACGATGTTCTCCAGCTCCATGGCGCGGCGGGGGGCGGCGGAGCCCCCGAGCTCCAGCCCCGGCCCCGGCGGCGCGGGGCGGGCCGGGCGCCTCCCGCCGCCCCCGGGCTGCGTCACGGCCGTGACGTCACGGGCCGCCCCTTGGCGTCACGCCTTATGTAAGGGCAGCGCCGCCCCCCCCCGGGACCCCCCGGCACCGGGGCCCCGCCGCAGCCCGGGGACCCCCCCCCCCGGGGGGCTGCCGCAGCCCGGGGACCCCCCCCCCCGGGGGGCTGCCGCTGCCCTCGCCCCCCCCGCCCCAAAGCCCCCCCCCCCGGGCACGGCGACCCCCCCCCGGCAGCCGCAGCACCGAACGGCGGGGCCGGGGCGGCTGTAACGGAGCCCAACGCCCCCCCCCCCCCCCCCGGGCCGGTCCCGTCCCCGAGCGGAGCTCCGGGAGCCCCGGCAGCCGCACGCCGCCTCCGGGTTTGTTTTCTTTCCGTCCAGCCCTCGCGTTTCCGCGTTTGCGCCTTTCCCCGGGCCGAGCTCCCGCGGCTCCCCCCGCAGCCCTCGGAGCACGGCCCCGGCCTTGGCCCCGGCCCCCGGGGTGCGAACGGCCTCTGGGGGGGGGTCCTGCCCGGGAAGGGCCGGCCCAGCCCCGGCCCCATCGGTGGTGGCTGTTCGCTTTTCCAGCCAGACCCGTTTGTGCCAGCGCTCACACCCCTGGGGAAGGAATTGGCTGGTTTAGGAGAAATCTGCTCCCCCAGACCCCGTCCCCCCCCCCATTTTCCCCCAGAGCATTTCAGCCTCGCAGGGGGACGAAGCAGCTCCCCTCGCCCCCAGCTTTGCTTCTCCCTGCCCGCACAGAGCAAAGCACCCGGCTGCTGCCCAAAACCTGCCGCTGCCACCCGCCCTGGGGAGGGCGCTGCCTTACCCCCAGGCACCCAAAAGCACCCAATTCAGCTCGACCCGCACGTCTCCTACCTGCCCGAGCCGTGCCAGCTTCACCAAGGCACCGAATTTTGGAGATACCTCGGGAGGAAGAGGGACTGATGGTGCTGGGATGGTGCTGGGGGGCGGGGGCAGCCCAGGTGAGGCGGCTCTGCCATTAGCAGGGAATTAACGGCAGCTGCTGGGAAGGAGCCGCACCTGGGGAGCAGGGGCAGAGCCCTCAGGGTGCAGGGGTGCTGCCCCCAGGGTTCTCACCTGGAGCTTCCAACACACCAGAAGCAGGGGTCCCCTCGCTGCCCCGGCACCCCGCGGGGTGGGGACCACGTTCAAGGTCAGCACAGGGCAGGTCCCACGTGCCAGCATCCAAAAAAAAATCAAGGAATGCACCAAATCCCAAGCACAGCCCAAACTGCTGCTGTTGAGATCAAGGATTTATTTACACATCAAGGGGAACTCTTGCCCAGAGTCACATGAGGAAAAAGCAAACAAGAAGACCCAAGGGATTTGCCTTGGAACAAAAACTCTCTCGCTCACCAGAGCATTCGTTACCTCAACAGGCAGCCCAACGCCATTGCTCCTCCTTTTCCACACGGAGGAACCGAAACCATGATTTTTTAGTTGCCTGCGCCACAGAAAACACAATCGTGAGATAAAGGCAGCCTTCCCGGGGAGCTCCGTCAGCACGTGGGCAGGCAGCACCCCAGCCCCGCCACGGGGGACGTGTCCGTGGCGGCACCGCTAGTACTCATCCAGGGTGTCCGCCCGCGGGACCGAGAGGCCCCGCTCCTTCAGCGCCTGCACCTTCAGCTTCTCCGACTCCTGCTTGGCCTGCAGCTCCAGCCGCTGCTCCTCCAGGATCTCCTCGATGGAGACCTGCTGCAGCGGCGTGTCGCTCTCCTTCTCCAGGTCCTGCAACACAAACAGCGGGGTCGGCGTCGCCGGCGGGGACACAGACACCGACTGCCCCTTGTGGCTTCGGTGACACCGAGCGCTTCCTGCGGGCACCGGGCTCCGCGCTCCCGGGAGCACGGGCGCTGCTGCGCCGAGGACAGCTTGCTGCATCTCGTGCCCAAGTCCCTGGAGCCCCGTGTGGGCTCCGTGGTGGGTCCCCCTCAGTCCCCTGCTGGCTCCCGACCACCGATTTGATGCGCAGGGCAAAGTCACCCCCACGCGAGCCCCTGATGTGCCTGGAGGGGGTGAAGCTGGGGCAGCCCCTACCCACGTGTCCTCGGCAGGTCCGAAGGCAGAGACGATGCCAAGCAGGTGCTGGAGGCACCGCCAGGGTGGGGGCATGCAGGGACCCACCCCCAGCGACACCAAGTGTCCAGGTGGGACACCTGGAAACAGGCGTTTTGGGGCAGGCTCCCGGGGAGCAGCCGAGCACAACACGGACGGACAAACTGACACCAGACGTGACAGCAGCCAGCTCCCCCCAGCACCCCTCGGGGCTCCCCGCAGTTCGGAGCCAGCAGGGAGGTGACCGCTGCAGCCAGGCGCAATGCCACGTGCAGGCCTGGGCCTCCCCACACCTCCACCCTCCCCTTGTCACCCCACAAATCGCCCCAGGCACGCTGCAGCCCCAGGGACAGCTCACACCGAGCCCCCCTCCAGCACCCCGGGCACCGTCCCACAGCTGGGGCTGCACCGGGGGCAGAGGCGCCGTGGCAGCACGCGGCTGCTGCTTGGCCGTGGAATCGTTTCAGCCACAAACGCCGCCCGGGATTTGGTCCCGGAGCTGCTGCCCCCGGCCAGCAGCGGCAGGCGGCCAGGCAGAAGGCGTCACTTACTTATTACTTACTATTTCCCCCAGCAGGACGACGTTCTCGCCTCGCACGACGAAGATGCCTCGGGGGATGTCCCCATACTTCTTGCCCACGTGGATACGCTCCACGGTCTGGTGCAGCACCAAGTTTGCTGCAGCGATGAAGAGGAAGAAGCCCACCCCTCAGCGCACTTCGCGGCTGGGAAGGGCAACCCCGGGCAGCGAACCCTCTGGGCTCCGCGGCCGCGGGAGCCGCCTCTGCCCAGGTGCCGGGGGAGGACGGGGGCATCCCCGGTGCCGCAGGCTCTGGGGCCGAGGCCCGGGGCGTCTGCCCGTGGGCACGGCCGTCGAGGGCAGGGACAGCGGAGGCCGCCCAGCTTTACGGGGAGCCCCCCAAAGCCCCGGGCCGCAGCAGCCGGGGGTTGCGCGGGCTGGCAGGGAAGGAAGGGGCGACCCCGCGGCGGGCAGCCCCGGCCGGGTACAGGAACGGTGAACCCGGGGAGGACGAGACCGGGTGCCCCCCCCCCCCCCCCGGTGACCGACACGGCCCCCCCCGAGCCCCCCCCGTACCGAACTGGTCGATGCTGCGCAGGAACCCGATCAGCGTCCGGCCGTCGCGCAGCAGCACCAGGTGCTTCTCTGCGGGAAACGGGCGTCAGGCGGCGCCGCGGCACCGGGGGGGGGCCGGGGCCGGGCACGGCGGGGGTCGGTGCCCGGTGCCCAGCCCCGGGACCCCCCCGGGGGATGGGGATGGGGGCAGGGACCCGGCCGCCCCCACGGGGCGCGGTGCCTATGGGGGAATGGGGGCAGCCACCCGGGGACGGGGGCACCGGGGGGTTACCGGGGGGGGTTACCGGGGGGGGGTTACCGGGGGGGGGTTACCGGGGGGGGGTTACCGGGGGGGGGTTACCAAGGCCCGCTCCCGGGCGGCACTCACTGTCG
Organism: Anser anser; assembly: GCF_964211835.1. NCBI lineage: Eukaryota > Metazoa > Chordata > Aves > Anseriformes > Anatidae > Anser > Anser anser. Next base: position 984,716 of record NC_139747.1, on the reverse strand, counting down.
ATGTCCTGGATGAGGCTGGCCGTGCCCGGCATGTAGTTCATGGTGCCGGTACCGCCGCGCCGAGCGGAAGCGCCGCCATGCGCCGCGGGGACCGCCCCGGAACCGCCCCGCGGCGGGGAGGGTGAGGGGGGGGGGCGGCGCCGAGCCGGGGCGCTGCGCCTTTAAGAGAGCCGCGCCGGCCGTGCGCGCGGGGAGGCCGCCCATTGGCTGAGCCGCGGGGGCGCCGCCGCCCATTGGCTGAGCCGCGGGGGCGCCGCCGCCCATTGGCTGAGCCGCGGGGCGGGGCGGGGCCGGGCGGCGGACATGGAGCCCCGAGGTAGCGCCGCGCCCTGGGCCCCGGGGCCGCCGGCGGGGCAGGTACGGGGGGGGCGGGGCCGGCACCGGGGGGGCGGGGCCGGGCCGGGGGCCGGGGTGGGGGGTCCCGGGCCGGGGGGGGCGGGGGGGGCCGGGGGAGGCTGGGGGGTCCCGTCCTGTCCCGGTGCCCGCTGTCCCCGGGGCGCCGCCGGTGCTCGGTGCCGGGCCGGGCGGTGCCGGGGCGGCGCCAGCCCCAAGGGCCCCGCGGGACCCGGGACCCGCCCCGGGGGCACGGCGCGGACGGGCCCCCACGGCCGCCCCCGGCCCCGCTGCGGCGCTGCTGGGGGTCCCCGCGGGGCTCAGCGCCACCGGGCCGAGCTCACGGCGGCTGTCCCGGGAAGGAACGGGGCGGAACGGGGCACGGCCGGGGTCAGCTCCGCGCAGGAGGAGCCACCCGCCGCCTCCGGCATGCCCGGTGGGGAATCAGAGCCTTACCGGGCCGTGCCCCCGTTACCGGGCCGTGGCCCCCGGTACCGGGCCGTGCCCCCCGGTACCGGGCCGTGCCCCGCTGCCCGGGTCCCGAGGCTCCCGCCGTGCCTCCGTTACGATCTCCCCTGCAGCTCCGCTCCCCGGGCCCGCCTGGCCGAGCCCCGCTCTCCCGTCCCACCGGGACCCCCCCCCCGCGCCGGGCCCCCAACGGCTTCCACCGGGGCCGCTTCCTTCCCCGAGGGCTGCGCTTTGCGCTGCTCCCGCGGCACGGGCGGCCCCGAGCCAGCTCCGTCGTCCCGGCGGGAGCGGGGGACGCGGCCGCTCCTCCGCGGAACGGCTCGCGGGCAGGACGTTGTCACCCGGGGCCGCCGGGGAGCTGCCGAGCCCCCGCCGGGCGGCTGCCTCTGCCTAGCGGGCAGCTCGCCCCGGGCGCCCGCCGACGGCTCGCAGGAGCCCCGGTGAGTTGGGGCGAACGCTGCGGGCACGCGGCCCCCCCGGTACCGGCATCCGCACGGCGGACTGCCCGCGGGCGCGGCGGTGACTGCGGCCCCGCCGCCCGCGTGCCCGGCTCCTCGGGCTCCGGAACTGGTAGATCTGGTCGTCTCACGGCGTTTCTGTTTGCAGGCTGGAAGAGGAAACGAACTTCCCTGGGGTGTTTTTCACCCACCGGTTTCAGTCGCGGGCTGACCTGACTTGGCTGAGCCTCCCGGCAGCTCCTTGCTGCGCTTCAGCCAAGCTTTGCTCTGCTTCTCCCCTCTCCTCCTTCCCAGGGCATGGATTCTCCCTACACGAACGGAGCCTACAGCGCCCCGTACCCTCCGGCCGCCCCGCACTACACCGGCCTGCCGCAGACTCGAGGTTACTACTCCTCCGGGCCCCCCCGCAGCCCCTACCCCGCGGAGACCACGGGCATGTACCGGCCTCCGTCACCTGCTCCTCCCTGGGGCTACGGCACGCCGGACTGCCTGGAAGGGTCCTCGCTCCGGCGGCAGCAGGTCCCCGGGTACTCCCCCCCGCAGGTAAGAGCGCAGCCCTGACCGCGGCTTCGAGTGCTTGGGTCGTGCGTGGTGGGCGAGAAGTCTTGTGGGGCGCCGGCGGAGGGAAGGGAAGGCCCCCAGCAGCCCCTCTGATGGGACTTTGGGTCCTAAGTGGCTTTTATGTCCTCAGCCGCTCGCCCCGCTCGTCCCTATAAGAACCTGTAGCCCCCCCTTCCCCCACTCACCCCACGCCTGGGGGCTGTAGAGCAGAAAGCAGGTGGCAATCCCGACGCTGCGGCTCACCAGAGGTGCGGTGGGGCTGAGAACGCGGCCGCTGGCAGCGGGAGCGACTCGGGGTAACGCCTGTCCCCCTCCTCCCGCAGACCCCGGGGATGCCCGTCCCGCAGTACCCGTACGGAGACAACCACCTCGGGGCCGCCCCGCAGGGGCCGCAGCCCAGGCCCCAGGAGGACGCCTGGGCTCCCTCCGCCGTCTACGGGGTGCAGCCGCGGTACGCCTGGCCCGCGGCCTCGGCGCACGGGAGCCCCTTTGTCACCGACCCGCACCCTGCCTGGAGCGGCAGCGGGGCCGCGTCCTACCCGCCCGCCCGGGACTCCAAGGTACGGGTGATGCTTCGATCGCGCCGCTCGCGCCGGGTCCCGGTTGGGGTCGGACCCCTCAGGTCCTGCTGCCTGCCCCAAAACCTGCCCCTGCCTCCCGGGATGAGCGTTTCTCCAAGCACAGCTGGCTTCTGCGTAGAAGCGAAGGTAGAAACAAAGCAGCAGTTCTCCTGAGTGCTGCCGGCACGATCTCCTGTTCGTGTATCAAAGTCCAGGGCTGTAATTCCAGAAAGTACTGAGGATAGCAGGTCTCTGGGGGCAGGTCTTGAAATGGGTCGGATCTCATCTCACACTCCTCTCTGGCGCAGCTAACGGTGTCAGACGCAGCTAACAGCCGGCGAAGAGTGGGGGCTACCCTCTGGGTCAGTTTGCAGGCTCCAGCGTCCCTCTGCAAGTGTTTTTCTTGGGGGTGGGGGGCACAGTCATCCTCTGCTAAGAAATCGTTGGAGCAGAACACACACGGAAACGATGCAGCTGGCGGGGTCTGTCACCTCCGATGGCTCTGGGTTTGACCAAGAGTGAAGTGACTTCCCAGAGGCTGGCACGCGCGGCAGCAGCCCTGTGGGGGATCGGGGCTGCTGGCGTTTGGGAACAGTTCAGCGCTGCGCTACCCGGAGAGAAGAATCTTCTCCGGTATGTGCAGGTGGGACCTTGCTGACGTCCGTTCGGCGTTCACCCTCTCTGGGTGTAACGAGAGCTCAGTGACTCACCCCGCTCCTTCCGGGCGCGTGCCTTCCTCCTGCCAGGGGACCTGCTCTGTGCGGGCCGGGGGCTGGACCACGGTCCCCGTGCTCCTTTATGGGACTCGTGCTGGTGGCAGGCGGCGTGCACGGCAGGACCCGGGGTGCCAGGCTGCCGGGACGTGGCGTGGTGTGGTGTGTGCCATCACGCGTGTGGCAGTGTGACGCTGCCTGGGCCCCCGGTAACGCCCCGCAGTTCTGCCCTGCCCTAGGCGGGCTCGCCTCACAGCAGTCGCAGTGGGCCTGCTTCCACCCCCTCGGGCACGCTTGCCTGCCTTTCTAGAACAAGGTGAGAGACCAAAAACCTGGCATTAAGGGAAATATGCCTAAAGATTTTCTTAAATTTATTTATTTCCCCCTCTGGTTGTAGGAAACTGCTTATGACAAACCCGAGCCAAGTGCAAACCAACACAACTACTGCTCCGACGTCAATCACCAGCAGCCTGGGACAGCGACTGACCACAAGGCCCCCCCTCCACTCAGCGCCAAGCCGTCCCTCTCAAACCCCAAGGTGCAGTACAGCGCACAGCCCCAGATGTACGACACTGCGACTCGGAAGCTTTTGGCTGGGAACCAGGAGGCAGGCTTCAGAGCCGGTGACCAGGCTGCAGCGAACGCTGCAGCCACCCAGCCAGAGATTCAGAGAATCCTGCACATTACCAGGGCGGCTGTACAGCTGGAACAAGAGGTGGATGAGTTTGTAGGGAAAAAGACAGATAAATCCTACCGGCTTCTGGAGGAAATGTTGACCAAGCTGCTGTTAGAACTGGATTCCATTGAGACTGGTGGCCAGGACAGCGTTCGGCAGGCCAGGAAAGAAGCTGTCCACAGAATTCAGGCCATTCTGGAAATACTGGAAAGAAAGGGATTGTGAAAGCCTGTCAGCCACAACACGCAGCCTGTTGTTGAGGTTCCAAAGAGTTTTAGTTCTGCTAAATGTCAGCTCTTTCTGCTAAGCACTATTGACAATGAAAAGCAATAAGCCCTGATTTAAAAAACAAAACAAAACCACAGAAAAGCCCAGCCCCACTAGATAACTTGGCAATGGACAAATCAAGAGAAGATGGAAGCAGCAAAATAAATTGTTTGTTCCAGGCTTTGGAAAAGCAGCACCACCTGGGGTACTTACCACTGCACAGGACCCTGGCGGGTCTGCGTCCTCTTAACAAGAAGAAAATCACTGCACAAAGTTCCCCAAGCCAGGCCCATCCATAGGTACCTCCTGGAGCCACAGCTCTGGAGACAGCTGGAATACCTGTCCGGTTTTGTCACAAAGGCATTGCAACACGCAGCCATGAACCGAGACCCCGGGCTTGTCAATCACTGCGTGTACTTTCAGCTTCAGATTCCTTGCCATAAAAGCTGGTGCGTGTCGTCGGGGGTTCTGCTTGTTTTTAGTGCACTCAAGCAGCCACAGCGCCGTGCTGCAGGGCGTGACCCTGCTGGCAGCCCGGTCAGCGCAGCAGCACAAGCGAACGTCGCGTCACGCCGTTACTGCTGCCGTGCAGAGCTGTTCCGCGATGTCTTGCGTGGCTGCGGGAACACAACCCGGAGCCCTCTGCGTTCTGCAGCTGGAAAAGACGGGCACGGTCAGAAGAAGCGTCGTAGCGGGGCAGCCCTGGACAGAGGGATGCGTAGGAATGCTTTTCAGGTCACTCGGGTAAAAATCCACTTTTTAATCGTAACGTCCTTTCACGTACTGCGAGTTCTGTATTCCACTGCAAACCCCCTGCTCCGTGGCACCGTTCAGTACGGAGGGAAGGGAGGAGCTCAGCCTACCACTAACCTTCCGGTTACACCACGTTAAGTGAATCATTACTGCGTGTAACGAGATAATAAACCCTGACAACTTTTAAACGTTGTTTTGTAATTAAGATCTCTTAAAGTCTCTTCTTTTAAAGGGAAGTCGTGTGCACGGTTGCATAACTGAGACCTGCCTACGACCAAAATACCGGTCGGCTTGTCTCAGCAGCTGAAGGTTAGGGATGAACGCAGCTCATCAGCAGCACCGAGGGTGCTTGTTTAGGGGGGTGTTGGGGTTAGGGGGCCCCCATCCGCTCCCAAGCAGAGGCTCCAGGAGCCCTCGCCTTGCTCCAGGGGTGGTGGCCGTGTTTCGGAAGGGATCTGGAAGGGAACTCAGCCTGCCTGAAGCCAGGAGCCCCAGCCTTGTGCTCCGCAGGCTGGCGGCCAGCTGCTGTCCCCAAGGAGCCCGGCAGATGCCACGTCAGTGACGGAGCGGGCTGCGCGCACGGGACTGACCTTTGCAGCTCTTTGGATGCGTCTGGGATCACGTGTGGTGGTCAGCCCACAAAAATGGCCCGGTCGGAGGTAAGCCAGGAAAAAGCCGAATGTCCTGGGACTGGTAAATGCCTGGCGGCTATTTTGTTCCGTCCTCTTGTCAGGCAGAGGGCAGCCAGGCCAAGCCATCTGTGCTTCATCGTGAACCGGGAGGATCGGTGGCTCTGCGGGGAGAGAAAGCAGACCACGATCAGCAGAGTGATGCCCTGTGGCGGCACCGAGGACGGGGTGCTGGCTGGCGGCTGCACGCAGAAAGCAAGGGCCCAGCCCCAGTGAACGCCCCCCTTCTTCCCTGCTAAAGCCAGCAGTGTCTGCAGCTTCTCCAGGCATTAATCTGTGCTTTCGGTGGGTGATTCTTTTTGTGAGATTATTTGTGGTAGGGATGATTTCCGCACAACCCCCAGAGGAACGAAGAGCAGCACTGCGGTGTCATTACCCTTATCGTTCCATCTTATGGCTGAAAGTCTTGTTAAACGCTGCCTCTGATGGCCCAAAGTCTTTCCCAAGAGCCTGCTGCAGGCTCGCTGAATTAGCTTGATACAGCAGTAACTTTATTTATAGTTTTCTAAAAGGGAACAGGGGCAACAACATCGTCACCCGGCGTCCCGGAGTTATTAGATCAGAGGTGGCCAACCAGAGGCTGCACGGAGGCGAGTTCCCTTCCCACCCCGCCCTAACAGTAAGATTTACGGCAGAACTTGGACCGAGAGGCCCAGCCTGCAAGGTGGCGAGGTGGGAGGCTGACACAGAAGTGCTCTGCAGCAGGGGGGATGAGGGTTTGCCTCCAAGAAGTGGTTGCACATCACCGACAGCCCCAAAGGCTGCCCCTTGCTGATGCTCTGCAGCAGCTTGCTCGCCTTCAGTCATCGTCAGCAGCTCAAGTACGCTACTGTGCGTCGAGGTGGATAGCTGTAGGAAGAGCAGATCCCCTGAGCAAAGGTCAGAAGTTTTTGGAAATCCCTCCCCAGCACAGCCCACGGAGCTTTCCTGGCAATTGAGGACACATGGGTGAGCCACCGGGCGAGCTGGCGGAGCAGGCCGAGCTGCCGCGCTCGCAGCGGGCGGGCAGCACCGTACCGCACGCTGCTTCAGGCAAGGGCTGCAGCAGAGCCCTGCTCTCCCGCAGGGAGGAAAGCTTGGAAGGAGAGCACGAGCGGTGCAGGTGGGAGGGCAGGACGATGAAGAACAGCCTCTGCTGCCTCTTCCCTTCCTGCTCGGGGCATTACGGAGGGGAGAAAACAACCGTGTCTGCTGGAAGGGAGCGGAGCCGGCCCTAACGAAGGCTGCCCCCGGTGCGGGACGCAGCAGCCCCTCTGGCTTCATGCTTCAGCGTGGCCACCTCACCCTGCTGCTTCTCGCTTCTGCCCTCCCACGTTCGGCTCCACGTCCAGGCCAAGGCCGCACAGTGCCAGTGCTCTCCAAGGAGTTTCCAAAGAGCTCGTTTCTCCCCGTTACCACATTCGTTTTCTATTTCATTGGCGTGGATGTCGAAACAAAGGTTTGGATTCCCTTCGAGCAGGATCCAGCCACGGTCTGGAATTTGTTCTCGCAAGAGGCGGTGTGTGTAAGTCACGCTTCGGCAGAGGAAAGAAAGTGAAATCACTCAGTCCTTGGACCGGTGCCTCGTACAGCACAGACAGCTGCCACGGCTGCGAGGGTGCCCGCAGCCTTCCTCCACCCAGCCCCTAATAGCAGGGTCTGCCCCCGCGTTGCTCAATCAGCCCCTACAAAACATACCGAGAGGAGCGGGCAGAACTGAAGCCTCACCTTAACCCAGAACACGTCCTTGTTATAGGCCAAACGTGGCCGCCAGCCCTAGGGAGGTCTCCCCCCGCTAGCGATGAGCTTTCACAGCTCGCTTTGCCACTGTCACTTGAGTAACGTGGCCACAGACAGGCGGCTGATGTGTCAGCGCTGCCGCGTTCTGGAGGACACGGCGTCACCGGCAGAAGCGCTGCAGCAAGTCACCACCTGAAGGTTCGTGCAGGGGAGAAGCTATCAGCCAGATGCAGTCAGCCTGGAATCCCTGGAGCTGGCTGGAACTTTGTTTTCTATGTTGGTTTCACTTCCAGCAGCCAGATTTGCATCAATAACAAAGCTGCTTTGTTTACTGCATCCTGTTTGCTCTCCTACTCACGTCTCTCCCCTGGTGGTTGCCAGCCAGAAGAGGTAGGTCAGTTCCACCTGTGCAAGGAGGCACGTGGAGCGATCCTGGTTATCTTGCAACCTCTCGAACACTGCAATGCAGTCAGCTAGGAGAGGAGAAAAAACTGAACACGCAGCTGCTGTATCACCAGTGCTCTGTGGACTGGTGCAAAGGTTTCCTGCTGCGGAGACGTGGTAGGAATGATAACTTTATCTACTCATAAGAAAAAACGTAGGTATGTGCGTGGCATACGAGCAGACAAAGTCTGGAGGGGGGGAGGTGTTTTTCATTTTTGGTGTTTTGGTGCCGAACCCATCAAGGTAACAAATTCCTTCACTCCTCTTCCGGAGTTTAAGTCCCCGCATATGGGAAGGACTTGGCAGGGGATTATGTAAGCCCCTATTTAAAATCACATGAAATAAAATTGGAAAGCGGGCTGAAATGGCAGGTTGTCATTTCGGCAGGGCTGGTTATTTGAGCAGGTCTGTGAGAAGACGCGACTCCGGATTACGCTTCCAGCCGAGCAGCAGCTCGCGTGCCCCTCGGACAGATGGGGTTGGCTTGTTTTCCCTGAAGCCCTGCTGAGCGGGGGGCAGTGACGGGATCAGGGCGCACCTGCGGTGCCGCAGCCTGCAGAAAGCTCCTGCTGACGTACCCGCGGGGTTCCCGGTGCCTTCCGTCCCCCTCGGAGCAGGGCCCAGGCTGCTCCCCGACGGGCTGGGCTCGCTGCAGCAGTCGGGCAGCAGCGCCCCGTGGGCGCCCAGCTGGCGCTGGCCTGCGGAGGAGCGGCTGCACGGGCGACGCTTGCAGCCATTTGCTCTGCGGATGGAAAAACGAGGGTCTGAGGGTTTCGGCACTTGCGGCTGCCCCGTGCTCCCGGTAAGGGGCCGTGCTGGAGCTGAGCACCGATGTCCCGGTGAGCACCGATGTCCCGGTACCCACGACGGCCGTTCCTGGCCTGATCCCACAGCACCCACCCCACTGCGGGGTCCAACCCCAAGCGTCGTTCTGTGCTCCGTGAGGCTGGGCTCTGTAGGAACCGAGCCTCTCCCCGGGCACCGACCAAACCTCTCCCCAGGCACCGAGCCCCTTTCCCCGTGCCCCTCACACCCGCACCCCCCGCCACTACGCGGGGTTCCCGTGAGCTGGTCCCGCGGGGCAGGGGGGCCCCGCACAGGCCCGGTACCGCAGCGCAGGGCCCACCGGGTACCGGGTACCGGGCTGCGGTGGGGCCGGGCCCGCTGAGCCGGGGGAAGGGGGGGCCGCCTTTGTGGGGCCGACCCCGGCCCCAGCCCCGTCCCGGGGGCCCGGCAGCGCCGCGGCGGGCGGGGCCGGCCGGGGAGCGCCGCCCCGGGCTGGGCCGGGCCGGGAGCGGGGCCGGGCCGGGCCTGCGCCGCCGGAGGAGCCGCCTCGGTAACGGGGGCGGCGGGGGGCGACAGCAGCCGGGCCCGGCCCGCGCCCTTCGGCCCCGTAGACGCGCGGCCGAGCCGAGCCCGGCGCCCGGTTCCCGGTTCCGCCGCGGCACCCGGCGCCCGGTTCCAGCGCCGCCCATGGCCGGCCGGGAGCAGCCCCCGGAGCAGCCGCCGCCGCCGGCCCCCGGCCCCGCCGAGCCCCGCTACGAGGCGGTGGCCCCGCACTGGTTCTACCGCAAGGCCGGCGAGCCCCGGGAGCGCTGGGTGCCCTTCAGCGCGCAGGACTCGGCGAGGCTGGAGGAGGCGCACGGCGCAGGTACGGGGGGGGCTCCGCCGCTCTGCTCCGAGCCGCCGGGCTCCAGCCGGCCCCGGCCCCGGCCCGGCTCCCGGGAGGGCGGCGGGGGGGAGCCCGAGGCTGCCGCCGGGGACGCAGCGCTGCCCCGGGGGAACTGCCGGCGGGGACTGCGCTGGCAGCACGCCTCCACCTCGGGCTGGGAGCGCGTCAGCAGCCGGGGCCGGCTGGGCGCATCGCGTGCTCCGACCTCGTTCGGTGGGCACGTGCTCGAAGTTATTTATAATCACAGCGCGAAGGCCCTTCCCGTGGGGGCGGCCAGCACGAATGTCACCGGGGAGATGCCTCCCGCGCGGACGTGTGCCGCCTCACACGGACACGCGGCGGTGCCTGGCCCCACTTGGGCCAAGGCCTCGTGCTGCGAGCGGCCGCCGGCAGCTCAGTGCTCTCACCTCACCTTCTGCCTCTGGGGGAGGTCTGACCTGGGGCATCTCCCTCCTCGGATGCTCCCCGACACCGTTCTCAGTGCTCGAGTGCAGAGAACACGGGTGTTTGTCCCCGCTGCTCGTTCGCGGTGTTCGTGTGCTGCCCGCGGAAGGTGCTCCGGTCTCAGCCCTCCGATGGTGCGCAGTGCACAGCTTTCTGGTAGCGTGCCTCTGTGGTCCTCTCGTGAGTAATTTCGGGCTTTGGTTCCTGCAGGAAGAGAGAAAGAAGACGTGGTTGTCCCGACGTCGGGGGGTAGGTACGACGTTCACCTGAAGCAGAGGCAGCGCGTCGCAGTGTACTGGGAGGAGGAGGTCTCCGAGGTGCGTCGCTGCACCTGGTTTTACAAGGGAGACAAGGACAACAAGTACATTCCCTACTCGGAGACCTTCAGTGAGGAGCTGGAGGTAAACACGCCTTGCCTGATAGCATCCATCTTGCCCTCTAATTGTCAAACGCTGGCCCTGACATCCCAAACTCCATATGGGGCTACTGGCACCGCAGGCACGCCTGAGGACATGAACTCAAAAGAGGCTTTGGCATGACATTTTCACATCTGATTAACATAACTGTAAATACTGCCACTGTCTCCCTTCCAGCCTGCTGGAGCTAGGCGGCCTCCCCTTCCTCCTGCCCCCCCCCAGCAGCATCCTGCATCTTTCTCCTCAAGAGCCCGGTTGTTCTCCGCGAGCCATGCAGCCCGGGCCTTGCTTGCAGCCTCTCCCTAGCATCTTTGTTCTTTTTTTTTTCTCCTGACCCTGCCTGTTACAACTCCTGCAGTTTGATTCTCCCTGTGAGAATCATCCTCACCACGCTCATAGTTTCACCAAACCCAAACCCGAAGGAGTTGTAAGAGTATTTATCGTTACAGGGACCCGCCGAATGCTGTGTAGTGTTACACTCCCGCTGGTCTATACTGTTAGTGGCTGGGGGCTTTTCTTTGCAGACACATGCACTTATTCACAATCATCGGTATCCTGATGTGCCAAAAACGCAGTTCTGAATTGATTCTGATGGGGAAGTCTGTTGCTGCCATTGAAATGGGGGCGTTTTAGAAACTTCCTAGGAGGTGATATTTAGATAATCCTGCTGCTTCCCCAATTTGACCGAGCTGATTTCTATTCCTCTTTCACAAAGTGATGCCTTAAAATGGATGGGAAACGTCTCAAGTGGTTGAATATTTGTGGGCATACCTTCAGCTGACTCACGGGGGCATTCTTTTCCTCAGGAAGCTTACATGATTGCTGTAACCCTGGATGAGTGGAAGAAGAAACTGGAGTCCCCTAGCAGGGAGATCATCATCTTGCACAACCCAAAGGTGAGGAGAGTGATCTCTCTGTGGGCTGGCAAGGACATTCCTCAGTGATGGGGGAAAGCCATCACGTGCCTCCCTTTAGTTCTCTTGAGAGCCTGTCTACATTCTGCTTTTACGCGGTTTCTTTTAACCACCTCTGCCTAGAAATCAGTTTTGTCTAAATGCCATTCCCCTCTCCTACCTGCTGTAGAGCCGAGGGCGGTGCCGGCGGTGTTTCACACTGTAGCGTTTCTCTCCAAGCACCTTTCACTCCGTGCAAAGGGCTCGTAGCAGCTCGGTTACAACAGCATGGTCTGGAGCCTCTCCATACCTCACGTATCAGCCGTTGTAGCGAAACGTCTCCTCTGCTTAACCACAGCGTGCGCTGCAGCTTAATGACAGGCTCGTGTTGTTTACAGCTGATGGTGCACTACCATCCGGTTGCCACCTCTGATGACTGGGGCTCAACTCCTACAGAACAAGGTCGACCTCGGACCGTGAAGAGAGGAGTAGAAAACATCGCCGTTGAGATCCCCAATGGTGAGCTTGCTTCTCCCTCCCTTAGGCCCAACCAAAGCTAGAGAGTCTGTTCTCCACACAGTTTCTCAAAAAGACCGTCAGAAGCATCCATAGTCCTTATCCATGAAGGGCACGTCTAAAAGTTTTGTGCCAAACGGAAATGAAAGGTTTTCAGAAACCTTCGTAGTGCCAGAGAGCCCCCAGTGCACATCGGTGCAGAGAGGAGGCAGGCACGTGGGAAGAGAGGTGCTTCCAGCGCCTGCGCTCTGAAACCAGAGCTGCTGAGAGCGCCAGGGTGCCTGAAATTACTCCTGAGGTTTTGGCATGTGTGTTCTTAAAGGAAGGGAGTTTCCTTCCGTGCTGGGGACACCGGAGCTTACCACTCAGCCTTCCGTGCTGGCATCTGTCTCCTGTGCTCTCCCCATCTCTGCAGCCGCGGATCAGCTCTGAGCTGCCGTCAGGCTGCATGACTTGTCCTGTTGGTGAGGACGGGCATTTTTTCCCATCTAACGCCTTTGTTTTCCATGCGCATATGCCTTTGGGAAAGCACTTATGCAAACTACAGTGTGTGGGAAGTCGGGACCAAAATGCAACTGCTCCTGCTGCCTGCTTGAGAGAGGCAGCTCCTGCCGGAGCGCTGAGCCTCGGCCGTGCTCGGGCTGGGTGACTCGAGGCTGTGCACAGGGCAGCTGCAACAAGTCCTCTGGGTCGTGCCCTCTCCCTGTGCCAAACGTGGACAGTGACAGCATGGGTGAAGCTCCTCGAGCCACCTCACCTTCCTGCGCTGTCCCCTCGATCTGGACCCATCCCAGGTGGGAAGGTGAATTCAGCAGGACAGAACTCAGCAGGACAAGCAGGTCAGAAACTCGAGAAGTGCCACTGCCTTAAGGTACAGACTCGGGGCACCAACTCACTTTTTTTTTTTTTTTTTTTTTCACCTGGACTGAGATGAGGATGGGAGGCTGGCACTGTCCTGCGGAGCACGTGGTTTCACTGGGTCGGTTCCTCCTTCAGTGGTGGTCCCTGGCAGGGTCTGTGTTCTGACCTCTTCTTTTTATCCGCAGGAGAACCTCTGCAAATCGATCACCTGGTGTTCGTCGTGCACGGCATCGGCCCAGCGTGCGACATTCGGTTCAGAAGCATTGTCCAGTGTGGTAGGTGGCGAGCCAGGCCGGGCAGCTCTTTCCATACGCTGCGTTTAGCAGAGCGAGTAAACCCTCCTCTGCACGGACAGTGGGAAACGCTGTCAAAGCGCATTCATACCATCCTGACGCTCGTCTTGGCAAGCTGCACAGCTGAATTTGCAGACTGCAATGGGGAGTGCGAATACAATGCTTGCTAATCCATTAAATCCTACCATCTGGAAAGGTTTGGGCAACCACTTTTCATCATTGCATTCTGCTGCTGCTCAGAATAGTGAGCTTCCCAAACTGGATACAGATTTTCCAACTGTCTAAACCTGCTAAACTAATTAGTAACCTGCTCAGTCTATTGCTCCAGGTTAATCTCGCTGGGTGTAACACCAACCCGGCAGCCTCTGGCATGATTTTGGACAGAAACCCAGGGACGCTGCTTCCGGCTCAGGAAATCCCTGAAGTGCAAATCCCTGGAGGCTAGGGGAGTGTGAGAGGAAGTTGTTGGCTGCTGTTGTCATGCACTCCTCTACACATCCACCACTGATCAGTACCGGAGACAGGACTCTAAGCAGAATGAACTCCAGTCTGACCTGTTTCTTAGTAGTTGTGGAGACCTTCGGTTCTGATGAGAGGTCGTCACCAAAACTGCCTGGAAGCCCAACATCACTTAACTTGTAGAACTCAAGGGAGCTGGGATTTTTCATAGCAGGCTGTCTTTAATGCAGTCTGTTCTTCTATAAGTTCATCCAATGAAACTATTTCCAAGGCTGCTCATTGGAAATCAGGGAAATCAGCCTCTCACCCTCCTCAAAACAGTAATTTCAAGTTCATCTCCTCCCTTAGGATTCTCCTTCTAACGTATGCATCTTCACAATGGTTTCTTTTTTCTTCTAAATTCTTTAAAAGTACCTTCCTTATTTTGACTGCCACGTTAAAGCCCTGCACACGTGGAAAGGAGGCTTGTTACAGATGGGGCAGCAAAATCCAGTAAACACACATGTAAGGACATGGAGCCTTCCCTTGATCTTGTAGTTAAAGATTCAAGGTCTTAGGGTAGCAGCAGCAGCTTAAAGACCCTGGTGGGATTTCCCCTGGTAATGATCTTTTCTTTTATCTTATTAAGTGTTGTTGATGCAGCAGGCTTGCCCTATAGCCCTGCTGCTCTTGATAAGAGTTCACGTTTTTTTCCAGTGAACGACTTCAGGAACGTTTCCCTGAGCATGCTGCAGGCACACTTCAAGAAAGCCCAGGAGCAGGAGCAGATCGGCCGCGTGGAGTTCCTGCCCGTGAACTGGCACAGCTCCCTCCACTCCACCGGGGTGGACGTGTAAGTGTCCGCAGCCAGCCTCCTCCCACGTAAATGCTGCTTTTTGTAGCAACCGCTGGAGACGAAGGGAAAGCCATGAGTGTCCGGGGCTGTGAGTGTGCACGGGTGACCAGGACAGACGGGGAGCACCCCGTGCACACCCCGCACCCCTCTGCCCAGCCCTGCTTTGCAGAGCACAGCAGGTGTCTGATCTGATCAGCACGCAGCCGGAGGGAAGAAGCTTCTGCCTTTTCTTAGCTAAGATTAGAAGGGACCACGGGCATCCACATCTAATTAAACAGGACCTCTGGAAACGGAATACCCCGTTTCAGCACTTACACATCGCTCTGCAGTGCCCTAGGAGGGGGAGAAAGCAGGTTGGGTTCCTGGGGAAGGAAGGACAGGCTCTTACACTCCTGCCTAGAGAGGTTCCTGGGTGCTCTGTGAGAGCAGAGGCTGTGCTCCAGATTTAGTCTCTGCTAAAGAACCTGGATTACAACAGCACATCCTTTGAGACGGTGGCAGTCCTTCCCTCAACTTAAGTTTTGCCTTAGAAATGTGTTAGGGTTCATGGGCACCTCTAACAGCAGTTTCCTCTCCTCTTTTTGGCCCCTGCAGGGACCTGGAGCGAATCACTCTGCCAAGCATCAATCGCCTGCGTCACTTCATAAACGACACCATCCTGGACGTTTTCTTCTACAACAGCTCCACCTATTGCCAGACCATTGTGGATACGGTGGCGTCCGAAATGAACCGCCTGTACCAGCTCTTCCTGCAGAGGAACCCACACTTCAAAGGGGGGGTCTCCATCGCGGGTCACAGCTTGGGTAAGGAACTTCCCTGCGGTCCCAGGGAAGCGGCTGTCACCACGGTGTCCCCGTAGCGTGGGAGCAGGGAGGGCACCGGTCTTTCCAGCCCAGAAGGGAGATGGCTCGGGGTTTTTCCCTGAGGAGATGCTGATGCTCTATCCATCTGTGCTTCGTTTCTAGGGTCACTAATCCTGTTTGATCTCCTGACGAACCAGAAGGCTGCTCCCGAGGAGGACGAGCAGAGCAGAGAGGTACGAGCTCGCTGGCTGAGCAGGGAGCCAGGGCATTCCCGCAGCACCCGCGTGGGGAGCTGTGCTGGGGTGGGGGAAGGAGGAGAAGGTCCAAAATGCACAGAAAGAAAATAAGTGAGCAGAAAGCACAGTCCCTGATGGCTCTCTTCACAGGGCTCCAGGACAGCTTCAAGCAACACAGGCGTTGAAGAATTAAAAGAAATTCTGAAGAAGCTGGAGCTGTCTGAATACTGCGATGTTTTTGAGAAGGAGAAAATGGACAGGGAAGCACTGGTAAGAAGCTCTTGGTTTTTTTTGCCATCTCTTGTATTTCTCCTTTGTTTTTCTTCCCAGTCCTACCCCCGGGGAAATCTTCCTGGTACTGAGTCACTTGCACATGAAACGTCTCTTTGGAGTGCGGCAGGAACAGAATGATAGAGAACAGTAGTACATAACTGCAGACACCGCTCTGCTCCTGGGCTAATAGCGGTGTTGCTTATTTTCTAGTTCTTGTGCACAGAGGAAAACCTTAAAGAAGTGGGAATTCCCTTAGGACCAAGAATGAAGATCCTCAATTACATCAGCTCCAAGAAGGAGATGCAGGTATGTCTTCTGGGCGGCTTATCTTCATCCAGGCCACCTCACTTTGCTCAGACAAGGACCAGCGTCACCGCTTACGATCGCGGTACGCAGGACGCGAGGTGTCAGTCCCTGAGCAGCCTGAACGCCTCATTCCTGGCCATTCCTGTTTAGACAGCTTTCAGGGGCTCACCTTTGGAGCTAGTGTTATGGATGTTGCCCTCCCACAGGGTCTCTATCCCGTAGCCAGGAAGGGTGACCCCAGAGCAGGATGCTGTGTCCGTGGTGGCAGAGACCGAAGCAAGCGGCGCCCGCTAGAGCGGTGCTCAGCGCTGGGGAAGGATAGCGTTGCCTCAAACACAGTGAAAGTGCTCAGGAGGAGTTTCTCACCTTGACCACCGCCAGACCTGGTTCTGGAGGGGTAGGGGTGACGGCAGCTCACTGCCTCGCACCCTTGCGCAGGGGCCGTGGCGCGGACTCGCTGCAGGATCTGCCCCTGCAGGGTTCCCTTTGTGTTGCTGCAGGGCGTCAGCGAGCGGAGCGCAGCAGCTCCCGGGCACAGCGGGCAGACTGGCCCCGATGGCACAAGCGACAGCAGGGACTGCCAGTACCGGGACATTGGCTTAGGACAGGTAACTGCTGAGCCCGTCACCGTCCTTGAGCAACGAAGCGTCGGCAGCACCAGCATGGAGCCTGTCTCACGAAACAAACCCAAATCTCTCTCTCCTAGGTCTCGGCGAACTACCCTCAGCTGATCTACAAGCCCACCATATTCTTTGCTTTCGGGTCTCCCATTGGGATGTTTCTCACAGTGCGAGGAGTGAAGAGGATCAACCCCAACTACAGCCTGCCCACCTGCAAAGGCTTCTTCAACATCTTCCACCCTGTAGGTATAAGAGCCAGAGCCCTC
Source organism: Anser anser (assembly GCF_964211835.1). Lineage (NCBI taxonomy): Eukaryota > Metazoa > Chordata > Aves > Anseriformes > Anatidae > Anser > Anser anser. The sequence goes on along the minus strand of NC_139747.1, from coordinate 968,182 downwards.
CTGTGTGAGAGGCACAGCGTGCACCCTGCTCACTGCCCTCCTCCTCCGCACAGTTTGACCCCGTGGCGTACAGGATCGAGCCCATGATTGTCCCGGACGTGGAGTTTGAGCCCATGCTGCTGCCTCACCACAAAGGCAGGAAGAGGATGCACCTAGGTAAGGGGCACGGCCGCCGTCTCAGCCGGCCGCAGCTGCAGCCCCGGGCCTGATGCTGAGCCCCTGCCTTTCAGAGCTGAAAGAAGGGCTGACGCGCATGAGCGTGGACCTGAAGAACAACCTGCTGGGGTCCCTGCGGGTGGCCTGGCAATCCTTCACCCGCGCCCCGCTGCCAGCGGTGGAGGCCGGGAGCACCGACGTGGAGGCAGAGGCTGAGGCCGAGGCCAGCGTGGAGAAGCAGACAGGTCCGCCGCCAGGTTGGTGGGGTGCGCGGGGCGGTGGGGGGCGAGGGATGCGGCATCGCCACCAGCCCCCTGAGAGGCTCCTTCAGGCTGCCTGTTACCCATCCTGGTGTCAAAGCCGGGTGCTGCTGCCGTCTTCTGCACTCAGCAAAGGGCTTGCCTTCAAGCTGCACCCATGGTAGTCTCTGCAAATGCTGTGACCTTCTGTCATTACTGCCTGATGAAGGGGGAGATGAATTTGGCACTTCTACCGTGCACTTGGCAGGCTGGCTGGTCAGGAAAGGTCTCCTGGGAGTCGTGGCACACCACAGCACCTTGTGGGACTGCCAGGCCGTTGCCCTCCTCTCGCTGTCTCCTGCAGTCCTGTTCTCCAAGAGTCAGAGCGCCCTGGGGGAGAGGCACCGGGCACGTCAGCAGCCTCTCGTCTGCAGGAGTCCAGAGGGAGAGCTGGCCTCTCCCTCCTCCTGTCCGTGGGGCAAGGGAGGGCACGGCTTTGGGCTGCACTTTCCTGGGTGCTGGTGCCCCGTGGCTGAACCACACTCCTCTTCGTTCCTCCAGATGTAAAGCCAGAAGAGCCCCCCCCAGCAGCGAAGGAGGAGGCCTCCCCCATTAACGTGGGGAGGCTGAACGGAGGGAATCGCATAGACTACGTGCTACAGGAGAAGCCAATCGAGAGCTTTAACGAATATTTATTCGCACTACAAGGGCACCTCTGCTATTGGTAAGCTTCTGCATAGCTGTCAAGCTTCAAATTTGTCTGATACCGGCCGAATAGTGTCATTTTTAAAGCCAATGTAAAAGAAAAGCTTAAACTGAGTAAGCAAGGTACGCTGCTGTCTGATACCGACGCAGGATGGGGGTGGGTGGGAAGGAGGCTGGCGTCGTTCTTGCCTGGTACGGGTGGCACTGGCAGAGGCTGCGCCTACCCCACAGCCATCACGGATGTCCTGAGAGCGGAGGGAAGTGTCCCCCTCTAATGCCCACGTCCCCCTCCTCCAGGGAGTCAGAGGACACGGTTCTGCTGGTTCTGAAGGAGATCTACCAGACACAAGGCATTACACTGGATCAGCCTCTGCCCGGAAGCCAATGACCTACCTGGGCTGTTCTGGCCGCCTGACGTAAGTCACCTTGCCTGTGCTCTTCTGCCAGATTTCCTGGGAGACCTCAGAGGACATATGGTCCATCTGAGGGAACGATGTGCCTTACCTACAGCCCTGCATCCAAGGCAAAGATTTGTGTTGGGCTTCTCTTTGTCCTGACAGCATGTTTGGTGGAAAGACCTCTTACCCCGCACACAAGCACCATCAGCCACCAGGAGCTTATTCCTGTGTTCTGTTTGCTTTTTTAGATATGATTCAACGGAGTACTCACCAGGAAAGTCCAGACTTCTTCTCTGCCTTCCTCTCTCCTCTGCTGCTGTGTCCCGCATGCTGCTTCCCCAGTACTTGCTGCTACCTGGAGATAAGGACGATTTTCCTCCATTTTGGGTAGGGTGAAAAAAAATAATTAAAGGAAACCACTTCTGCTAACACACACACACAAACGCACGGCACTTGCACTGTGACTCCCTGTGCAATAAGCACGTCTCAGCCCTGAGCTCCGTCTGCCCACGCTGTAGGTTATCACACCAGCTTTGCAGCACTGATGCAGACCGGTTGCCTGGGCTAGGAATTGACATAGGAGGGCCTGAACTCTGCTGCGGGCTTAGCGACACAACTCACAGCTTGCGACCCTGAGAAATAAAAGCCTTAAACACGCAGCACGGAGAGAGCTATAGCAGCCTTGCCGAGGGAAGGAGATGCTGACTTCTCCTGGGAGAAGGATGAGGCGCTGCCTTTCTCCCTGCCGCAGCACAGGGCACTAGGCTCGCGCTGCAGCCTTGGGGCGGTGCAGACGAGGAGCACGGGCATCAGGTAAGCAGGCAGGCGTTTGTGGACCAGCCGTCCTCATCCCCTTGCCACTGATGCTGTTTGTGCACCCGTGGGCCGTGCCCGGTGGGATTGCCCCATAAACATCTGGCGAGAGTGGCATGGCTGTGAGTACGTGACCTCCTGCCTGCTGTAGCACGGCGGCAGTGACCGCTCAGCACCCGCAGCTCCCAGCCCACGAAGGGTTCCCCCCCCCCAGCACTGCGTGCGTTTCCCACAGGACCATAGCTAGCAGCTAGGTATAACCATGCATGAGGAAAGTTTTACCTCCAGATCCAAACTACAGCTAGGCTGGGGGAAAGCAGCTGCCCCAGGCAACGCAGAGGCCTGGAGGGACAGCTCCCTGCCGTGCTTTGCAGGGGCACCCGGCAGTGCTGCTGTCCTGCCGCGTGGCTTTCAAGGTGGCCACAGGGATCTCATGCCAGCCAGGCTCCTGTCGTTGTTTTTGTTTGCAAATACACAAAACTGAAGAAACGAGAGCAGCTTTGCGTGCAGCGCAGGCTGCAGCTTGCTGTTCTCTGTTAGCTCTGCTCCAAGGGCGGCGGGGCCGGAGAGCCCCAGGTGATCCACCCCTTGTGACCAAAACCATCCAGGCTGACTCACTGCCTCCACTGAAGCTGGAGCACCAGAGCAGGGCAGAGGCAGACGTTTCGGTGATGTGTAAGGCTGCTGCTTTGATAATATGGGACAGCCCTTGGAAAGAGCCAAGCCACCTTCCCTCCCCCTGACTTTTGCCCTGCATGGGGTAATAAGCCTTGTTTCCACAGCCTCAGTTTGTTTGTCCTCTGTTGTACTACGTTATTTGCACTATCTGAAAGGTGTTGTTTGCAGCCTACAACCTCCTCCCACCCCAAAGGAACTGAAGCTGTTCTTTTACCTGACTGCAGAAACAGACATGCTGCTCAGTCGGAGCCTGAATTACTGATTGCTAAAGCGTCTCCTACAAGAGTAGGAAAAGGAACAGTCTTAACATAGGACATTCAATTCATGATCAGCTTTTTAAGTTATGCACTTTGTTAAAAAAAAAAGAGAAAGAAAGAAAAAAAGAATTTTAAATGTTATTTAATGTCTTTTCCAGTAAAAGCCAAAATAAATAAATAGATGACTCTGTTGTGTTCATGTTTGGAGGAGAGGGAGTGGGTTGAAGAACTTACATTTGCAAAATCTTAAAGGAAAGTTAAGCTATTTCTGTAACTTTTACTAAAGCTGCAGGGTCATACAGGGCTTCTGTGGCTCAAGCTGACGATACAGGGGCAGTGTGTTCGTTATTGTCATTCTCTGGGCTTGGCAGAGGCACAGGTGCCTCGCTGTGCTGCAGTCTCACCCTTGCTGTGTGCACGTGTATACACATGACAAAGAACACACTCATCTGTGTAAAACTAGTGAGAAACAGCCACGTACGACAGTCCTGCCATACAGCTGTACCTTGGGTTTCTCAGCAGCGCTCTGCCTTTCCTCTGAGAAAGCAAACCATGGTTTGCTCTAAGACGCTATTGCATTTTCTGCTGATTGTCATCTCTTTACAACTCTATTAAAGCCACAAAGAAAGAGAAATATCCACCTAGAAACCCACGCAGACATACCACAGTAAATGGTTTGTTTATACAGCCATAAACCCAGCCACTGAAGTGAAGTTTTCAGTACCACAGCTCGTTTGAAAAATTAAACTCCTTTATTTGCCAAATTAGAGGAAAAAAAAAAAAACAGGGCTAGCACAGTAACGCACAGAACAATCACGCTAGCTGCATCTTCTCTCTCTCCCCCACTTGGTTAAAGGCTGCAGCCTCGCGCTTATTACTCTAAATGAGTTCAGCTCCGACTGAAAAGACGCACGTCACCCCGGCACCAGACAGGCCCTGCGCTCACTACGACACAGTTCCCGTGAGGAGTGGGACAGCGCGGCCGGGTTGAAGGGAGACATCTGGCCGAGCTGTCCGGCCCAGACCCAACACCACCCCCCAGACACGGCACAACACAGTCACACTGTTCCAGTTTTCAGCTTCAGGACCTTCCATAGCCGGGCTGTCCTGCTGCAGGCTTGCACACTGGCTGCTCAACTCGCTTTGCATTGGGTCCAGAGGAAGGGACGCCTACAAAACTCACAAACACTGAACACAGGCCCCCTGAACAGCACAACTTACCAACGCTGCAGAGAAGAGTTCCCGTTTGGTTTTCAGGCTCATTTCAGGCCCTTTTGAGACAATTCTTGTGGGCCGGGACCAACCTCCTCCAGCCTCCCCTGCCCCGTCACCCAAGGAGCGGAAGGAAAGGCGCCAGCAGGACAGAGCCCCTCGTTATATGTCCAGGTGAAAGCTGGAAGTCGCAGACTTTTCTTGGTGCGCTGGCAGCTGTTTGGATTTAGACAGAGACGGTTTGTGGCACATGGAGTCCGTCAGAGGAGGGTAATACTGCCTGTAGCAGAGGTACGCAAGCACGAAGCCAATCGCCGAGCCGACCAGCACATCTGCAAGGCAAGACCAGGAAAGCGTTAGCTTCCTTTTACCCTCACGAGCCTCGGCAATGTTTTCCAGCACGCTGCTTTTCAGCTCGGGGCACCCGGCGGTGCCTGCCCCGTCCACGCCTGCAGCCGACCCACCCTGCCAGTGGTGCTTGTAGTCGCAGGTGCGGGACAAGGCGATGAGGGTGGCGATGAACAGGGGGAGGAGGAAGGCGCAGAGCCGCAGAGCCGTGCCACGCTGGCCGGGAGCAAAGCAGTGCAGCTTCCCGGCCAGGTAGAAGGCAGAGAAGGCGAGACCAGCAAAGGCAACTGGAAGAGAACGATTTGCTTCAGGAACGGCGCCGGGCTCTGCTGTGCACCCTCAGCCAACCTGTGCCCTCGCCCCTGCGGAAGCAGAAGGGCTGGCGGAGGACGCCTGCCCTGCTCATGGAAGCCAAGGGAAGCGGCGGCTCCTGAGCGAGGGGGGAGCCCCAGCAGCCGGTGCTTGGCAAGCATCCCTCCTCCCAGGAGTTACACACAGCTTCAGATTACCTTTTAGGAAGCCAATGAATGCAGACAGAGCTGTGGGGTGCACGAAACCAACCCCCTCTCCCCAGGTTTCTGCTCACCATGCTTCGTTGCCTGGGGATGCCGAGGACTTACAAGAAGCGTGGCCGCTGGGGAAGCTTTTGCGTCCCTCAGCCACGATGCTGGGGTCGCCTGTGCACGCCAGCTCCGCGTTCGCTCGTCCGTCCGGGAAGCATCGATAGAAGAAGTCTGGCCGCGGCCTGGGGCAGAGAAGCAAAGCACGTAGCCCCTGCGCTCCCAGAGGACGCTCGGGAGGCCTCGATGTGCCCCCTCGCGCAGCCTGAGGAACGCCACGCAGCACGGGTGGCTTTGTGCCATCCTGCCAGGCGGCCCAGAGGGGTGCAACCACCCCATCTCCTCCTCGTACGTGCGCCAGCGCGCTCCTCCCTGGTGCAGGCCTCTACCTGCCCATTTAAATGATGCTCAGAGGACAGCAGATCCCTGCCAATATCTGTTCTAATACTAAATTATCCTTACAGCTGGAAAAACACACGTTTGTTTCTCGGCTGAGCATGTCCAGCTTCAGTTTCTAGCCCCCACTCCCACTTCCCAGCTCTGCCATCGTGCAGGCACACCTCCCAGCCCGGCTCCGCGCAGCCAGGAGCGGGACAACCGTCTCACCTGCCCACCACGAGCTTCAGGGTGTTGGTGAAAACCCCGTTGAGGACGAGAGCGAGGCTGGCAGCTAGGAGAGAGCAGAGAGCTCACGTCAGTGCCGCACAAACCCCGCCTCGGCGCAGGGGAGCCCCGCAGGCGGAGCTGCCGGTGCTGCCACGCTTCCGGATTCGGCCCCCGGCTCTGGCTTGCTCCGGCCGAGCTTCGCCTTGCCCCTGCGGCGAGGAACAAGGGCCTGTCGCCCTGGGACAGGGGCTGCAAGGAGGCTGAGCGCAGCCCAGCCGTGCTGGGAAGGACACCGCCCCGAGCCTGACAGCTCCGCGAGCACAGCCCGTGCCCCTGCCCGATGTGCTGCGATGCTGCAAAGGCCGGCAGGAGCCTCGCAGCTCGGCCTTAACGCCCCCAGCACGGTGTCTGCGCCCTGGCAAGAGCCACGGGCTCGTCTGCGACACCACAGCCCCGGGGTCGCAGCGGGAGGGCAGGGGGGAGGCGAGCAGCTCACCCAGGCAGGCCTCCCGCGTGTCGTCTTGGTCAGCGCCCAGGGACAGCCTGGCCAGGACAATCAGCAGTAAGGGCGAGAGGAAGGCGATGAACTGCCGCAAAACCAAAGCGAGGTCCGTTAGCGACGCGGATTTCAAGGGGACTCAAGGGACCTGCACGCCGCGGGCCCTGTGACCGGGACGCGAGGCCGGTAACGAGCACTAACAGCGGTAAGCTCGGTGAGGCCCCGGCAGCGCTACACAGACGCCAGCCCCCACCGCGCCCGGTGCCTCCCACGAAGGACCCCGGGCGCTGGGGGTGCTTCTGGCCCCCGGGCCCTGCCTCGGAGCCCGCGGCCCGGCCGACTTACGAACATGGGCACGGCGGGGACGCGCTCGGCCTCCACGAAGGGGTTCCTGTAGAGCCACAGCTCCTCGGCCTGCACCACGCGCTCGAAGGGCGGCAGCGCCTCCAGCACCCTGCGGGGGCACCGGGGCGGCTCGGGGCGGCTCGGGTGGGGCCCCCCCGGCGTCCCGGTCCCCCCCCTCCGGTCCCCCCCCCCCCCCCGGACTCACACGAGGGCGGCCGCCAGCAGCCCCCTGACCGCCGCCTCCGCCGCCAGCCCCGCCGCGCCCGCCCGCATGGCGCCGGCCCCGGCCCCGCCTCAGCCCGGGGCGGAGCGGCCCCGGCCCCCCCGGTCCCCTCCCGGTCCCCCCCCCGCATCGGGAAGCGGCCGGGCCTTGGAACATTCAGAACGATTTATTGAAGTCAACCTCAAGCAAAATTTCAGATCAGTGGAATGTCGTTAAAAACCTTTCCAAATGAATCCTCACGGAAGCAAAAACCACATCCGAATTCCAAAGTATTTGTAAAATAAAAAAAGGCAACATCTCAGTAAATAGAATGTACAAAAATTATATGGTCCTACCATCACACACATTCAGTAAGAAGCTAAAATATTACAGGCAATTCTAAGTACGCTATACCTAGTGGACAGTAAGCTATCTATGTACAGGTTAACCAAGCTTTACAGGTTTCACACTATGCAAGAGAACGTAGGCCGAACAACAAAACCCCCCAAAATATCGTATATCTCAAAGTCTATGCGGCAACATCAAGTCATAATACAGTAATGCCCCAGTGGAACATCGCCAGGGAAATTGAACACTACTTCGTTAGTGTCGAGAGCTTCTAGTCAGCTTCCAAAAACTCTTACTATTGACTTCAGTGAATAGTGATGCGTTGCTAGTAAAGACTCAAGTGATTTCGTTAAAATAACATTTCACAGAATCTACAAAGTTTGGTACAGATAAACAAAGTCTACAGAAATAACGACTCTACAAAGGTCATCGTTACAGATAGTACATGGAAATGGAGACGGAGCCTGCAGGTGTCTGCGTTGTGCACCCACCGCAGCCCTCGGGGCCAGGCAGCTAACGGCACCTAGCACCGCGTTCTGTGGCAACATGATCGGGTTAAAAAGGAAAAGCGACACCAGAGTGAGATACAGTCCGACCAAGGAACGTGAAGCTCTTTCATCCAGTCCGTTTACAAAGCAAAGTGACCGAGGAGTCCCCAAAGCACCCGGCGCGAGGCCGTGCGAGGTGCCTGCGAGGGCCGCGCACGGAAAGCCCCCGTGCACTCAGTACCGCAGGAGAAACAGCGGGTGGGTGAATGGCTTTGGCAAATTCCTGTGCGATTTCCCTTTTTGTTTGCCCATTAATTACCAAAGTCTCCTGCGCCAAGCGCAGCTGGCCTTCCAGCTTCACGATTCCCCACTCCCGAGCAGTGAGAGCCCCTCACGGGGCAGCAAGGACCTGAGCTCGCCGCTCAGGAATAGAACAGAATAGGGATTTTTTTTTTTTCTTTTTTCTTTTTTCTCAGAACAACATTGTGAATACATCCAACATATAGGAGTGTATCGTAAGTGCAAATGGTTTTGCTACACAAAGATAATGGCGGGGGGAAGCTGATGTAAAACTGAAAGCAAACGGACAGCGTTACCCAAGGGTTGCCATGTCTCATGCACTACACGTCCTGAACACACAGGTCTGAGACATCTGCTCTGAAAAACTCTCCCGTTTGCCATAGATTCACTGTACACTGGGAGCAGAAAGTAACTGCAGGAAAGTTAAAGACATTTTCAATGTAGTATACAAAAAAGTCGTGTATAAATTAAAAAAAAAAAAAAAGCTGTATAAGGAACTGCAGAGCTTCAAGTACATTAAACCCTGAATTCAATGAGGCAGAGGTTTCAATGTTAAAGTGACTACTTCGTACCAGCGTTGGACATCCCCCTCCCACCCTCCTCCCCCACCCCACCCAAATATTTCTGTAAAGTTTCAATATATACAGATTTTATGCTCATTGTTAATTACGTCTAGTAATTGTGTCTTTCCCATTCTATCCTGAAATTAAGATAACAAGTTTTTAGAAGAAAGGCCAAAATTAACATTCCAGCCCTATTACTCCATTCTAACAGATTCTCTAAGACCATGGTGGTGACCAGAGAAGGTAATTTGCCCAAAAATTGCCTTTAATGTCATCCTTCCTGAGCTGCAAATGCCTTCAATTCTTACAGTCTATCGATAAGACAAATCTATACTAATAATTGGAAAACTACGATAACTAATGCTTGCACCATGTATTTATAAAACTGTAGTAACTAGCCATTGCACCGTTTGGCCATGGTCTGCAGAGCATCTGCACTGTGCTAAGGTGCGTACTGTAGAGTAAAAGCTCCAGTAAACAACAAAGTCCCGTTAACTTTGCAGAGCAGCTCAGATACTGCATACTATACAGAGAGCACAGGCTACTGATCTAGAGACAGGTGTTCACCAGAAGCACGGTACTACCTCAAAATTTAAGACAAAAGTAAGGGAAAAGTGTGATTGTGTGTTCCAGCTAAGGAACAACGGAGTTCGGAACAGAAGATTCGACTTTGCTCATCTCAATCCTAAAGATTTTTGAAAGGTTCACCTTAACTCCAGCAGTGTGAAATCCAGTTCAGACTTTTTGTTCATAAATTGTACAAGCTTATAAACCAATCTCCTGTTTTCCCTTTTGAGTTCAAGCCCACCTGTTGGCTATTATTATTTTTTGGTGGAAAAAGGAGCACCTGTAAGAAGTTTGAAAACAAAGTTAACCAAGACATCAAGTGGCATGGCACAAGAGTAGCAGCAGGCCTCAATTCACAGCATTTCAGAAATTTTTAAAAGCCTTTTGCAAACCTTCACATGTTCTGTACTATTCAGCATACCGGCTCGTCACAGCAATCCGTCTCACGTGGCAGCTAACGCTCACTAACTGCTGCCTGCTCTCTGCTGCTTCACACGGTTGTGAAGGCGTCCTGGCACCACCGCGCCATCTCCTCCAGCCGGAAAGCTGCCACGGACACAGAACTAGAGAAGCACGTAGGTACACTCACACTACATCATATCTGCAATATTCAGAATGCTCTGACTTCCCAAGAGAAAATCATTTGAACGTTACCAAGCCTAATAAATAACATAAAGTAAACACATCAGGCCTTACAGACATCGTAGCAAGAGCTATGTTTGGAATTTCTGAAAGGTTAAACACCCCCAGTAAGAGCTTAAAAAGAGACATTTGTCACACAAAATGTTAAGAAAAATAAAATCCTTCTTGGAAATTTTTTTTTTGTAAAAAATACCAAAAAATAGCACTGCTTTCAAGCAAGATTAGTGTTTCAGACATTCACTGTAGTATGGACCACTAGACGAAGTGCTTTGTATCTCCCATTAGCCTTCTGTACCATAAGTTGACCCAAGAAATATCTGCACAGTTTCGCCCCCAAGACACCCTCGAGTCTGTAGGAAAGGCATCTGCAGGCTGTTCTGAAGATGAACTGCCAGATCAGCTAAATGGCACAGCAGCTGCTTAAAGAGACTGTAGTGTATTTTGTAATTTTACAATTGCACACAATTTTTCCCCTGCACATAAATTTGAGAATGAGAAGGTCACCAGCCACAAGCAAGGCATGTTCCAAAATCCCACATGAACTTTTCCAGCCTACTGCTTTCTTGAGCTGAGAAGTCACCATGTTCCTTAGGCTTATGTGAGCACTTTTCCAGAGAGAGGGTTCTTGAGAATTAATTCAAAGGCTTAATTTAGCCAGATACCAGCAACACTTAACATTAATTCTTTTCATTCAGGGTTATTTTCAACACCCATTAGCAAAAAGCGACCCTGAAGTTGGCCAGTATCAGCGTACAAACCAAAAGGATGCTGTAACCATACCAGGGCAGACGCACAGGGCTTTAAGACTGCAGGCTAGGGGAGGAGATTGGCCAAAGACTAACTTCAGCCTGGGGACACTAATCCCCCTAAGCTCCTTGTGCAAGGATTGCAGGATAGGACAGGTTTCCAAAGCAAAATCTGGAGCAGGAGCCTACCTAAGCCACTTCAAAAGCCTCACTGAAGCAGCCCGTCCGTCCCTCTACAGATCAACAAAAGAAATACAACTCACGAGGCTGAAGTTGGCTGCTCTGAATACATCCCATTACCTAGAAAGGGCAAATACCCTGCGCACCGAAGAGGTGCTGTAGGGGACTAACATCCTTCTCAGCTCCAATAGCAACGAACATTAAAGTTAAAAGCTCTCTCTCCCCAGAAGTAAAAACCCTAAATGTTCAATCAAAAAGCCCGTGAATATGGGCTGGATTCCTTAAGCACTCAAATTTCCTTTAAAGCTAAAGGGTGTCTGAAAAGAAGGCAATAGAGATTCACAGAAATACAACTGCCATGAAATTAGTGCAGACTTGGCAGATCGCAAATACATACTCACAGAACAATCCTTCACCTAAAGAAGCCAAAGAGAGTGCAGGATTCAGGCTTCAGGTCTGCGTGTGCTGCAGTGCGTGACCAAGGCCAGGACGCTCCCCTAACTAGGAAGGTTTTCCAAATTAGGCAGGATAAAGAAATAACCATTGTGAAATTAAGCTCTTTCTGAAATTCCACCTGTCTGCAGACACCACCCATTATAGCTCTCAAGCAAGGAACCATGATTTCTTCCCTTAAAATATTAGATCTTGTGCTACAAGCACTTCCAAAGAATCATACACCTGATTTCTCATAGGAAAAGCTTTACAATAATATTCACAAGTTAACATGATACATAACCTACCTTCTCAAAATGCCTTTAAAAATAAGTACTGGAATGGAGGCATTTCACCGTCACCTGGTCTGAAACCCACATTCGCCTTTACGGTATCTGAATGTTACACAGAGTGAGGAGGGTTTATTCTTTCCATAAACTAGACATAAAAGTTACATTGGCTTTGCTGTTTTTAAAGACACGTTGAATGATCAAAACCAGATCTTCAACACCCTTTAAAAATTAAATAAATAAATATGTTGCTATGCTTTGCTTTCTACACTCAAAGAACGTATTTTAAACAGAATATTCTTTTCACTGTCAAAAGGTCTACTTTTTTCTTTAGAAGGCCGAGACACTTCTGTTTTCCAACAGTAAGAGCTGCTGTAGCACATTCAAGGGTAAAAGAAAGACCAAACAATAAAAAAACAAACGCCACTGCCTGCTCCTGTTGTTGAGATTAAATGGTCCCATTCCCAGTTCACACAAGACGGCTCCGATGATAAAGACTGAATGCGTCGTAGCAGTCTCTTCAAGTTCATCGCCTATTTGCCCATCTTCTCTCCCTTGTTTTCTAACCAAATTTATTCCTTTGCTTCTTCTACAGGATTCTGAAGTTCCAATTTGCATTTTATCTTGTTCCAGTACTCAGGTGCCACAGGAGATTTGGGGTCATGTGTGGAGCAGCAGAGACGGCCATCCAAAGCTGACGCCACCAAGGCTCCCTTCTCATGATCTTTACAGAACGAATGAGGGCAAAACTCACAGAATGAAACTGCAGGATTGCTACAGATGTCACACTGATGCCACGGACATTCCCACTTTCCTGAAGGTGGAAGGGAGAAGAGAGAGACAGGAGGCTGAAATTAGTGCATTTTAGGGACAGCACTGGGCTTCAGTCCTTATTCCATGTAATAACTGTTCAGATGAATGCAAGGAAAGTTCAGAAAAACAACAACAACAAAACCCCACACTGAAAACTCTCGCTCAGGTTGCTCCGGTGATAAGATGCCGTCACTTCTTTCTCCAGCCAATAAGCTGTTTTGGGGAACGCTTCTAATACGGCAAAAAGGCACGTGACATATTCAGCTTTGCTTATGGCAGCCTTCTGCTTAATTCAATCGTAGACTAATCTGGACTTCCAATCATTTTCATTGAAGGCTTTGGGATCAGGAAGATTAAAGAGATAAGGATTTCTACAAAATCTCGCAATTGGATTAAGATGTTGTGTTACTGAATAATTTGAACCCTGGCTACAAAAAGCTATGCCTTAACATAGAAACAGCCAAATGGAAGATACGTGCATCAGGATACCACAGATAATTTAAATACATTTTCTGATTGAGCCCTAATATGTTGTGCTCAGTATTGTCAACAGTTTGAACTATCAGGCAATTGTGCTTGACAAGCTTGGCACATCAAGATGATGCCTGCATTTCAATTAAAATAAAAGAAAGAAAGTTATCCAAGGAACAGAAACATCAAGAAGAATGTTAGAAAGCATTACAATGCCTCTTCTCCGCAGGTTCCCATTCAGGAACACTGCTACTCAATATATTTCTAGAAACAGGTGGTACTCCAAAAGCAAATACGCTGGTTTTAGTGTAAACGGATGCTATGGTTCAGCTCAAACATTGTCTTACTGAAGGAAGGAAAAGGAATCTATATGAAAGCTCTTACCAAAAGGTGGTTGAGTCAGGTTAAGGCATAGGAGGTGGTATGCTTTGGGACAGTCCTTTTTATCACACATAACCAGTTCTCCCCCGTCTCCACACTGGAAGCAGTTGTCTTCATGCATCTGCTTCTGTTCTGTTTTTATTTTCCGTTTCTTCTGCTTTAATTTTGCATTCTTCACCTTCTCTTCATTTGCTGTTGCAAATGCTGTCTAGCAATTACAAAGGATAACAGCAGTCACTTTATAAATCTCTTGCATTAAAATAAATTTAATCAACTTTGGTTTGTTATTTGCACAAATTATGTTTAAGTTTGCTCAAATAAGTTTTTAAGCTTTAAGAGCCAGGAATGCACATTCACATAAATTTGAAGTAACCACCTGGTAAATTAACTTTAACCTAGAGACAGCAGCTCTACGTTTCACAACTGAAGTCTCTGGACACTTTCAAGGGAGGAAAGTATTACATAGACTAAAGTAAGAAGTTAAATAAAACAAAAGCCTCTCTTTGCCCTACTCTCAATAGATCTCTGGACCTGGGAGAAGAAGCTTCAGTTTTCATCCACGTACCTTTGGACGCACTCCTAGGAAACCACTGCAGTTTTCTGCTCCACAATGACATTCGGTCCTACCATTGCCAAGGCAATCCAAATTATAATTGAATGTTAACTCCATTCCTAAAATGAAAAGAAAAACAATTCACCCACACATACATCGAGGAAGACAGGCTTGTGACAATGACATTTTATTAGCATTTCTCTCTTCGTAGTCTGTGAGAATTAGCAGCAATATGTTTCAAAAGGGCAAGCTTGAAATAGTGCACTGATTTAAAAAAAATTTCAAAGTAGCAAATTCTACCCAGATCAGACTTAACTAGCAGCTGTTATGCTATCATACAGACTCGGTTAAAATGACAATTCAGGTAAAAACACTTAACAGAGAAACCTACTACCGACCAGGCAGGTACAGGTGAAAGGATCAATACTGTAAGTGTTTACACAACACAGAATTAACGTTGTACTTAGTAGCAAACCCTGTATTCAGCTTTAACAGAAACAGTTTGAAGCTGGAAGCTACTAGCTATATGATCCCTGCTAAAACTAGAACTCAAATAATTGTCTCCGCCCCGACAAATGACAGAAGTTCCAATAAACGTCACTTGTATTAAGTAGCTTCAGAAAAAAGAACCTGGGTAAGTTAGGAATTTTGCCATGGTAAGAGAAGCCCATACACACAAGTTAGTGCCATCTTTTTACCTGCAGGAATATCACAAAGAGCAAATAGTCCAACTCTAATGTCACCATTCACCGTCCATTTCTGTGTTTCACAGTTTGGATTACAACTATGGTTCATAAAGCGAGAATAATTCCCCTTTGGACCAGCGTCTATTATCCGATCCTTCAAATAAAGAGAGAGGGACATATCATAGGTATCACAGATCATACTTAACACTTAGAAACAAACAGATGTTTCCTGCTGACATGTGACTAGTTGTGGCTAAGGCAGGAAAAAAAAAAACGCTCATTTTAAATTAATGAAAATAAGGAACTTTTCCCTACAGGGTTAGTCTTAAGCAGAAGCATCTGAAAACTCGTGCTTACGGAAGTGAAATAGGCACAGAATGAATAACCTATGATACAGGTTTCATCTCTTTACCCATTCTATTTGAGAAAAATAGAGATGTTATCCTCCTACCAGCACCCAAGTGCCAGCTGGAAATAAGTTGACATTGCTATGAACTCCTAACGGTTGCCTACATCCCACTATACATCTTACTGAAGAGCTCTGCAAAGACATTACGAACAGGCCACACATTCATTTTTCCACTCCACGCAAAACTAACACCACTAAATCAAAATTGATGCAAATTGAAGCCATAAATTATGCACTCTACAAACAGAAGACTTGGAAACCTTTTGCCTGAACCGAATCGCACGAGCTCTCCTTCTCACATGTATAGAAATTGAGCTATGCGCGTTGAACACAGAATGATGATTCCTCCATCACTTTGCATTCAGCTGCAAACAAACAGTTTATAGTGAATGAAACCATATTTACCTTTGTAACAGTTAACATATAAAAATTGGTCACGCTGTTTTCATGAGCACGTTTAATCCGCAATCTGCACTCTTCTTCGTCAATTAGCTCGCCAACATATTCGTTCACAAATTCACCCTGAAAAATAAAAATAAGAAATCCATGCTTATTGCTTCTTACTAAGACAAAGGATCTCTTGAGTGGATTATCCTAAACACTACCTACGTACAACAGTTAAAAACCACACTGCTTAATGGCAAAAGAATCAATTTAGAATCTCTCTGCTTTCCTGATTACATTCTGATTACACTGGAAGCTAAACATGCCACCCCACGGGGACCCATCCAATGCAAAACGTCACAGCTGAACTTCCAGGCTGGTAGAGCAGCCAGTTTCTGTTGAGACGTGCAGTGCCATCCTTACATCAAGTTAAAAGTCCACCAAAACTACGGCCTGTTTCCTTGGGACGAGAAACTCCAGGATACTGTTGCTACTCAGATGAGTGCAAATTCAAATTGAAGAAAATAAGAAGGCAACCAAGAACAAGAGAGTTCTCTAGAGCAGAGTCTTGAGGACGTGGGTGACATGACAAAAATAACTTGTCCTGAAGTCTTAAAGCGTCCCTTTCCATCTGTGGCCACACTTGCATCTTCTGCTCTCCAGGTGCGCTCAGCCATCGTGTTCAGAAACAACAAAGCCTGCATGAGTAAGAGCAAACATACATCCATCCGTCCATCAGATCCCATCCTCTGTCTGGTAAGTTAAAGCAGACATGAAATCCAGGCCCATCGTCCTCATGCTTGCCTCGAAGTACAGCAAGACTGCAATCCAGGTAGAAGAGGATTCTCACACTTTGGTATTCAGGCGCAGTATTTTGCTTTTCCCGTACCAGCAGTCTCATATCCCACCTGAACCACAGAACGGTGCCCCCAGCAACAGTGTTCAGTGATACAGCGTAAAGGAAAACCAGAGTGATCCATATCCAAAGACCTCCTGGCAGGGAAAAACAGCATCATTTCCATCAACAGAAATCTCTTATCTTCATTGTTCTTCTCTGCCTTCTTGAACTTCTAAGAACCTTTAATGTTTGTTGTCCAGTGTAGTCTGATCACCTCAAGCCTTCATTAATTCCCCGCGAGTTCTTCTGAAATAAATCCGGGCTGCAGAGCTGAGCGCCAAGGAGGATGAGAGCTGACTTGTTTCCAGACATCCATATGAGCAATACTGCAAACTGGACCCCCCACACAACCAGCTAACAGGAAAATGCCGTCAGCATGTCACTGTGTAACAGCTTAAAAAGCAAAGGCAAGACTTATGAAAAAGTCGCCCTTGAGAAGGGGGCTCGCAATTCCAGTCGCCTCCATCCACTCTTTGAACTTCCCTTGTATTTTGCGATTGTCATTTGCTGTGCTTATAGTAAGGAAGAGGGGAAGAAAAGAAGAAAAAAAAAAAACCAGGTGTCTTATTTTGCCAGGCCTCTAAGACTTCCAAGATTTCATCACCTTCAGTGGTCTTACCAGGAAAAGAAACCATCATTCAGACTACTCTTCTCCAGACTGCTCTCTCCCTTTTTGCCCAGTAGTCAGTGAGAAAACACACACACACTCTTTCCTCCCAGAAGTACGAGACAGTCACCTCTTCCCCTCCACCAATAGAATTCAAATTCACAGTCACCTGAAGCTAACTTTTGCTCTGTGAGTAAAGATCAAGGTTATGACACTTCCGTCAAAACATCTAAACAGATTTCACCATTAATGCTGCACCTACAGAAGTCTCAAGCCTTTTTAATACAAAACATTTACTGGAGAGTGCTGAAATTTTAATATGCGTTTGCTTAAGGTGCACCAAGTTGCAGTGTTTTCACATTAGGCCATACTGATGGCCATCACAGCCTTTGTTTGTTGTAATTCTACCTTTTTAATGTTCCGTTTTGTCCTGAGACCCCATCCACGTCGATCCGTTTTTATGATTTCAGCAT
Source organism: Anser anser (assembly GCF_964211835.1). NCBI lineage: Eukaryota > Metazoa > Chordata > Aves > Anseriformes > Anatidae > Anser > Anser anser. Next base: position 950,933 of record NC_139747.1, on the reverse strand, counting down.
CAGGGTAGAGTCTTTTGGTGAAGCACTGGTTCTGACATCGCTCTCCCGCTGGGCACACCTGGGGGTGGCACTCGTACTGGAGCATCCTGTTCAGACACTCTGACTCTAGGCCACAGGGGTTCTCATCAGATGGCTTGCAGTTACAGCGAGGGATTTCTGACAGATCAGCTACCTGAATCTGAACCTTCCCTATCACCTTGTTGGACTGTAGAACAAAGGGAAAAGAAAGAATAAAAGATGAGGACAGCGTACAAAGATTCTGAACAACTTCATTTGAAGCCCATCATCAACTGATGTGAGAAGGCTCTATAGGTCTTCAGTAGGCAGAGCAGTCTGTATCATATTAACATTGAGTTAAGTAAACTACGTTTTAATAGCCAGTATGTATCTAAGAGAGATGAGACCAGCTTGCAATCAGCAAAGTTCTGCCTTAGGTTGATCTTACTCTCTTTTGCTGATACTCTGCTAAACCAATGTTTTATGGTACCAGAAGACAGAACTAAAGATTCTTGAAAAGAAAAGCAAAATGATTTATTTGAATTTTGCTAAGCTTGAATTGTTGCAAACACTGGTTGTTTAAATACATAGCTTACTTATACTAAAAAAAAAAAGGAAAAGAAAGAAGCCAACTCACTTTAATGTGTTTATAAGGTGGAGGTTTCCTTGAATTCCTTTCAATTTCTAATGCTTCTTTACTTTCTCTTTGTGCTTTCAGCTCCTGGAAGCGCTTTGCCGCTTCTTCAAGTGCTGTGCAAGGGAGTTCAAAATAGAAAGCAATTAGCACCAGCTGCTGCTAATCAAATACATACATGTATTTACATTTTTTATTTTTTAAAGCTAGGAATAGAACTCTATAAAAAAAATACAAGCTAAGATGAGTTATTACAGTACATCATGAATCTATTTCATCAGATACTTTTCAGTAGGTACTGAGATGTTGAACAATGATCCCATGCAGCAGAGCCCAAGCACCATCTTAACATTTCCCAGTTTGTGGAAGAAGTGAACTTGCCCACAACAATACACAATGAGTAGGCACTTAAAGATATCTTTATCTGCAGTCAAGGGATCTACGTAATGTTTGCAATTTTATGTGAACACAGAACACTAGCCATATAATATTCCCATGCAGGTTAAGTGGTGATGGAGACACAAACACGTGGAATTTTTGTCATAAACCACTATAAACTTTGTTTGATTTTACCTTTCTTGAAGGTCTTGTTAATACTAGTTTGCCCCTCAGCAAAGCTTTTATCTCCTTCAACATAAGGGAAAACTCTGCCCTGGTGTACCCAATAGTAGTCATGTGAACCAAAGAAAAATACTGGGAAGTCCCCGATATCATGTTTGAGGCCCTGTATGTTGAGAGGCACAGACCTGGGATTGCAGATCTCTGCTGGCCACCACCTGAAAGCAGAAAAAAAGGAAGCACGTAAGTTCTGTGAGCCACAGCCTTAGCTTCTGCATTTGCTTAGCTTGACTCAGAAATAAACGGTAGTTTTCCTTTCTCAAAGAAATGAACTCCTCCCTTACGCAATCGAGGCTCCTTCTGGCAATACTTGGGAAGTACCACGCAAAACACAAGCAGCCCTTCGTTCTCAGTGTTCTTACTCCTTATTTTGGAAAAGCCTCGTGAGAACACGGCACAAGAGTGGATTTCTAAGATCACCTACAGAGGCTTGTGTTCCTGCAGGTGACCCACAGCAAACACAAGCTAGGACATCGTGGCTCTCTAAGACAGCCCCTGGTTTTCCATACAGCTATTGCATTCTACAGAGCCAGCGTAAGTGCAATCAAGTATCCAGCAGTGCCTGGAAAAAGCAGGAGAATTTAATTTGAAAGGCAACATCAATGTCTGACACAAAGTAAACAAATTACCAGATTTCTAGTTCTTGTTTACTGAGACTGAGCTGCTTTGAGTTATCTTCCTGTAATTCTACAGTACATTAAAAGCAGCTAAAGTATTAAAAACCAAAAAGACAGCGAACTTGCCTGTAATTTCCAAGCTTGACCCAAACAATCTGCTTGTAACGTAGCTTCTTGCCAGCTTTACAGTCATTGCAATTCCAGCATCCTTCAGGCATTTCTATGTTGAGACACTCAGGGTGAAAGGAAGCTGGGCACGATTCACAGCACAACAGTTTTCCACCTTAAACAAAGAAACCCTGCTTGGTTTATAGAAGTAAGGATTTGCTTCCCCCTGCGCATAGCAATCAATATTAATTTTAAGTCATACATTCTACACCTCGGTTTGTTTCACAGCAAAAATACGGCAAAAGAAAGGGATCAAGCCAAAATTACAATGCTGGATTAAAAAAAGACTGCAGCGCACTTTTCCAGTGTGCAAGTTGTGGCTCAACTGCATCAGCAATATACTAAAAAGCAAATAGTATTTTTTCAACAAGAGCAAAGTTGGCAGTAGATGCAATATTCCCAAATGAAGCGCTACATACGAAAGCAGTGCTCTTAGCTTTAATTTCTTTGGGGATGACCAAACGTTTGATTATGACAAATAACCAAATTTTAAGAGACACTTTTTAAATCAACATTGTTATGACTGAATCCCTTAGCAATCAGTTAGTGTGCATAAAAAATAAAACCCACAGCCTATAGGTTGATCAATACTTTTCTGTAGTAACAGCGTTATAAAAGAATTCTGATGATCAATACATGATCAATGTGTTTCTTTCACCAAAAAAAGAAATTTACCTCTGTGAGCAACGTGAATTCAGCTATATAATGAAGAATGAGACACCACACAAGTTGTCCCCATCCCAAAAGTTTCCTCTGCGCACAAAGGAAATCTTAGTGCAGGGTGGCTGAAGTTTACACTTACTTGGAGGGAAGTTGCTCTGGCTGGCTTATGTTCTGGTAGATGTATTAAATGTGGAGAACCACATCGCATCTCTAAGCCACCCTCAGCAAACAAAGCCACTCGTACAATAAGACTTGTTAAAATATACATGCTGTAATATTTTATACAATATATATATTCAAATATATATATATATATATGTATATATATATCAACGTATGTGAATTAAAGAGCAAGAACAACAACAACAAATCATCAAATTTTTGGGTGCCAGACTGAAAATCCAGGAGGTATTTGAGGTGATTGAAAGCAGTTTTCAATCACAGTATCAAAAGAAATGCGAATGATAACTTTCAAACATGTATCAGAAAATCTTGTCCACCTATAGACTTTCAAATACGTCATTGCGTTAATTGATAGTTGAATGTTGCAATAAGCATTCCACAAATCATTTACACAACCAATACTGTATTTCCTCCGCTAAAATCAGTAAAATCCAACCATATGGACTTTCCAGAGTTCCCCAAACCCATAGTAAAATTTTAACTTTTAAATTAATTTTTGCAAATGTTGTTTCAGAGGAAATACAGACCCAATGTAAATTACCAAAGCATCATCCAACATGGTAAAATGCCAAGAGATGCAAAAATCAAAACAAAATCAAACATAAAACTTTCAGTGCTAAGCAAGAAACAAAATTGCTCTCGGGATGCATTAGTTAGATATTGCTCAAGCTAAGCAGAGGGCTCAAAATAATTTTTGTTTTCAGGACTTACAGAAACTACTGAAAGCCATCAACATTGAAAATAACCTAACTTTGGCATGGTTAATGGGGCACCATTTCTGAACACTCTCGGGAAATCAAATTTCTGCGAAGAATAAAATGTTACGCCTGAGCATTTTACAGAGCCAACCGTTGTCTCCCCACAAGGCATCCTGAGATGCTACGGCACTACCACACCGCCGTGAAACGAGCTCCCTCTCCTGCAAAGAACTCCTCTGTTCCCTCCTGGCCAGCGGGGTTTTCTTCTCGGGACAGAACCCCCCTCCCTCAGGACCCAGCACCTCCTGCCGCTCCTGCCCCGAGCAGCACCAGCCGCGGGAGGAGAGGGAGGAGCGCGGGCTGTCCCCGAGGAACGGAAGCAGAACGCGAGGCCCAAGGGCTGCAGCAGACACGTACGGGCAACACCTCACACCGCCTTCCCCCTCCGGGCCTCCTCTGGAACGGCGACAGTACCCACCAGCGTCCGACCTGGAAAATCGGTTGTTGCTTTGGGCTTGGCATCAGCTACCCGTAAGATCTGAAACAGACACCCCCTCTTCTTCTGCTCCTAAAATCAATTTAAGAAGCCGTTGCCTTTACGTCGTCGAGGTATGCCCTGAACTGCGACAGTACTGAGCTCTATTTGCCACCTCTTCCTATTCCGTGCAAGCGCTTCCCTGAAGCTGGAATAGCCAGGTACTAAATGACTTAGCCTCCTTCACGGAGAATTTAGTGACAGCAATTATTTTAAGCCCTTTTATAAAAAAAAAAATAATTGCCAACAACATGAACACGCTCACAATAATCAATGAGTGAAGTTTACTGAAAAGCAGTAAGTGATGCTTGACAAGCACACATTCCTTGTTCGATTTAAAGATAAAGAAATAATAGAAAAAGCAAAAGTAAATTAAAGAGAAAGAAACTATTTTGGTTACCTTTCTCACATTTCTTTTTGGAAGCTGACGAAGGAGGAGGAATCATAGGTAATTTCATCAACTCAGCACGATTTGATTCATTCAGTAGGTAGTGGGACTTATAGGCATATGAACTGAACAGGGGGTCTGAATGATCCTGCACTACCAACCCTATACGAAACAAACAGAAAGAGATGAGTTGCAATGAAACTACCCATGATTCCGTAAGGAGAAAATAAAATAAACCAAATGAACACCTATAATGCATATATGTGTGAATGAAAAAAAGATAAAATGAAGAAAAAGAAAAGTCTGACAAAGTTTCTTCACTAAGAGAGAGGTTATGTGTCAGAGAGACTAAATTCAATTGTAACTGGAAAATCCTACAATGAATAAGCTGTTTCTAGGTGGAATTTCAATAGTGCTTTTACTCTTAATTTGTGCGTTTACAGGAAAGCACAAGAAAAGCAACCAATTTTAATCCTGTTCAAACCACCCTCCCTCCCAAATGAAAAAAAAGCAAGCGAATTTGAAAAGTTGGGTGATGACAGTCAGTGCTTCAGAGGTACTGCTAGGGGTACAGGCTGGAAGAACAGACGCCGTATCCGTGGCCCCGCACGGTGCAGAGCCCGCCATCCCACTCACTAGAAGTCCAAGATCTTACCTACGGAAGCGTTTTGCCTTCATGACTGCATTAGAAAAATGTAACAAGGGGCCAGCGATTCTGCAAGGCACCAGGGGAGAAAGAACGGATGGAAACAGTGCCCTACGCCCTCTGTGGCGAGCAGAGCTGCACCAGCGCGGCCGCTCCGCAGCTCCCAAATGAGACACTTCGGAGCAGTTAAGCACTCTGTCCTGCCATACGTTTGCCTTTATTTCAAATGGCGCGTGCTTGTTTTCCTCCGTCCTTCTCCACTAAGAAGAGTTTCTCCGCACTGCTCCAACGAGTCAGGCAGCGGAGGTCAGAGAGCCCCAGCTACAGATGAGAAGCACGTGGCCAGGAATTCATGGGAACAGAAGAGACCCAAAGAAGCAGGGAAGATGAGCTACCAAGACAGCCACAAATTCTTTCCCCGGAGAGAGGCACACAAAATTGAGTGCTGCAAAGAAGCTTTTGAACTGGGGTGCCTAAAAAACCTCATGTAAGCAGAACAGCATCAGTCTACCTGAAACGTGTGTCCTCAAAAAGAATTCATAAACCAAGAACGACCTACACACATGCAGTTACGTGAGCTATAAAGCGCGTAACGCAGACATCTTCCAGAAAGCGAGTATCTACCTCATGATAAGCAACTTTTAATATTCTATAGATAATCTGGTATTGCATTTTCTCACGTCAGTAACGCTCTGCACCTAAATACAAAGTCTCTCCTTCCTACCATCAACTAAAACAAAGTAAGGAACCGTTCTCACATCCAGATGCCCAAGTATTTCTACAGCATCCAGGTCCCTTCTCTCTGGGCAGGTGTTGCCGGTGCTCCTGCCACAGAGGCTGACCTCGCCGTACGCCCCTCATGCTGCCCACATACGACTAGACAGGACTGACTCCAGCCATCCGGGCAGCTTGCTAACTGTAAACCCTGCACGACCTTTCTTCGGTGAAGCTTCACTGGCTCCTGGCTCCAGCTATGCCTAGCAGAAACAAACCCCACAAAAATTTCCTAGAGCAAGTACGTAGCTGCTACCAAACGCAGGGTTCGGTCAGCGGCAGCAGGTTTGTAGCTTTTAAAGTTCTCCTAAGATTCGGTGAACACACAGGACAGGAAATTCCGTCTGCTGGGCTTGAGGTTACTTATATTGCCAGGAGAAAGTACAGACTGCTGTAATTTCATCTCTATACCTGAAGCTAGTGTCAAACGGAATTATTAAAACAACGTCAAAAAAAAGTAACTCATGAACATCATCTTCTGCACTTCACTTACTTTTTAGAAATAAATGCAGGTCTGCATCTACAGGAAGTGTAAGACTTCTTCACTATGCAGCCAGACAACTGTAATTCAGTCTTCTAAATCCTACTCCTAAATTCTAATATCTGTGCCATATATATGAAAAATATATTTTTATACACATATTGGAAAAAAAGATGGATATCAAATAGCAGGTATTCATGTTCATGAAGCTTTTAAATGGGGCCTACCCAAGAGAAGTACAAGGCCTCTGTTATTTTTTGCCTTTACAGCCAAGTACATAGCCAAAGCACAGAGAGAGATTAACCCTTGTATGCATCTAAAACAAGCCAGTGCAGATTGCTAGTAGGCTCTTCTGTGATATTCCAATCTTGTCAGCTTCAGTCATCTGCAGAAGCTGCCCAGAGGGTAATGAAATGCAACTTCAAAGAAACTTATTTAACAGCTTTACATCACATAACGTACTTAATTACCAGAGCTTACTAGTGCTTTGAAATTGATAGAAAAAACTGTTTAGGATAAACCCAACTCTAGCAGACTGTCAGTGCTGTAAATTCATATTGTAGTACAAACACGGCTTTCATAATTAACACAGCGACCCTCACATCAATGCAGTTCTCTAAGGGCTAAGATCCAACGACCGACCTCGTGTAGGAGCAGAGCAGGACAAGACACATTCCTACCACTGAGCATTCTTCACATTAATACCCACAGGGCAGATTAAGCCACTGCTGGACCTCGCCAGGAGGCATTTCTAATCTGACCGCCAAACCAGGGAAAATCCACAGAAATTCATCTGTCATAAACTTGTACCTGACCCCGGTACCAGACTGACCCTGGATAACTGAGATAAAAAATAAAACCGAACTGCCGCAGGTATTACGGAACTGCTCTACCTACCACAGAAGTTTGGTTTTAGTAATTCTACTCCAGCCCTAGAAAACAAACAGCCTCTTTCCCCATATTTATCTTGGGTATTTCGATGTAGTTGTTGGTTAAATTAATGCTGGTGAAGAAGAGATTCATTTTTCTCAGACAGCATTAGATGCTTTCAAGCATTCTGTATCAGATGCTCTCTGCTAACAGCACGCTATGCCATGCATTCTCAGCTAGCTCTACTTCAAAGACACAGCAACTGGCTAGGTATCGTTCAGATTGGGCATTTGTACATATTAAATCAAATTAATCTTAAAACATACATAACACTACCTAAAAACCTAAAACAAAAGATACACAACATGTCATATTTGCTTGTGTGAATTTAAGCAATGCCACTGTGACTCACAGCACGTGTATCTGGTTTTGGGTGCCCGCGATGTGTTTGAGTAAGTCCACAAGAGGGAAAATACTGAACCACGTAAACACCTTTCTACACATTCTGAGGAACTTCTCTAAGACTCATTCTAAAACTTACTGTTCCTCTTTGAGTTTCTGGCTACCGTTTCTCTGGAAAAAAAATACATTTTTATTGAAGATTTATTTTTTTTTAAACTTGATCCTTTGTGATGGCTCTTAAACTACTTGGAAATGAGGAAAGGGGAAGAAAGGAGAGAGGTGGAAAAGAAATGACTCTGGCACTATTCTTCCCTTCCCATTCAGAGATCTTTAATTACTACTCTGCTGCTGCAAAGTCAAGACAACCTTTCCCGTACTAAACCAACAACTGAATGAACACGTGCAAAAACAAGTGGATCCAGGATTTCTGTCACATTTCCTTTTCTGTAACCTTCAAAGCTATGTTGGATATATTCTTTTCAACAAACTTTTGAAACACTGTATAAGTTATGTATTACTATTATGCAAACACCTAATATTGACAGTTTGATTCATCTGAGAAAATAACGATGTTTTTGAGTTGTGTGAGTAATTGGTGCAGCGAAACTTTTCAACCTGCTATCTGGCACAAGTCAGGTGACTGGAGAGCCCTAAGAATAACAAGTGGAAAGAAAGGAAGAAAGGAAGAAAGAAAGTAAAAAGAAAAAAAGAAAAGTTTGGCACATGGAAAATCCTACCATGAAACTTGTTTGCATGGTATTGTAAATGTTTTCCTTTCAAAGTTCTCAGATGTGATGGCAGTTAAAAATTAAAATGAATTTTTCTAGCTCATGAGTAAATCCTGCTTTCTAGCCTTACTTTAAATAGTTTTAAGTTTGTGAGGTGTGAAGGAATCCCCTTCTGCTTAACAGACTGAATAACAACACTACATTCATTCTCAGATTGCAATGGCAGGAACTGGGGGCTCAGCATCCGTTTTTCCTACTGGCAACACAAGCATGCCTTCCGAGTAGCTATAGCTGAATATTTCTGAATATTGAATATTAAGGCCAAAAATAGCACACGGAAAGCTTAATGAGAACTGCTGACTAAACCAAAAATCACAGGAAGCATTAAAATCCTTCAGAGCCCTAAGAGATGTTTTTCTTTAATGAAATACATTACTTTTATCACTACGCTGCACACGTGACAATAGAAGAACTATAAAACAGAAGGGGGAAAAAAACAAGTGTGCTCACCTCTTGCACAAACGAAACAAAAGCCTACATTTACAGCTGATGAGGAGTGATTCCTTTTGGAATGGTTACTACAGATGAGAATGTGGGATGACACAAACAAGCTTCCTGCAGCAATACAGCCATCTCCTGAGTGATAGGCAATGGGACATCTGAAACATCTCACCATGCGACCTGTTTAATATAAATGCAGAAAAATGCACCGTGTCACCCTGTAGTCAGGATATGGTAGAAGACACCATAGACAGATGCAGGACTGATTTTTATTCCAGAGCGCTAGATTAGAGAGACATTTACATCTTTTCAGAGTTTCACAAAAGTTAATGCAACTTTCACTTCAAAGCTCTGTTAAGAAAAAAAAATATGGTTTAATCATTCTAGAGTCAACTGTTTTGTTAAAATTTTTTGGTTCATTTCTAAAAATGAAACCCTTGTTTCTTGCTGCATGCTGCATTACCAAGAGTAGAGTTACACTCGCTGTTATTGTGATGACGCGTTTGAGCTTCCTCCTCCTGTTCAGAGCCAGCTCTGTTCTCACCTTTGCTTGCCTTATGGATATCCTTATCCACTGAGCAGGCCGTACAGCAATGCTGCGGGCAACGAAATCCTCGCGACTCAAAGAGAGCGGTGGCAAACTTGCGAACACAGGCCTCGTGGTAAAATTTACCACATGCGTTGACTGAACAGCGCTTCACATCTTTGCCAGGAAGTTTGCATGAGAAGCACGTGTGTTCTCCTTGTAAGAGAAGAAAAAGAAGCTTAAATGTAACTGCCAATACTTGGCGATACGGATGCTGTTAAAAAAGAATTCTGAAGTGAACAGAGCTACATCACTCTGAGAAACACAGGCTCCCTGCCTTAAAACAGGTCAGTCAGTCACTAGAATTCACAGTAACCACTTGATTGCTGTCAACCTAAAATTGCTTTGTGCTGAGCGTACCCTGAATGGTTTGCTACTTTTTCTCTTATCAAGTACTTGCTAACTGGAACATGAGAATCTGGCCTGAGAAGTTAAAAAAAAAGTAATAGAATAGCACAAATGCACTTCTAAAACCTATGATCTTTCTATCTCAGCTTGGCCTGACCATCCTATGGCACCTCAGCAGAGCAGGAAATCCTTCCCCATTTCCCGGGCATGGGAGCACACTCACCATTTTTACACTCCGTGCAGAAAAACTTCTCATCTGGCATCGACTTCAGGCCCAGACACTCCATATGAAAGACGCTGCAGCACTCGCCCTCGCAGGGCACCAGAGACTCGCCAGAGCTTTCGCAGATCTTAAACGAGCAGACAGCCAGTCAGAGAACAAAGGGTATCTGACATAAACACAACTGACTACGAGATGTTGAAAGGGAATAGAAATGGGCAGAAATCTCTTCATAGCTACAATAAGCCAGGAGAACTGCCCTACATCCCACAGCAGACCTGACAAAACCTAGGAGCTGGAGACAATCCCAGCGGTTACCATTAGCAAGTACGGGTTAGATACTACACCTGAGCTTTCTAGCATGGAGGAGAGCTTATGAATTATTTCCAGAGTACGGAGTCCTAAAAGCCTCGATATTCTGAGATGTCTAATTATGAGACATGATGAAAACAAACCAGTCTGATTTAATAAATTTACAATCTCAAATTAACAGAAACTATCGATACATCTTTAGCATTCATTTCTTTACAGTACCGTCATTTACCTGACAAACAGTGTCTTTTTTATTTGTTCCAGTTCCTCTCCTGGATAAGCTAGAGTCTACTGACTGCACATCAGAAGCATCAGCATCGGCAGTAGCTGACGGGCTGTCTGAACGTTTTCCAAAACTACCCTACAAAGAGGAAAAATCCAAGACACTCAAACAAGACACTTTCAAAGGACAACCACATTGTGAAAAAAAATATTTACATCAACACTGATTAAAAGATCAGTCAACATGCCAAGAGATACAAATATCCTTGGAAGACGCTGGACTTCGCTGCAATGATACAAGAACTGCTACCTTCTTGACATATCTTTTACCTGTACAAGCAAAAAAAAGTTGTCTATTTTACTCTTTCCAGACACCTCTTAGTTTCACACCAACTAGCATCCCCAAATTCCCAAGGAATCTAATAGCTTTTCAAAGAGCAAAATGAGTCAGTGACCTAAACCAGTGTTTTGTCAAAGTATAAATATTTGTTTTAAAAAAAAAAAAGTATCTTATTTACATCGATATAATGTGAGAGGTTAGAATTAAGATCACAAGTTATTTCTCAGACAGTAAAAAATACAAGATTTGTAGAAAATACAGCATTCACGTATTTAGTAACAGACAATTGAAGAGTCTATTATACTGATCAATTAAAAACCAGGTATCCGTGAGCAACAATTTGCCTTTACCTGTAAATCATTAAGTCCTCTTGAATCAGAGTCAGATGTATCTCTGTAAGCTGAGCTAGTCAGTTCTACATCAGTTGAGGCACGACTCCTCTTCTTTAAAGGTTTACAAGAATCTGAAATCTCGCTGGCACCTTAACACAACATACTAAAATTAGTCTTAACGTACATTCTTTTTTCTTTTTTTTTTTTTTTTGCTTGAAATTAGTAAAGGAACAACAAAGATGAGACAGCCTGAAACTGGACTTTATTTGCTAGCCTTAATTTTCAGTTTGCAACTTACATACTAAATTAACTTTTAATAGAGAATTAAATAACTGAAAATCACCTTAGAAAGTCCTTTTGACAAATTCTGAATATGCTGACATAGTAGAGGAAGCTACTAAATTGTCTATAACAGAGGATAAGCCGTTAGGAGATTACCTCTTCATCGTCCCTATTTAAAATACATCTGGTCAAAGATACCATCTTATATTTTACTATGTACTTACAGCATATGAACAACACAGGCTATCCTTCCAACTAGCAGCGCAAAAAACCCAAACCAAAACCAAAAAAAAAAAAAGACACCTTCATCACCAGAAAGTTTCAAGATCTCTGTAGTTCACACAGAATGAAAACCATTGCCAATGTGTGCAGAGCCAGAAACTTTCAATAACGTGTGTTTTGGTGCGTAACTCACCTTTCTGCAGTCCTGTCTTCACTGCTGTCAGTGGAACCATTTCAACCTGTTTGAATAGGAAAACCCATAGTTAAAAACAGATGAACTTTTCCCCTAGTATTAAAAAGAAAACATTAACGTTTAAGCGATTAGCATCTCTGAACTCAGATGTAGTCTGTCATCCCCTTCTTAGCGCGAGCCTTCTCGTCGTGCTGGGATTTATCCTAGCTGCCTACGCTGAGTGCCACGAGACAAGGCAGCCACAGGCTCACTAGCAAGGTCCTTCCCAATCGCTCCCTTTGGGCACGAAGATGACAGGAAAACTTTAGCCGTGTCCAGCAGGCAGGAGCGGGGTTCAGTTGGGCAGCCAACCCTGACGCCTTTGTAGAACCCCACACCTGTGTAAGCACAAGTTTACCTTAACAGGCACGACACTCAGGTTAGAGACACTTAATGCATCGCCATTGTAAGGCACATCCACCAAGCATGCACTCCCGAGCTCCTGGGAACACAGACTTTTTCTCTGTATAGAGTGCTGCAAGGCCACGGGGATGGAGGTACGGGCTTCGCACGGAGCGTTGCAGAGCTCTATACAGCTGGAAACTCAATGCCAGTACACACTTAAGCAGACAAGCTTACAATCTTGCAAAAGCACTTCAAGTCCTCGATCCTACAGCAGAAGGGCAAGTTTAGAAACTGTTCTGCCAATGTGCGTGTAACGTGAGAATTTGGCGAATGTATAATAATTAGAGAAGAAAGTTGTTGCCTAAAGTCCTGTTTTTAAGGTTAAGAATTACAAGTTATTTCTTTACAATGTGGTTACATATGCATGTAGAAACACATTTAGTAAATATTTAAGGATTATTCTATAATTTTTTTAAAAAATATTTTATTTTGTTGTACAATAGGTAAAAACATACAATAGAAGGATTTGTATAGGATACATTTCGTAATACAAATATAAAATCTAAACAATCACTTTTATTTCTCCACTAGTCACTGTAACAGTAGCATTAACATTTTGTTTTTCCCATTAATTGTACTCGTTCCAGTTATAATTTTATACCAAGTTGTTGCAGACTAATTTGGGAATCAGTTGCAAGAAAACTTGACTTTGGGTAACAAATATTGTTGCATAATTGTAAGGAGTTAGTAAGTTTTTCTTTTTTTAATATAACTTAATACATTCAAGGTTATGCGCATTACAGTGCATCTGTGTTTAATTTTCAGTCATATACTTTTCCTGAGAAAAGCACTTTGATGTTCATAGTCTTAGTTAGCTAAATAATATAAGCAAGCAAAGCTAACTGGGATCCATGAAGTTCATATTGTTGGTTCTTATACCTTAGTTAATTTAAGAAGCATTTACAAACATAAAATAACTCATCTGAAAACATGGAGGCTGCAACACCCCATGGCAAGGGGTTTAGGGTCTATGTCAGGTCACTCACGCCCAACATTTAAGTCGCTTTCAAGTTTCTCGCTGAAACTTCCTAGAGTTAGAACATTCTTCTGCTGAATACAGATGTAAATGCTATGGCATCAAAAGAAAATGTGAAAAAAAGCAACTGGGTCTACTATCAACCTCTGAAATGAATGAAGTGCAAAACAAAGTGTAACGGGCAAAGAATAAATTAGAATAAAAGAGATAAAAACAAAATTTTCCCCTTCCCATATAAAATCTTTAACCTGACTGTCCCTTTTTAAAAACCCTCATCGAAAAAAGCTATCCTATGAAACATTGTATATAAAATTATCAGGTTTCAAGTGGAAAGGCCCTTGGAGAGTGAAAATTGACCACATAAGGAAAAGAACCAACAACTTTGACAAACTTGTTAAAAAGTGTATTCAGTTTTTAATATTAAAGTATGTCCAGCCACTGAACTTTCCTACTCATTTCCACGTGGAATTCTTTTTTTGTTTTAAAGCAACAACATTTGTCTCTCTGACATCCAGATTAAAGGAATGCCCTGTACACGTTAGATCTACTTAAGAAAAAAAAAACGTATATCCCAGAAGACCTGTTTTGCTGATGTCTGCCAACATAAAGTCTGACTATTCATCGTTAACTTAAATCATTCTCAGAGTCCATTTTCAGAAGTGGTCAGATTAATCAGTCTAACTTCATTTGAAAAACAAAACCTCAATACAAACCAGCAGCTAAATCAAGAGCAAAAGGAAGGAACCTGGTGGCAATTCCATCAAATAGAAGTTACTGAAACAAAATCACTTTGCTCATAACAGAAATCTCATAGCAAACATGGCAGGTTCATTAGGAGTCTTGCATCATTGAGTTCCCATTTTCCATAGCCTGACTGATACTGTGAAGATGCCAGTAGCAGAGTCACAGCAATGGTATTGACAAGGGGATTTCATGAAGGATAGTCCAAAACGAAACCCGATGGGGAAAAATGGAGAAAAATAAAAAGGCACCAATATAAGCCACAACATTTATGAATACAATATATTTTAACTCTCTACATGGAGGAAGCCAACCTGCTCCTTTTTGATCTTCTTCTTTGGCACAACTTCAGTGGATTTCTCAGACTCTGAGCGGGTTCGAATCGATCTTCTCTGTTGCTTCTTTTCTAAAGAACCTGAAGAAGGAAAAGGGTTTCTATTATATGGTTCCTTATATTTCTGAGCTACAGAAAGATGTTCAACACCAAATCAACAGGTAAAGTAACGAAACCAAGACTTTTTCCTCTTTTGAATGTTTTATTTTAAAATTCAGTTCCAAGCTGTTTGCCAACTGGTGCTATGGTTTGCAGATAACATGTTCTGAGTCCATAGACAGAGGGAGCAGCTTCAGAAAAAGACACCAGTAATAGTACAAAACAAAAAGCTGGAATCCAGTTTAGGGCAAATGGGTTTTCACAACACACCTCTCAATCACAGTCTTCGCTTTGGTTTATTTTTAACCAAACAGTCCATCTTTGGTGCTTATGGGGAGGTATCCACAATGAACTTCTTGAACTAAAACAAGCTAGAAATTCGAGACGCAAAACAGAGCTTCCCCGTTTTCACTCCCAGTGAAAAAGCCAGCACGGTGCCCCAGCTCTGCAGGGAGGATTGGTCTTCCTTCGCAACTCTGGCTACCGCAAAAATTTCAAGCAAGAGCCCCGCTACAACACGTGCCATCAGTATGAAATCTAAATGGGCAACTAAAGATTTTGAGAGTTGGAGAAAACAGAAAGCACAAACAGAAGCAGTGATTGTGATGCATTATTATAATTAACGTGAAAAACAAGTTTTTAAAAATGTTACCATGGAAAAGAAACTCAGATTAATGAAGATTATGTTATTTCAAGAGAGAAAGTATGAATTGTTTTTTTTTTTTTTGACGAGTAAGGTTGGCACAATCGGAAGGTCCCTCTGTGCTACAGTATCTGCCAAAAGGCCCTACTGAGAAGCGTGTCCTGAACACCACACCACGTGCAAGTTTTGAAACAAGGCACGTGCCTAGAGCTGTACTGGCAGAAAGCTGAAGTTTGAAGTTTCACAATTATCTATTGTGCAGAATTACTCTTTTCTTCAGTTTTGGGTGTTTTACCTAAAGACAACGTGAATGTAAGATACTCGGTACCCTTCCAAGTAAAACTACAAACTGTTGGACCAGGGATGAAGTTATTAATTAAGTAATTAAGATAGATACAGCGTTGGAAGTCGTAAGCCTACAGCTTCTTGTTAGGAGATAAAATATCTAGAGAGGGACAGGCGTCAATCAGACACTGAAAGAAAGCCTCTCAACAGGTCTCCAGAAAAATAAACTTCATTAATTGGACAAGCTTTTTTTTTTTTTTTTTTTTTTTTTGAGGCTGCACGTAGCATGCCGTGGCTCTGGAATACCTTAGTAAGTTAACTTTCTAGTTGAAAAAGTTGTTTGTTTTTACAAAAACTGTGTTTCTGGAAGAAAATAATGTTTTCCTTTGAGGGAAACAAGTTTTGCAGCAAATTAAGTAATAGTAGCAAGGAGCTGTTAATAATTTATCAGTGACTCAGCTCAACATCCTTC
Source organism: Anser anser (assembly GCF_964211835.1). Lineage (NCBI taxonomy): Eukaryota > Metazoa > Chordata > Aves > Anseriformes > Anatidae > Anser > Anser anser. The sequence goes on along the minus strand of NC_139747.1, from coordinate 934,979 downwards.
ATGTTAGAAGCTGTGTAACTTTTGGCTCTAACAAGCTACACCCACCAATACACACAAAATTATCGTGGATCTCAGCACGAAAGCTAGAGGCCATCTTTTGTCACCTTTGTGTTCAGCTGAAATTCTCTGAAGCAGCTAAAAGTCAATTTGGGCAACGGTGACCAGAAAGTTAATTTAATCAATAACGTATTTCCTCCCCACACTGCCTCACTGTCCTAATGGAATTAAGATAAAGCCCTATGTCAGAGGAGAAACTCTCAAATTAGTACATCTAATATTGGCTGAAAGCAGTTTCTTTTAATATAATGGGCACTTTTTCCTCTTCCTGCTCTCCGAGGATCCAGCGCATCACCTCCACAATGCTCCTATCCCATCTTCACGAGTATTTTGATCCGGTTTCAGGACAGATTTCAGACCAGCAATCTACCTCCCTACTGGCCAGGCCAGGTCAGGTCAATCCTGTTTCGGCTGTGTGGGGAAACCAGAGGCACTCTGAATTCTCATAGCTGTTCTCCTATTACCAGATTTCAAGTTACAGAATTCTTTTCCCGGCATCATGGACCTGTGTATATCTAGCTGCAGGTTATTAATAAGGACTCCCAGAGTCATTCTGTAAAATACTTTACCGTAAAGGTATTCTGAAGTTCCGGTGACCTTAAATTTGAAAAAAGGACTTCGCAGTTATGTTCCATGAGAGGGGATCAATAACTGTCTGGACTTTGGAAATGGCTTTGAAAGTGACTGTTTGGAGTGTATACTGAAGTAAAGCTCATGCACTGTATAGGGTGTTATCAGGTGGAGTTTTACGTATCCAAAAAACCTAAGAAAATGAAAAAAGAGAGGCTCAGAATTCTCACCCCCTACATCTGAAGAGCCATTGTGAAGGTGAAGCCTTTAGTTCCCAGGTGAGAAAGGAAAAAAAAAAACAACAAAAAACCAGAGATCACCTCTCCTGCTGCAAGGCAATTAAAGTAACAACTGTTTGAAAAAGCTGAAGTAACTATAGCGACTCAGATTGGAAAAAAGAACCACTGTCGACAGCAGCAGAGGAAACCCCGCTTGCATCAGGAAACCCCACTCGCACCAGAACATCCGGACTACTCAGCCTGCATTGTAAAGTCCCGAAATAGTCCAGAAAATAGTGTATAAGAAAGCCTACCTAAAAGCTATACAAGTGCAGAAACTGAAGCGAGTTTGCAGAGGAGAGTGTTCCCACCCATGTTGACTGAGGTTTTTGACTTGGAGTCTCATTTATTTTATGCCCAGAAAGGGAGAAATAACAAAACAGTTAAAGCAGAAGTGACACTTAGTAACTTCATAAGATTTTCTCAAGAAAAGACGTTGCGGTTTGGGTTTTTTTTTTGGCATGCTAACTGTAATGAGCCTTCCATTTTTATTTTTTTCCCTTCCATACCAGGAGCACTTGCTCATCCTGCTATGAGAGAAAATCACTGTTGTGTTCTCCAACCTAAGATTTACTTCTACATACCCAACGTAAAACGAAGTACTTATGTTTGGGGCTATACCAAGGATATTATTACCAGCACATTAACAAACACACAACAGTTAATGATTTTTACACGGACTGTAGAAAATCTGCGGCTGAGATATAGAAGGCCCTATAGTGACAGGAGGGACTTGAAAATCTCTTGGTTTAGGATGACTCAAAACTGCCTCTTTTCAGGAACCTCCATCCTTCCCCCAGAGGGGTACGTCTCCTTCTGGGGGTGCTGAGAGAACACACTGCAGAAGGAAATTTCTGCTGGTGGGGAGATCAATCCATTTGGAAGAATTCCCATTAGCAATTTATCAGAATCAAAACATGAAAAAAGCATTGGTTTTCTGTTCCAAGTCTAGAAAGCACTCAAGCCGTTTTCCTTTCTCATTCTTCCCTACTACTGTACTACCAATTAACTTCAAATAGCTTATCCCAGGCCTTCCCTTTCCAGTCTCAAGCTCCATTATTTGCTTCAGTGGTTCTCCCTCAGACAGTACTTCAAAACTCAGTGTTTTATGATAGGGCCCCTAGAACAACTTCAGAATCAAGCATTACATCACTTTGTTGATAGAGTGATCAGAGGCAGTTAAAAAAATAAATCACTGCCCTCTACAAAGGTCATACTGGAATTCATCAACAAACTTTGGTCAAGCACCCATCACGGCTCAGATCCATTCCTCACTATCCCACTTCCAGACTCTCTTCCTTTGATCTCAGCCACCATGCTTTACATTTGGTGCCAAAAGCCTTTACAGTACTCTGCTAACATATGTCCGCTACGTTGTCTTCTAAAACAACTTGCCATCTGCTCTCCACAAGGCACCCATCCTTCTCATAAGACGACTTGGATCCTGCAAGTTGCAGACGCTAAAAGTTCAGAGGCCAAACCAGTTAAATGCCATCACAAAGACATCCTGTGTTTCTCAAACATCTGGGCTCATCACGTGCTTATCAGCCAGGTTTGGTACAGCTGTTATGTAAACACAAATACGTTCATAATCCTTTTTACCTAATGAGAAAACGCCAGTTTTGATATTTGAGTTTAAACGCTAGGTTGTTACAGTGCAGACACCCTGCAATTTTGCCTACCTGTTGACCCAGGAGTCGTTTCAGGAGAGGACGCGTTTTGCACTGTTGCTTTTTCATTTCTCTGATTTGATGAAGAATTAAGTTTTTCTTGTCCTTTGACGCTTATTTCCGTTTTGTTACCGACTCCCTTAAAAAGAAAAAAAGATTGCGTGAGCCTATTTATACGTTATTGCTAACAGGCATACCAATCTACTCCTCAGCCTCAGAACGGAAACCTTCAATACAACACATACACGTGATGGTCTGTGCTACTGAGCCGCTTCTTTGCACAACTTTCCATCCCTCTCAATCTCCCCTTATATACAAGGAAAAAAAAAATATTCCAGTGACTTTTCTAAACATTACCTTCTCTATAATGCTTAGGATGAAATAAATACTCTCCAGGTAGAGAGGCAGAAGAAGGAGGCAGAGAAATAGTCCTAAACCTTTTCCTTACACTGACTGTGAGAAGCTGCTGCGCACCTGAAGGAAGCTAGGAGGCAGAACTCATTTTAGAAGTCTTACGCAAAATGCAGTTATTTTTCAATATATTATTAACAATTTTGTCATCTTATCTGTTTCCCACAAATAAACTGCTTTTAAGATTTTCAGAGATTTGCTCAATTATTTTAACTAGGAGGTTGGAATTAAACAACTTTGGTATTTTGAACACGTTATTAGCAAAAGTATGACCATCTGTAGGGAGCTCCTTGGCCGACAGTCAAAGTAGTTACTACCAGAGACTTTGGGACGCACTGAAATTAGAGGTTTAATACAATGGAAGATTGTTATCATAGCCTGGCTTTTGTTAGATCTCTCCACTGAAAGAAACATGTACTGTAAAAGCACAGCGGACACAAGTTTAAGCTCCACAGTACGTCAGACTTGGGATAACGATGAACAAGAGGAGTCACTACACAAAGCACGTACCTTAGTAGAATAAACAAATTGATCGATGAGTTTTCCATCCCCAGCAGCATTCTGAAGGGCAAAAACCTGTTCAATTTTAACAACTGGAGACATGTTACATTTTTGAAGATCCAAGTTGTGCATGGTTATTGAAGCTGGTAAGGATTTTCTAGCTGCAGCAGTTTTCCATGCAATTTTCACAGGAGGGGGCTCCTCCTCTTCCACACTTGACTGCCTCCGCTGGCTTTGTCTTCGCAACTCCGCACTGGAAGGCGATGCTGCTACCACGTTGGCATGCTCTGGCTGGGCGTTCAGTGCTGGCTTTGGACGTCGGTTCTTCTTGGTCTCTGACTTAGAAGCAGCAGTCTTTTTGCCTTTTGACAAAACCTCCTCTGGCTCTTTGTCTATATAAATGAAGGTGTATTGTTCTACCCTTTCTTCCCGAGTCATTTTCAATGCTTTCTCAGCATGGGCAATACCAATATCCCACTGAGCACGCTCTCTTTGCGGCCTTGGTTTGCGAATCTTAAGGAACAAAGACAAGCAGCTAATTACACTGAAGAATCCCGAGGCTCTTCAAATCTCTCAGGCAGCAAATTTAAATTTACTCTCCATTTACAGTGCATTTTTGAAAGGTAGATTGTGAATTCCCCCACTCGGGGCACAAGCAGACACTCTAGCTAGATTGTACGACCATTACCATTAAAAGCGTCTGCCCTAAATTACAAATTCACTAAAGACAAGAGCAGGCAGTAATCAAGCCCACGATTCTGCTAGGGGATACAGAATGAAACCTGATTCACCTACTTTTAAATCCTCCACGTTTTTCCATAAACATCCTTTCCTTTCCACATCAATATTTTGATTAGCATAAATATTGACTCAAGTAGTCCATCTACACAGAAAATAATTGCTGTAACTAACACTTCATTTCAAATACAGCAATGGAGAAGGACATATGCACTAGTAGCAGGGGCTGGACAAGTGTCCTTTAAATTATGTATTTTCCAAAGAACTGGTTAATAGTGAACACACAGACGTTGTTTTTATTTAATTTTCCGACAGAGATGTAAAATTATCTCCAATGCCCAGGATGACAACTGTCATGATGAACAGACAAAGTCAAGTTACCAAAATTTCACATGGAAAAGGAGGAGCATGGAAACATTTTAGGTATCTTCGTGAGTGCAGACAACCCTTCACATAGCAAAGTACTGCTGTGTTTCAGAACTGCACCCATTTGAGTTTCACTTTCACAGGCACCGTAAATGTTCTTCTACAGTTTGTGTTCATCATACCTTCTGTTTCTCAGAGTGGTTGCTGGCTTGCTTAGCAGCCTCTGCCAATAACTGCTCATACTGTTTGTGTCCTTTGTACTCTCGAACCCTCTTCTCGTGCACCCACGCCCGCTCTGGCTGGTTGCTAAAAAACTGAACATGGTATTCACGGGCACCTGAAATTGAGAAATTCTAGTCAGCAGTTTTATTAACACCACTTTTTGTGTTTAGCTTACACTCTCCTACTCCACATCACTCCGCTGCTGCAGTTGGAAATACCTAGCTACGTCTAGAAGTACGACAGGCCCAGATTCAGAGCAGCTTAAGACGGGAAGTCGAGTGTACCTTGCCCACCCCGAATGCGCTCACACTTACTAGCGTCTTCTTGTAACACACTGACTTGGGAAACGTGCACCAGCACGGTTTGCACAGGCTCGTTTGCAGAGGTAACTTAAAAAGCGCTAGTTTTGTGCATTGCAGTAACAGTCCGGTTCAGAATACAAACAAGCAGAATCCATCCCACGAATGGAGTTCAAAGACGAGATTTTTAATAAAGGAGCAACTACAGATACCTGATGTACTCTAGCAGTGATCTTCCTCCCTTACCTCTTGTGTTAATTTTGGTATGAACATCAAGCTGTGGATCACATGAAACCATGCAAGGCCACCATGGGTACGTTCCCACCTTGGACCAAACCAGATCGCCAACCTGAAACTTGATGTCATGGGCGACTTGCGTTGGAAGAGAAGGCAAGAACTGCTGGACCTACAAAGAACAACGCAAGCTTAGCAGCCACGGAAGACAACTTGATGCACTTGCAGATATACACACGCTATCCACAGGGGTTTGTTATTTTTCTCTTGGGTATCACTGGGGTTTGATAATCTAATGTGAGACAGATATTTCTGAAAAACACGACACAAAGGACTTGCATACAGCTAGGATTTACACACGATAGTCACCAACAAACCAAACCACAACAGCCCGCCACAAAAAACAACCTAAAAAACAAAGCAAAACAAGACAGACCAAACAAAAAATAAAAAATAAGTTTCTGCTTTGTAAGTTGACTGTGAATGTCGCTTTTAGAATAAAATGATCAATACAGTACAAGAGACGTTTTGTTGCAGTAGTGATTAACAAGCATTTAAAAAAATGGCCGCTGATTTATTTGACAAATTAAAGTACCCATATCGTAACTGGAACAAAAATAGTAACACAGTGGAAGTTCAGAAAGTGTTAATTAGTATGTGTACTAACCGGGGTTTCCTCCAACAGTGCATCTTCTCTTGGTCTGTCTGCTAGCATGCTAAGCCTCTCATTTGATCTCTAGGACATGGGTAACAACGAGGAGGAAAAAAGGAAAATAAACACAAACAAGATAAGGGGGCAGTAAAACCAAAAAAAGCATACTAATGAAACCAAACTAAAAATAAATAGCAAAGAGAAAAGCAACTGTGAACCCAGAAAACAGAAGTATGACGATTCCTTATTCCCAGTTCAAAACAAAAGCAGCATCACAACCAAACGCCTCTTCCCCTCTCCGCTATTTACATCGCCATCACACCTCCATAGAACAGTGCTCTGCTGGACCAGGTGACAGAAAAACACTCAGGGGTAGCAAACCCAGCTAACTTCCCACCTAAACGAATGTACCAGCTCGAAGCAGCAGAGAAGGACAGATGAAGGAGATCCACAGGGACACGGCGAGTCTCACCGCGCACCAGTTGTTTGCAAAAAGCGTGTTACAAAAATCGTATTAAAGATACGATACGGAAGCTGAAAAATCTCTGTTGGACTGCATGCGGTTGACGAGGGTTTGGGGGATCAGAGAACGGCGACAAAAGACCTATGAGGGCGTTTACAAGCCAGGCTGAGGAGCACGTGCCCTCCGTGAGGTGGGCTGCCACCGCCCAACGGGACAGAGAGCAGGCAGCAGAGATGTTAGCCAGAGGCATTAGACGTTAGCCAAAGGGCTCAGAGAAAAGCAGAAAGAAGAGCCGGAGTCATGCAGCGGGAAACAAGCGGTGCTGCTAATCCAAACTACACCTAGCTCGTGTAAAGCCGAGACCCCACGTTCGGCACCACCGCTCGCTTCGGCTCGGCCAGGAAACGCGTCAGCAGCGGGACGACTCGGGTCGGCTCTGGCACGGGTCGGAATGCCATTCAGAGCCCACAGCAGACAATCGTTCAGACCAAGCACACTGAATTTGCTGGGCAGAAATCGCTCCTGCCCTCCTTCCCCTGCCGCGAGCTCGTGGAAACCTCGCCTCCGCCAGAAGAGCTGGGCTGGCCGCGCAGGAAGCCCGCACAACGCGCCGCGAGCTTCCGGCTGCTCGCGGAACAACTTCTCCTTAGAACAAATGCTCACGGCTTAAAGTTCAGCAATGTTTGCATAACATTTTCATTTCCAATCAGCATTCCCAGTGCAAACGCTCTCCCACAATCAGCGGGTTTGCACCGAGATTGCAGCACCAGGAGGAGGAAACAACTGCACGCCAGCCTGCTTTCAGCCAACTGCTGACCCCAAAGCACGGAGCGGCGAAGGCTCCAGCAGGAGTTGTTTGTCCCTACCACGATGATTTTAACTTACGAGTCTCACGCCATCGATACCAAACGATCACGCGAGTATACATCAGGAACGTGCACGAAGACAAAATCACACAGCGTGAAACAAAATGGTGGGAGGACGAAACTGGGCCTGCACGAGGACAACTGGCTGCAAACCACCTGCACAGAGCCCTGCTCACACCGAGCCGCGCTGCGATCCCTCCGGCCGTCCGAAACCCAGGCGAGTAACACGAGAGAGCAGCAGTGCCTCTAGGAAGGGAAACAGAAGCCTCCAGACGGACAAAAGCACGGCTCGGATTTTTGTGAGTCCGGGATGACACAGAGAGCACACAGCCAGGAGCTGGGAATTTTAGGGAGGCAAAGGCTTAGTTCGGCCTGGGGAAGTCAGCACGGCAAGACCGAAGATGACGCCCTGATCACGCCCTCTGCGCCAACCCCGCTTGCGGACTACGAGAAGAGCAGCCAAAGGGATGTACAAGAGCAGAGCCCGTCCCCGGTAAGAGGCAGAGCAGAAGAGGGCAGAGCCGACAGCCCGACGCGGGGACGGCTGAAGCCCGGAGGAGAGGGCAGAAAGCCGGGGTAACAGCCTGCCTCCGACTCCCCTCCAGAAGAACCGCGCTCACCCAGGCTCAAGCCAAAGTTCTGTGGGGGGCAGCGCGCCATCGCAGCAGCAAAGCGCAGGCAGGCAAGCGGCGCAGGAACGGAAAGGGGCTCCGCAGGGTGCCGAGAGCTGGCTGTGGGACCGGGCCCCCTCCTACCTCCGTGCAGGTGCGAGGCCGGGGCTGCTGGAGGGGAGCTGCCACCCCGCCGCCGGTACAGCCCCCAGACAGGGCCCTCGGCACCACTTCCACAGCGAGGAGGTCGCAAACGCAGTCCGGGAGGACTTGCTTGCATTTCAGTTGGACAGCCCATTTCCAATTCGGATCGCTTTATTTATTTGTTTGTTGGTTTATTTTTAAATCTCACTCAACTTCACCAGGCTCAAATAAACCAGAAGCTCGAGGCCCTGCTACAGCACCCAGCTGACCCCTGGAAGAGCTCTGCCTACCTGCTCAGCAGCTCTAAATCTGCAAATATTCCTGGCGAGAGAGGGGCCAAATCAGCAGGTCTTCCATTAAAATAAACACGTTTAAAAGTAAATAACAGTAAATCAAGCGTATAAACCTGCTATACCAGACCAGAGCCCCGACCCGGAGCGCGGGATCTCCTCCCAAGCCTACCGAAAGCAGCCGGCATTTCCAGGCTGGGACACAGAAACCGGCGTCACGGAGCTAGCAGCAATGAGCAAGAGGAAAGGGAACAGAAGCAATGAAGTGGCTTAAGAGACTGAGGAAAAGAAAAAGGCCGGGAGGACCAAAGAGCGGTGGCCCGTGCCTCTGCCTCCTGGAATCGAAGCTGGAACACCCCCCTACACCCCCCCCCCCCGTACGAACATCCCTATCACAAACACGGCAGCGTACATTGCCACCAACGTTTCTGAAAGTTTGCTGAGGCAACCGGTATTTCTGATCTGCCTGGAGCACCAACTTCTACTGACTTCCGCATACGCTACATCAACAGCTCTGCATTGACACATCTACCAAAAAATTCATGTCCGTGGCCAACACCAGTCACACACAAAGCACGGTCAGATACCGCACAAACCCAGGGAGTATCTACGGTGCTCTAGGGTGGATTTGCATATTTGTGTTTTGGAGAAGCAGGTGATTGTTTCCTCTGGGAAATCAGACTGCTCCTACGACATCTGAAAGCTGCGGTGATGAATAAACACTCCGGTAACCTGAATTTCCACAGAACCACCCAGCTTTACTTCGAAAGGCAGCTTTAGGAACTGCGCATACCTGTGTGCTTTGGGTCAAAAACTCCAACCTCCGGTACTGTCCACAGCGTAGCCAGCTCTGAACATGCTAAAGGACTAATACTAAAAAGCATTAAATAAACTTTTCTAATGTTTATTTTTCATTCGTAGGCTTCTCGCCACAACTCTGTTGCTCTACAGACACGGTTCCTAGCAACCTAACATAGAGCTTCTGACACGTAAGCACGGCCTCACGACTTTCAGTACACATATACCTAGAAGCAAGGAAAAACACTGCTCGAGATGCACACTCCATCAACAGTACCAGGTACACAGACGTCTGAAACTCTTTTTCCACTTACATTTTGTTCCTCTGGTTCTAGTTTTGGAATTTTGTGCGACTTGCGCTCTTCCGACCGGGAAGAGTCATGCTTGCTACTTTTTTTCCTTTTCTCTTTTCTCCCTTCATGTTTCGCCTTAGCATACTCACTCGCTTGTACTTCATTTAAAAGGTCCCCACAAAGAGAGGACTCAAACAATTCCCTGCCGTTCTGGATAGTTTTGGTTATTTTCAGTTTGATCTCTGGTGAGCCAGTCTTCTTTGGAATCCCCGTCTGTGAAACCGAAGGTGGCGGCGGAGGTGGCGGCTGGGGAGGGGGAGGTTTTTCCAGAACTTCATGCGGCCTCGCGTTCGAGTTTTCCATTTGGTAGTACTCCGGGGGACTAAAGTTTCTGACTGTACCGAAGCCGTTGGCCGAGCCATTGGGATACTGGCTGTACGCCTGGTACTTGGCTTGAGGCTCGTACACGTTGATGGCAGGGGGATAGCCGTTCGTGAGGGGCGGGAGCTCCTCCGCCGTGGGCGTCGGGTACGGGAAGCCTTGCTGCAGGGCGCTCTCGTACGGCGTCTGCCCACCATCTTCAGCAATGTCGCTGCTGGCATCAAAGGCATCCTCCTGGCGGATGTTGGCTGAGTCAATGAGCTGAGGTGGCTGCTGAATTGTGTTTCCCATGATCCCTTGCATGAAAGAGAAAGAGAAATCCATTGTTCTGCTCCAGCATCCTCAGCTTTCCCTTCTTCTCATAGGGCCTGCAGGCAGGGAGAAGGGAAATAGGAAGTCGGCGTTAGAAGGCAGCAACCAAGCGGACTGCGGCGCTGAAAAAAGCAACCCGAAGACCAGGCTCCCCCCTCCCTCCAGAAGCAAGCTGCTCCTGCCCTCAGAGGACTGATACTACCGAAAAAGGGCCCCCTGAGCATCTCTGCAGAGCAGCTTTTTCACATACCCGCTTCCTTCTTTTCCAAGACAATTTAAGAAATGATATAAGCACCTACAAATGCTTAAGAACTCCGAGCCCAGCTGTTACGAAGCCAGAACAATGGTGCTCAAATTCAAACCACTCTGCAGAGCCCTCCTAGCGTGCCGCTGGGAAGCGTTACTGTACCACAAAGCGGCAGGACAAGGGCTTCGATCCGGCCTCAGACGCGCAGAAGACACCATGTTCTCTCGACACCACAGTCGCTGCAAGCTGAACGTGCCAGGAAAGACACAAAGATCACCCAAACGACGGAGGAACAATTTCTCTTCCTCCCTGCCAGAATCCGGGGCTGGGGAGCAGCCCTTCGGAGGGCAGGAGGCCTACGCCAGGGCCTTTTCTCAGCGCCGGCACCCCCGCAGGGAACGTCGTTCCACCTCGGCTGCCGGGAGACGCAGCTCAGAGGGAACGGCGGCCGCAGGTGGGGCTCCCCCCTCGCTTCCCTCGCCAAAAAGCAGAGCGGAGCGTGCCCCGCTTGGCTCCGAACAGGCGGAGGGGAGGGCTGCTCTCCTCGCCCCCCCTCGTCATTTTAACACCGAACACCCCGAGCTGAGACACTGTGACCGAGGGGCAGCAGCCCCAGCACAAAGGATCCCCAAACCCGCCGTTAGTCACCGAGTTATTACAGGCGGGGCAGACGCCCCTCTCCTTCCATTTGCCATTTCTTATTAAAACCCCAAAACCCCAAAGTCAGACTAAACCAAAGTTAGATTTCCAAACCTCAACCGCAGGCTCAGAACAAGCTTTTTGCCTGTGTCAATATTTTTTACACAGCGCTCACCTAACTGATCTCAACGCTCAGTAGGAAGAAACGCACAGCGACCCAAAGCACAGGTAAGAAACACCAGTTTGCAAGGTCAGTTTAGCCCTCCCAAAGTAAATATAGCTCTGCAGTATTTATTCTGCCCGGCGCGGGCACAAAGGAGGGTTACCGTGCCCTTTTGGCCAGGGTTTGACGTGACACGAACACATCCCACTGCTCATAACAGGAACCTACACGGCCCCCTGCCCCCGTGGCGGTCTCGCCCTCCCGACGCGCCCCCATCCCCTACCTCTTCGTTGTCGGACGAGGTTTTGTTTTCAGCACTGCCCTCCTCAGAGGCTGCCGAGAGAAACCGCAGTTACAGCGGCAACAAGAACTTGACCAGAATTTTGTTGCGCGTCCTGCCAGCTTCGCCCCCGGGTTATATCCACGTTGTACTCATCCCTCCTGCCCGGTGCAATCAACCGGGGGCGCATCCGTCACCGTAATTAAGCAACTTCGGGGAGCAACCTAACAGCACACTGCCGCGCAGCAGGATCTGCTAAGCGCAGTAACTCTCAAATCTCGTGGCAGTGAAACCACGGCAGCCGCAAGAGCCCCCGACAGGAGCGTTGCTGCTGACGGCAGGGACGGCTCACGCAGCGAGAGCGCTGCCTATCGAGGTCAAAGCACCCCAGAGCACCCCAAGCCCCCGCCCGTTCCAGGAAGAGGAAGAGGAACTGCCTGCGCTAGCTGCAAATCAATTGCTGCTTCACGCCTGCCAAAGCGACGAGCGACCAGATTTCTCCCACTAGCAAGAGGTTTCACCCTCGGCCGTTGTTATTTGTTGCTAAAAACAGAACCAACCCATTGTGCTCAACGCTCCAAAAGGGAGCCGCGGCTTACGGACCCGCGGCGGCGCTCACCCGCTGCTGGCCGGGCAGGGACAAAGCAGGAACAGCGTGAGAAATGTTACAACTGCCCAACCTGGCACTTTGGGTTTTAAACGGGAACTCGATCCCTTCCTTTACCCGGCGCTCTGACGGTAGGCCCGCCCGTTGAGCTCAGCACCAGCCCCCCGGAGCGCAGCCCTAAGCTGTTCTCCCCGACCCTGAACTTCGGCAGGGGCGTCCCAGAGCTAGGGCAGGCGATGAGCACCGCCCTGCAGAGCTCAGCCCCCGAGAGCCCGCAGCTATGCCGTGCTCTGCGCTGCGTTAGAAGCCTGAGGCTGCTCACGCCGCGTGCCGTTTGAACAATTACGCTTCGTGTTCTCCTGCTCCGAGTCCGACCAAGGGTGGCAACGAGTTCTGGGTCCTGCGGCACGACTCCCATCCGCCCTGACAACGCGACAAGGAGGAGAAGGGATCCCAACTCCTTTAACAGACGTTTTTGCCCAGTGCAGGTTCTCCGGCCTTGCAACATCCAGCACGAGGCAGGCCGCTCGCTTCACCCCGCAGAACGGCCTCTCTGAGGAGCACATACCCACGGAGCACGAGGGGAAAACCAAACAGAAAAACCTCGCTGCCAGGACCAGAACAACCAGCCCTCACCTGGCCGACACCGTCGGGCGCAGAAACCTCCACAAACCCTCGTCTTCGAGGGTTACTGACGCCCAGAAGCCACCTGTGCAGCTGAACCTCTGCATAGCCATCTTCCAGACGGGACAGGGCCTCTCGCCCAGCTCCCCGAGCGCTCCCTGCGCTGCACGGAGCTCGTGCCTCAGGGCTCGCACCGGGGCAGGAACAGCAGGAGCCGCGCGTACGGCCCGCAGCCGCCTCGCTCCGAGCAGCACCAACGCCGCGCAGCAGCCGAAGCAAAAGGCTTCCGCCCCGAGACACAGTACCCTTCCCCGCGTCTTTTACGTAGGAACCAACTTTAATTTCATTTCTATTACGCCGGCAACCCTAAACCTTCCACGCTAAGATGCGGGATACAAAGCAGGCTGTTCCCTGCAGCGTTTCAGCGGGACACCTTGCTTTGTCTATCCTCCGGGGCGTTACACGCGGCGACAGGACAAACCGCTGCTCACGGGGCTGGAGCACCAAGCCACGGCAACGCTCCGGGGCTACAGAGAGACGCGACGCTCCTTCCCCGCACGCGGTCAGAGCGCTCTCGCCAGGACAGCTCGGGAGGGCTGACGTATGGGATGGCAGCAAAAACGGCGCTTCGGCAGCGGGGAGCAGCGGCCGCTCCCTGCGCAGCCCCCGGCACAACGGCAGCACCCGAGCGCCGCCCGGGAGACCCGGACGCAGCACGGGCACGGCCGGGGCTGCTCCTCCTCAGCCCTCGCAGCGAGTCTCGAGCTGGAACAGGCCCCGGGGCTGCCCGGGCACCCGCGGGCACAGGCTGACGGGGGTGTGGAGGGAGGCTGTCAGCCTCCTTTATCTGGTGACGTGAAAACACCTGCGGATTAGCAAACTTCACATCGCTGTTTAAATTGGACTGAGAGCTGGCAGTTAAACAAAATCGCTTTGATTTTTTAATTAATCCCTTTCCAGAGCCGACCTGGACAGAACAGGCCCCGAAGCCGGCCCGCGCTTCTCAGCTTCCGACCCGCTCCGGCATCTGCCTGCGCAGGCGGCAGCAGCAAGGGCCGACGCTTCCCTGAAGGGCTGCTCTCAGCGGCCCTCAAGCACAAGGCGCCGTTCTCCTCCGGCAGAGCTCGTGTCATCAAGAGCTGCTTCCGTCCGAGCCCTGCGCTGCCGCTGCGGTTCGTACGCCTGGATTTCGCACCCCGCTTTCGCACCCTTCTTCCTTTTCCAAAACCGGCTCGGTCTGCTCCTGCGTGAGCCGCGCGCGGTACTGGGGGAACCGACGCACGGCGCGACGGATCCCCGCCAGGCGGGGCTCTCGGAACGTACACCCAAGGCAGGATTGCTCTGTGAAAGCCTCTCAAGTTCTAACACAGAATACGTCCACTGGAACACCAAGGACAGGCTCCTGCCCAACCCAGCCCGCCCTGCCAGAGGGACGCCACCTACGAGCGCAAGCGGAAGCCACTCGCAGCGCTCCGTGCTGGGCGCACAGCACAGCGCTTCGAGCAGCTCCCGCTGCCCTTGCTCCCACAGCCACTACTGCTAAGTTACAGCGTCAGACCCCCCCGGTGAGCATTCAGCTTCCAGATACGGCCTGCAACAGACATGGCCCTGCTACGACACTGGAACTCACCCAAAAGATAGAGAGAGAAGGAGTGCAATTTCATTATTTCAAGTACAGGAAATTATTCCAAGTAATTTAGGTATGAAATTGACACTTTTTAGCAGTATTGGGAAACAACGCGGGCACAAAGATACCTTGAAAACCCCAGCTGAATTTCCTACCAAGAGAAAGAGGAGTTTGCCCTCTAGCACTGCCGCCAGCAACCTGCACTGGGCCCTTCCCGCTGCCGGAGGATCTCCCGGCCAGGAGGGAAAGCAGGACCCGAACCTGACAGGGGAACTACAGGGCCTGTTTGCAAACACAGCTCTGCACATGGACACCGCCGACGCAAACGGTTCCGTGCCGCCCCCAGGAGTCACACCTCAAGGTATCAGAGGGAAGAGGTAAATGAGACAAACCGGGAGGAACGAGCTCTGCTGGGGGCAGGACCCAGCTGGCCCCGGGCTGAGCCCGAGCACAGGTAACAGCCGCTGACAAAACCTGCGCAGCACGCAAATATTTTAAACCCAGCTTCCATAAAACCTTTTGGAACGAATTTTACCTCTTCTCCTTGCCCGCTGACAACCGCCACGTGCGTGACCTACAGCGGCTCAGCACTTGTTGGATTGGAGGCGTCTGACACAGCCGCAGAGAGCAGAAGCTGCCCCGCTGGCAGCGCTCCGAGGCCGTGCTTTGAGTCAGCCGCCCGTGCTCAGCCGGGCTCCCCCTGCCCGGTCCCTGGTCCCCGGCCATCCTGCACAGGCAGGCCTGCGACAGCCCAGCTGCCCTTCACGCAGACCTTCCTCCAAGCGGGCCGCTGCCGCCCCGTACATTTCGCTGGCGCCCTGCGCGCTGCCAGGCAGCAGCCGCCCCCAAACCCAGGGGTGTCTGGCTCCAGCAGGCCGGGCTAGCTCTGAAATGACGCGACCGATCTCCGTCGCGCTTCCACTCTTCCTTTCAAAACCTGACGGCCGCCCAACTGAGCGCACCTGACAGCTACGGGCTGCTTTCCGCCGGAGCTCAGCACTGACACCTGACAGCAAACCCTGCGCTAGAATCGAACATGCCCCTGCTTCCTCTACGGTCACGTCAAAACCACCTGGACAGCCACTCACCGGGCACAACAGCCTCCTGCGCTACCGAAATCACATCAGCAATAGGCAGGAGTACAACAACCGTCTGTATTTACTTCTGCATTCGGTATTCGTAGGCTGCTTGTCTCGTTTTGCTCTGGACACCTGTAAGAACTCACGCACATATTTTCACTTCTACACCCTGGGCCAGCGCCCGGCTTTCCAGCCGCACGTAGGTTCATTAGCAAAAATAAATTGCAGCCTGTGGATTTGTACCGACTTCAGCCGGCCTGAGCAGCCTCTTCCAGCAGACACCGAAGGTGAATCAGAGGCCTCTCCACAAACTTTTCTCAACGTTTTAAAGCTTGTGGTGAGGCTGGTCACTTCCCTGCACACCTTTTTAAAGGCTCCAAGTGCCAGAAGGAATAGTCACGGCTGTCAGATGGTTTCGATAAGGCCACTTTTAACAAGCTTCCCACGGGGGAATGGAAGGAACCATCTCACACAGCAGCAACAAAAACGCCGTGCGTTTAGAAACAGAAGGGGTGACCTGAGCGCGGAGCGCTCGTTTGTTTCTGAGAGCCTCAGAACTCGAGCGAGAGACACGCAGGAAATTCTTTTGCTCTCTGGGGAGGCTCAGAGGCCTTTCACACAAAACCAGGAGTCAGACCTCTGGCAATACCCAGTACCGCGTGAATCACGGCCCGCCTGCACATGCCGAGCCCGGGGTAACAGCGACAGCGCGCCTCCCGCACCGCTTCCGACCCAGGCGGAGCTGCGGGGCCGAAAATGCCCAACGGCCGCGAGAAAGCAGCGCGGGGCCTCCAACCGCCGCTCCGCTTGCGGCGGGCTGCTTCCGAGCAGCTCCCCGAGGAGCCCGGGGACCCGAACAGCCCCCGGGAGCCCCCGGGCCGGGCCAGGCCGCGGCTGTGCCTCCCCTCGGCGACCCCGCAGCCGCCTTCACGCCGCCGCCGGTGCGGGACGAGGCCGTGCCCAGGCCGCTCCGCGCAGCGAGCCCCAGGGGCGCGGCAGGCCCGGACGGGGACGGGGCCACGGGGACACAGGGACGGGGACACGCGGACACACGGCCAAGGCCGAGCCACCGGAGGCAGCCGAGGCACGGAGCCGGGGCACGGAGCGGCGCCGCGGGCAGGCTCCGGCCGCGGCCCTGCGGCCCCGAAGCCGAGCGCCGTGCCGGGCCGGGCCGCTCCGTGCCGGGCCGGGCCGTTCCGTGCCGCGCCGCCCCGCCGCCCCCCGGCCGTGCCCGCTCCGCCGCCGCGAACATGGCGCCGCCGCCCCCCGCTGCCCGCCGCGCCGCCCCCGCCCTCACCTTCCGTCAGTTCCATTCTAACCGCCCCCGCCGCGTCCGCCGAGCCCCGCGGAGACAAAGGCCGGCGGCGGGGGCGGCGGGGCCCGGCCGCCCGTCCCGTCGCGCCGCTGCAGGCCGCGCCGCAGCCCCGGCCTCGAGTTCCGCGCCCCCGCCGCTGCCGCCGCCGCCGCCGGGCCCCGCCCCGGGAGGCCGCCCGGCCCCCTGCGCGGCCGCGGGGAGGCGCCGGGCGGGCGGCGGGGGAAGGCGGGCGGGCGGCGAGGCGCTGCGCTGCGCTGCGGGGCCGCCCCGGGCCCGCCCCGCGCCGCTCCGTGCCCCCGGCCCCGCTCCCGGCCCGGCCCCGGCCCCGGCCCCGCTCCCGCGCCGCCGCCTCCGCCCCCCCCCGCCGCCGCCGCGTCCCGCGCCTGCGCGCGCCGCCGCGCCCCATTGGCCGCCCGGGAGGAGCCCGCCGCGGGGCACGCTGGGGGATGTAGTCCTGCGGGAGGACAGGGGCGTGGGGTCGCATCCTGCCCCTGCGGTGGTGCCGGGCGGGGGCGCAGGCGGCGAGCGGGGCCTGGGGGCACCGCCTGCAGCGGGTCGGGGAACACATCGTCCTCCGGCTAAGGGTCCCCCCCGGCTGGCAAGCAAGGCACGGAAATGCTCGCAATGAAGCCCCCTCTAAAAGCCGCCTCCTGTGGGCGAAAACCCAACGCAACGCGTCCTTCCTGCAGCAAAACAGCACCGTGCGAGGAAAGGAAGAGGAAAACATAATAAAATGGAAACAAGAGAAGCGCAGGAGCACGGGGAGTAACCACGACGGGGAGACAACGTGATGCCTGCTGCGGGGAGCTGGATAATCACAGAACCACAGAATGTCCCCGCTTGGAAGGGACCCGCAGGGATCATCGAGTCCAACCCCTGATGAACTGGGACGGCTGGGGAGCGAGGGACGGGACCCAACGGGGAGGAGGAGACCGGGGGGTGCTGAGCTCCGCGAGCCGCCGAGGAAACACCGAGCGACGATTCCCAAGGCACGGCACGTCCCGCTGCCCAGCGGCTCAGCACCCACGGCCACCAGGCGCTGTCCTCGTGCGGGGCAGGGGCTGCGAGTGCTGCAAATAAAGGGAATTAAAAAAGCAATTCTCCTCCTCCCTAATGCTATAACCATCCAACATGGAGGTGACCTAGAAAGGCTTGCTCTTCCCCTCTTCCCCTTCCTCTCCCTGCTGTAGAGGTTCAGCCCCAAGTGCTCGGTGTTCCTGGGCTGGTGCTGATGTTCTCGCGGCTGAGGGATGGGAATGCATCTTCTGCTTCCTGCTGACTCCTCCTGACAGCCCACCAACGTGCTGGCAGCAGTTCTCGTCTTCCTCCATTTTTCTCCTCTTCAGCTTTCTTTCACACCACTTGTGCCTCTTCCCAACAGTTTTTACGTGAAATGGCCGCTTGGTTGGGAAGCTGTGCCCAGAGCTAACGCTGAGTCCACAGCACGGAAGCTCCGCGGCAGCACCTTGACCTTCCTCAGCCCCCGAGGGAGGCTGGACAACCCGTGCAGTGCCCAGCACGAAACATGGAACGAGGGGGGAAAAACGCCCTTCTGCCTGTTCCCTGGGACGGGTAAAGAAAACATTTGGCCTTTGAAAAGTATCCAGCTTCTCAAGGAAAAAGGGTTTGGCACAAAGGAAGTTTTTAACTCATTAACATCTAGGTGAAAGCGAAAGTTAGCGGGCAGAGGTTACTGCCTGCTCTCGCATAAGACGTTTATCAGAAAACAACGAGTGCTGACGTGTTGCTTCAGCACACCGGCCCTTTACTAATGCTGTCTGCAGGGACCAGGAGAACAAAGTAAACAGCTCCCAGGGGAACGTGCACGCACACGTAACCAGTGATCCTTACCAGGATCACCACGCAGCCTGCGCTAATCCGGGACACTGCTCCCACAGCGGCGCTCTGACCGCGCGCCTGGTGGCTCCGCAGGCCCCTGGGGAGCTGGGGGCTCTGCCTCCCCACCCCACGGCACGCTTCGGCTCGCAGGGATCCTCCCGAGCAGTTCGAGCCAAATCCCCACCGAACTGCTTCTGATGAGCCAAAACGAGCTCTGCCAGGCTCCTGAAAGGCAGAGTGCTTGCACAGCACCACAAATCTTCACTGCCGCACGGTGAGCAAGGGGTACCTTCCTGCGCTGGCCACAGGACAGGAGCGTGCGTGCGTTTGCCAATTCATCCACTTTTCGTTTCCTATTCCGTTACTTCCTCAAGCAAGAACCTCTCCTAAGGAAAAAAATCCCACGCGAGCAGGATGGACGTTAGCAGGACAAGGCACTGAGGGACAAAGCCGTACTGTTGCATAGCCCGCATTAACAACCCACAAACGTTTCGGACCGTAAAAACCGATTCGGATGGACGGCGGGGAGTTTTTTTTCCCAGAAGTTAGAGGACCCGGAGACCGGCCCCCGGTGGAAATCGCGCTCAACTCCTCAACCGCTGGGACGCGCAGCGAGAGACCTCTGGCGGCCGGCCTCGGGAGCTCTCCGCCTCCCTCACCCGCGTTTCCCAGCTCCTTTTCCGTTTGTTTTTAACGCTGCCCGGCCGACCGAGCACCCACGGGGCCCTTCCCTCCCGTTACAACGCTGCGGCTGACGCGACGCGTTGCCCTGGGCCCTCTCCGCCCTGCCAGCCTCCTGCCGGCCCCCGGGCACGGCTCCCGCCGCTCCCAGCCGCCCCCTCCCGCAGCCGCCTCCCCGCGGGCCGTGCCCCAGGCGCGAGCCCTGCTCGGGCGCGTCCCGCTCCCGCTCCCGCTCCTGCCCCGCACGCGGGCACCTCGCGGGGCCTCCGGGGCTGAGCGGGGCCTGTTCCGCGCGGGGCCGTGCGGGGCTCCAGCGGCTTCGCCGGCCGCAGCTCGGGGCCTGACGGGGCCTGAACGGGGCCTGAAGGGGACGTAAACAGGGCTTTATGGGGCCTAACGGGGCCTGAACGGGGCCCAACTGGGCCTGAACGGGGCATAACAGGGCCTAACGGGGCTTTACGGGGCCTTACCGGGCCTTACGGGGCATGTGGGGACTTACGGCACCCGAAGGGGGCCGAAGGGGGCCGAAGGGGGCCGAAGGGGGCCGAAGGGGGCCGAAGGGGGCCGAAGGGGGCCGAAGGGGGCCGAACGGGGCCGAACGGGGCCGAACGGGGCCGAACGGGGCCGAACGGGGCCGAACGGGGCCGAACGGGGCCGAACGGGGCCGAACGGGGCCGAACGGGGCCGAACGGGGCCTCACCGCCCCGCCCACCTCCCGCCGCTCCTCGCGCTGGCGTCACTCACCGCCTCGTGACGACACCCCCCTACTCCCACCCCCTAGCGCGTCGCCACCAATGAGCGCCCTTCCCTACGGGGCACCTCGGGTCCCGCCCCGCCCCGCCCTGCTCCCATTGGCTATCCGCCGGCAGGGCCGCGGCTGCGCCTCCCGATTGGTTCCCGCCGAAGCGGCCGTGACGTGTGATGCGGGGGAGAACCATAGAGCGCCGCTCCCGGGCTAGAGCGGCCGGCGCAGGGCGCGATGGGATGGCGGTGGCGGACCGGGCCCGGGCCCGGTACCGGTACCGGTACCGGAGGCCTCGGGGCAGGCCCCGGCGGCAGCTCGCGGCCGGGGCGCTGCTGGGGGCGGCGGGGGCCTCTCGGGAGCCTCCCGGTGCCTCCCGGTGCTCGCCGTGAGCCGCCGCCCCGCGCTGCTGAGGGCCCGGCCCGGCCCGCGGGCGCTGCACAATTCTCTTCCTCTGTGCACCAGGTAAAGCGGGCTGTACTGGGAGTGACAGCAGCCGTACGTACACCAGTTTTAGTGCTCTTTTGGGGCAGTTAGAGTGGGAATTTTTCAGAGACTGTAAAGAGCTTTGACAGCACAGAGGTGCCCTTTCAGGTACCTATTGTTAGCTGTGCCCCCTGGCAGCTAACACCCTAGTCAAGCTAGCTTGTAACCGTCTGTCAGAGCGAACTGCAGACAAGCATTTTCATCCTGGAACAACAGTTCTCAGGGTGACCTAGCGCTGAGTGAATTCTTCAAACCTGTAGGATCACATTTAAAAATGAAGTTCTTGGTACTTAAATACACGGACCAGTTTTCCATCCTGTGTAGCTGAATGCTGTCATTTTTCAAGGACAGAATGAATTAGCTCAAGTCAGTTCTGTCTTGTCTTTGCAATGATTTTATGCACATTTGTCTAAACGGACGTTTCTTTGGCCACAAGCTTATCAAGTACATCAAGGTTTTGGCTTGTTGTATGCCTAGGTAGGAACATTTCTTCTCATTTGAGATGATTGCCAAGGAAGGAGTCAATGGCTTAAGTGTGTCTGAACCGCAGAGTGCGTGCAGAGCCAGAGGAGTGCAATTGTTGGGCCTCTCGGAGGAACAGCTGAAGGACCAGCTCGGACAGGCGAGTGTGCTCTGGTCTGGTGGTTTGGGAAGGTTTCTCCCCGGAGAAGTGGTGCACAGTGTTCAGATAAAAGAGGCAGAGGTTTCACAAGGAATTCCTGCAATTGTTTTTAGCCTGATCCTGGCCAGCATAGCTGAGCTTTAGTAATTACTTACATCTCAGACTAAAGAGTCAACCAAATAAGCACCAGGTCTGCTTAGAAGCAAGATGAAGAGGGGTGAAAAAAATGGTTTAAGCTTCTAAAGTAGTCAAAACTTAAAGTAGAGCCACCGCTAATCTTTTATAATTATTCAAACAGATTACTTCTGTTTTATTATTCAGATTACTTGTAAACTTCCTCTTTAGTGTTCATTCTATAGGTATTCTCTTCAAAGCTATTTCTTCTCGTTGTGGTAACGTAAAACTATTAACCAAACTCAAGATAGCTTTTAAGATCTTGTAAGGACAAGGTGTGCTGTATAAGTAAGTACTGACTTAGAGCTGATATTAAATAACTTCTTTTTTTTTTTCTTCTGATAGTGGCTAGATCTGCATTTAAAAGAGAATGTTCCACCTTCTCTGCTCCTACTTTCCCGTACCTTGTACTTAATAGATTTAAAGCCACAGCCTGTACCAGAAAATAAGGTGAGTTATTTGAATAAAGCTCTATGGTTAATAGTTTAACCATTACACATTATAAAAGTGAAGCACTGTGACATGAGTCTTGTTCTTTTGATCCTCCAAGTGGACTGAATTTCTAACTGTACTGAACTGTGTATTCTTCCTTAGGTAGGTGAAGCTAAGGAAGTGATGACATCCGTTCATGAGCACCAAGAAACTCTGGTGGATCCTGCCCCCGCTGTACAGGGAAGAAAGGTTAGAAAGTAGCGGCCTGCAAGTAGGAAAATGTAGTGTTGTGGTCTTAGGGAATAGCTTGTGAACAACACTTTTGAAAGCAAGGAGGGGGAAAAAAAGGAGTTTGGCAGAATTGCACAGAGTACATGAGCAATGTAGGTTCTTGTATTGCGTACGTGTTTTAGCCTGAGAACCTCAGCTGCGTAGTCTGTCTTGAGAGGTAATGAAAGCACAAAGAGATGAGCTAGCACATCTTGCCCTGTTGCTTGAGACGGCTGGTTATTCAAAAGAGAGTTCTTATATTAGTCCAATCTGATAAAAGCAACAATAGAAAATTAAAGAAGAAAACTGTGTCAACAGCTAGAATTATTTCAAAATAGTCCCGTTAAGTAGTGCGGGAGAAATTATGGAAATGCTAACATAGCTTTCACAAACGTGCATGGCAGCAAACAGCCTTGTTCGGATAAGGAAAGGGACTGTATGGAGTCTAGCTAGAGCTTTGTTTTCTGAGAAGGTCTGGGACTTAAAGCTATTTTTTCCTTAAAGAATGAAGAATTTATATCTCAGCCAACAGAGAAATTGCCAGTGTCAGAAGTGCCAGTTAAGCCTCCCCCACGAGAGGTAAGCTTTTCAAAATGTTTAGACTTTCCAGAGGAGATTGTTCTTCACACAACTTACAGTCAAGCTGTGGAAATTCATGCTACAAGATGTTGTGAATGTTAAGGTCAAGGAGTGACTGGAGAAATTGTGGACCAGAACTGCACTGAGGGCTGCTGAATACAAAAATAGACATGGGGAGGTTGCGGGGCGTTGCAGGGAGTTATCAGCATGCTCTTTCTTTGTCTCTTCTTTAATAATCTGCTTAGGACCACTAGGACAGACCAGCCTTCTGTCAGAACCAGTGCAGTGTTAAGTGCCATTTTGTATCTTAAAAAAAAAAAAAGTGTCTACAGTGACTAGCCTTTTCCCTTGACCATTTCCTTTCTGTGAATACTTGATTTAAATGGTGCTGCTTACATCTAGATCTAGGATGCCCACTTCAGGCAAGTTTGGAAGTCCAGACAGTTTTATTGCCAGTAGAATGCGCCTTAACTCCGAAGAACTTTGATCTCACTTAAATGTTACTCTCAGAGTGGCTTTCCTTATTAAAATGTGAAGGGATTTTCTTCAGGAGAAGATAAAAAAAAAGGATTTTAAGAAGCATTTGCATTGGTACTGTCTAAAATCTGCAACTTTTACACTTAGACGAAACTGGAAGCATCTCAGAGCAGCAAGGCTGGTGCCAGCGGAGTCTAGCCTGAAGCCAGCAAGGACAATCTACCGCTGGAAGAGAAAAGCTTTCATCTCTCCACCTCCTTAAAAGGGAAGAATGATTTTCCAGCTGGCTGCTTTTACACAGAAACATGTCAGTAGTCCTAAGGGGCTCTCTCCCTCTCTTCCAAGCTTATTAGCAGTCAGGCAGTGCTAAGGCTCTCCAGATGACACCAGCTTCTCATTTGTACTCCATTCCCTCTACCCCCCCCCACCATTTTAACTTACGTTGTAAATATGTTGATACTTGCACTACTGTCTGTGCTGTTACTTACTGAACAGGTGCTTGTGCTCGTGAACCTTAGGAAAGGCTGCTTTTCATTCTCACAAAGGTCTGGGCACACAATGAACTAGGCTAGAAGCCCAGTAAAGCCTGTTCTGCGATTTGAAATCCCATGCAAGATCACAGCCACGTATCCAGGGCTTGCAGCTTGTCCTGCTGCTGCAGCTTTCTTGGTTCGAGCCCTTGATCCTAGGTAGTGTGGTTTAACTGATAAAAAGTGCGCAGTGGCCTAGGTGGCCACTGCATGTAACTCCCATTTGTACTGAAGAGAATAACCACAGCAAGGGAAAGGAGGACCAGCGCTCTCATCGTTGGTATCACTGAGCTTTTCAGAAAGACTTAAAAACTTGCTGTAGAGGAGTAGCATGGGAGAAGACAACTCCCCCTGTATGAGCGTTTGCATTTGTCAGTAACAGCTGCATCACGGGCACGCCCAGGTGCCAGACACTCTTACAGAAAACAGAGGCTTGCATTTTTCAGGATCCCCCCCAGGTCTTGTGAGGCAACAACCTGGGGACCCACACATTTCCCACGTAGAGAGCAGGTTAACCCCTATCAGGCACAGAACTGCACAGCAGTGAGTTCTCTCAGATTTACTACTTTATAAATGATTCTTCGTACACTCCAGTGTCAACAGTTTTTTAGTAGACTGTAGAGGAAGGTACTGAAAAGCTGTTTTTAGCATTTATTTTTTTTTTGGCCTATGTAAATATTCAGAGACTACTTTATGGACAGTAGATACGCGTATTTATACTTACTGTAAAATTAAAATTAGACTTGGTGCTAAGTAGAATGAAAGGTCCTTTCTAGAGGTCAGACAGCCTTTAGGGCAGTCAGACTCAAAAAAGTCATCTCAAGGTCAGGTGTTACCAGCGCTTTAAACGTGTGACTTCAGGCTCTTGCTACCACTACAGAAACACCTTGCAGAAGGCAGCTCCCATTGTACCGTGTTCCTAGCTCCGTACCTGCACCTCTGCCTCGTTAGTAACCAGTATGCAATGCTGAATATCGGTATTTAATTGGTGGTCAGTAAATGAGAGCAAACATGACTTCAATAAAAGAACCCCATTGCTGAAGCGTCGCTCCTGCCTCACTGCGGCGTGGACGAGGTGTCGCCAGCAGCAGCCTTTGAGTACTTGTCCGTTCAGCAGAACACCTCGCCTCCCTGAAAGCACTGACAGCCGCTGATCTGCCAGTGGAGCTGTGACCTAACATCTGCAGGGCCTGCTTCTTCTGAAGAAGCATTTTCTTCCCTAAAGAGCTGAGCACAAGCATTCAGTGCAGTATTTCAGTGGTGCTGAGAACAGAGGTTAACGTGCGGAAGTAGAAGAATGGAAGTAATTTCTGTGTTCTGGCTAAAGCAGGTAAATAGGTACAATTCCCGAATTTATAGGTACAATTCCTGAACTTGAGGTTAGTGGGAAGAGCCGTACAAGACAAAAGTGTCTTCAGAGCACACAAACTGGGCTCGCAGAGTCAGCTAGCTCACTAAACCATGTCAAAGCAAGAACATCAGTCAGGAGGAAAGCTGCCATTTTTGAGAACGTGAACAGGGTCAGTAACTTCGGATAGGTTTTCCTGAAGTGCAGAAGTTCTGGTCTGCCGCAGAGCCAGGGTTGAGACCTCAGATCTGTTTGCACCTCGTGGTGGATAACTGCAGCCTGAGCGCCATCTCTGCAGGACAGATAGTTTCGCTAATACTAATGCAATTTGAGGGAAGTGATCCCTGTCCCACAGCAGCAGGTACATACAAAAATTCCGTTAATATTGACGACTTTTTCCGGCTCTGCTACGCTGCCCAAACTCCCCCTCTTTGCCAGCAGTCACCAGTTTACATCGCTATTATCGAGGGACGTGTTTGTCCAGTGCAAGGCAGAGGGGCCACGCGGTAACTGCTGCGTGCACGACTCGCACAAATGAGCCTCAACCAACGTTTCCTCTGTGCTGGAACCGCTGCTGGTGCTCAAACAAGGCCGGGCTGTGCCTGGCTCCTGGGGGGCTCCGCGAGCAGCATCGCGGCGGCCGTGCGGTGACCGAGGAAGCAGCGGGTGCCCCTCGCTGCCCCGGGGGGCTCAGCCACAAAACCCGGCGGAGTGCAGGCGAAGGGGGCTCTGGCTCTCCTCCTGCCTCCCCAAAGCCCCTCCGAGCCGCGCAGCGCGCCCCAGCCTCGCGCTCAGCCCCGGCTTTGGGGCTCCCCGGCCGGGCAGGACGCGGCTCCAGTGCCGCTTCCCACCGGCAGGTAGCAGCAGCCCTCAGGGTTTGCTCCGAGCTCGGCTGCCTCTGGGGAGCTTCTGAGCCCCGCTCCAAAGCTCTGTGCCTGCCTCAGCCCCCCTCGCCCTCAGCCCCTCGCTCCCCGGCAGCGCAGGGCAGCGCCGGCCGCCAGGGCTGGGGGCTGGAGCCGAGGCGTCGCGGGGCCGGGCACGGGGGGCGAGAGCCGAGCGTGGCGCTGCCGAAGCCTTCAGGAGCAGGAGCGAAACCTCGCACGGCCCGGGTTCGCGTGCCGGGATGCCCTTTCCATTTGGGCCGTGCTCCCGTCCGCCAGGCACGAGGCACGCTCGGCACCCAGCGCGAGACGCTCGGGCCCCGCAAAGTCCAGCCGCGCGGGGTTGGAGCTGCGGCTCTCCTCTCCCCGCAGCACGTAAAAGCCACATGCACGAGACGCGTTTGCTAGCCCGTTCTCATTTTAAAGAGCTGGCTGCAGCCCTACAACAACAGAGCAGCACGCGGAGTCTGCTCCTTGCACGCAACCCTGCAATAACAAGCCAGCATCTGTCAGGAAAGGCAAAATTTGGTTGAGGAATTGTTTTTATTTCCAGGGGCAATTTAGAGCCCTAGGAGGGAACATTACCCAGAAATACCCTCTTGGCAGAGCCCTTCTGAAGGCACCCATCATGGCTGAAGAATTTCAAATTCACAGAATAAGCCATTCATTAGCGCGGCGTAATGAAGTGTTTTCAGCACCCACCAGACTTCAAAGGTTCTGGTTTCTCCACGCCTGCAGCAACAGCTGAGCTTCAAAGCCCGGGCTGGTGCTGCGCTTCAACCAGCTCCAGCCCGTGGAGGGGATCTCAATTGCTTGAGCCTGCAGCGCCGGCCCCACCTGCGGCCGCGTTTTGCAGACAGAATGGGGGACCCGTGGGTGCAGAGCAGGGCCCGGGGGTCCCTGGGCTGCGAGCAGGACGCGTGTCCCCAGCCCTCTGGGCTCTCCGCTGCACCGAGCCACGGCAGGTCTCGCCCAGGGGCACACGCGGCGTTATCCTGCCAGCCTGCAAATTCTTCCGGGCGCTCGAAGAATTTGGAGTTGAATTTCAAGTTGCTGGGGGCTTTTCTGATTTCGGTGCAGGAGGTGGGCAGAAAATTACCCAGATAACATCCTCAATTTCCTGCAAGTGGGTAATGTTCCCTTGGAAGACTGCCGCTCTGACAGCCTTTAAATACACCTTAGGAGAACGTCGTATGTACCACCTGGTGTGGGATAATGGCACCAGTCGTGCTCTGCAGCCTGGTGTTCTGCAGCCCGCGCCTGCTCCAGCTTCTGGTCCCGCCCGCGCTCTCCGTGGCAGGGCTGGCAGCTGGCAAGGGGCAGCTGAAGCTTCCTGAGAGTCCCTCGGCCGAGTCGGCCCCAGGTGGGAGCAGCAGGTTCATCCAAGGGGGATCCGGCCAGCCGGGGAGCACCCGGCACTGTCAGGGGAGCCTCCTGGCCGGGGACGTGGCCGCGAGCCGGGTCAGCGCCCCCCCGGCTCTGCAGCGCCTTTGAGCCCGGCGCGAGGGAGCAGCTCCTTCCTCTGCTGGGGGGTTTGCAGGCGGAGAGAGGAGAGGAGAGGAGAGGGGCTGGCAGGGAGCCCCCCAGCGCGGCTGGCACTGCCTGCGCCCCCTGCTCCTGGCTGCTCTCTGGGCCAGGCTGGTGTGCGCTGGGGGCAGCTTCCCCTTCGGTTTCCTCCTGGATTTTTAATTTAGAAGGAGCTGGAAGCTGGGGCCTGCTCCTGTTGGGTTTTGCTGTGGTTGCCTCCAGCCACGCAGCGGGACTGCCAGCTTTGGCTCCTAACCCACGAGCACCGAATCACCGGCCCAAAGCAGCCTCGTGCCGCTTGTGCTGCTCCGAACAAACCCGTTCCCAGACCCCAAATCCCTGCCGCTTCCCAGCCCCACAGGGTCCAGGGGGGCAGAGCCCAACCTCCCCCGGCTCAGCTCAGCTCTGCGCCAGCCGCGCGTCCTCGGCCAGGGCTCCGCAGCTTCCTGCGCCCCCCCTGCTCCCCAAGCACAAAATGGGGGAAAGTCAGCGTTTTCGCTACGCGACCCACCGAGATTGCGGAAGAAACGAACCCAGCAGAGCCCCATAAATTACTGGATTCTGTTCTGCAACATCGGGCAAATTAAACGTTGCAGAGCTCCAAGGCCGTGTGTGCTTTGGCGTGGGGAGAGCTTTTCCAGCCCCGCCGGTGCCAAACACCTTTCAGCCCTCCCCTTGGCTCCCGAGAGCCGGCTCGCGGGGCTTTGTCCTTCCCCTGGGCATCCCCACGGTCACCGCTCGGTGCGGGGCCGGCGATGCTCACGCTGGCAGGGGAGGGCTCGGTCCTGAGCGACCCCAAACCCGCAGCTCCGAACCCCTTCTGCCTCCGTCCCACCGCGGCCGTGCTGCCAGGGGGGCAGCGGCTCGGCCCCGATGCTGGGGGTTTCTGCTGAGACGTCCCCCGTGCCACGGCCGTCCCCGGCCTTACATCAGCTTCTCCCCTGAAGGCTGCTGGGGAAAGATGCACCGGTCAGCACTTTTATAGTGGATTAATATTCAGAGGGAGCAGCGCTGATTTAGTGAGGCCCAAGCACAACAAAGGCTGAGATTTATAGCCCTCGGTATTAGAGCATTACATTCCTAGCAGGCTTTCTGTCTCTGTTATAAATTTGTAACAAAGACGACCGAGGCTTACACCAGCTTAAAATAATGTAGAACAAGGGCTCGAGAGCCAAACCTTGCAAGGAGAGGAACCGGGAGAGTTACGGGGTGCGGACGGCAGGGATCCCCCGGGATCAGCCAGGGCTCTTCCCTCCCCACCTCGCACCGGCTGCACCCGGTGGCCCCGGGATGCACGGGGAGGGCGGGGGGTGCTCGCGGGTGCTGTTCCCCGGTGGTGCTGGGCAGGTGGGTGCTGAGAGGGGCTCTGCCCGCTGCAGCTGGCGGCCGGGATTTCAGCGAGCCCCAGCACCGTGCTGCAGGACCAGCGGGGAGCAGGGGGCGCAGGATCCCTCCTGAGCCCTCCGCACAGTGGCAGGGCTTTGACAGGAGCGGGAATTATCTGCAGCTGCCCCGGTTCATAACCGATGTTTTGTTTGGATGAAATCAAGCCGATCCGTGGTGTTTGACAGTGTCTGGTGCGCGGGCTGTCAGGGGAAGTGATGTACAGCAGGAGAGCCCCGCCGAGCGCTCTGCCAAGTTCCTGCTGCGGGAGGGCCCGGGCGCGCGCTGCGGCCGTCCCGCGTGCTCGGTGCGGGGCTGGGACGCGCGCCAGGGGCTGACACCCCTCACACCCGCCTCGGGCTCGGGCAGGGGCGCAGAGCCCCGCGTGCGAGCGGCCGCATCCAGACCTCCTCTCCTCCGCCCTCGTGCTCCCGCACCAGTGCTGCCGGCACGCCAAGCGCCTGTCCCGTGGTGATGCAGGAGGAGGGGGAAAGGGCTCCCCCTCCAGCCCCCAGCCCTGCCCGGGGATTTCGAGCCACGCGGGCAGATGCTTCCACTCCATTTCCTGCGCGCTCTGCTCGGCCGCCTCTCGGGGTGGGGGTTATTTCCTCCCAAGGAAACGGTTTATGGCTGGAAAGCTGCCCCCGGCCGCAGGGCCATCGGCCACCCGCGGGATGCGTGTGCGCTTGGCACGGGGTGGGAGCAGGCAAAGCCCTGCCCGGGACAA
Source organism: Anser anser (assembly GCF_964211835.1). NCBI lineage: Eukaryota > Metazoa > Chordata > Aves > Anseriformes > Anatidae > Anser > Anser anser. The sequence goes on along the minus strand of NC_139747.1, from coordinate 905,544 downwards.
CCCCGGCCCCGCTCCCACCCCCCGGCCATGCTCACGGACCTGCACGCACGGAGCATCAAGGTGGGACTGCAAACAAGGCTTCCTGACGCCGCTGGCAGCGAGACAAAGCCCAGCTCCGAGCTGCGCAGAGCAGCCAGATCCTGGGCCGGGGCCAGGAGATTGTCTAGGTCCTGCACAGCCGGAGGGCTTTAAAAGGAGAGAAGGAGGAAGGCGAGGAGTGGAAGAGACAAAGGACGCTGCAGGAGCCAAACATGCGGCCAGGGGCTGAGCGCTCGGCGGCCACCAGTGCCCCCGGTGCTGCTGGCCATGCGCTCGGGGTGCGGCTGCGGGCCGGGGCTCCGGTTGGGGTGTCTCCATCTCGGGGTTTGGGTGTCTGTCTCCTGAGTTTGAAGAGGACGCCTTCCAGGAAGGGCAGAGAGGATCAGAATTTCCCTGCTCCGTGCCCGGCAGCTGCCCCGTGCCCGTCCCTGACCAAGCAGCACGGTCCCTGCAGCCTCCAGGCTTCGGTGTGATGGCAGGCACCAGCGGCGCTGCTGGAGTCGCTCTGCTTATTATCATATTTAATTGCCCTCCTGGTAACCCCAGGAAATGAGCAGAAGATTGTGATAGCAGCAGTTTCTGATGATGTAAACACGAGCTCCATCTCTCCCCGCCGCCTTGCCAAGCCGGTCCCAAGGAGAGCGGTGATTTATGGATGCCCCCAGCCCCGCTCCCCCCCCTCCTGGCTGCCTGGGCTGCGAGTTTAATCTAGGACTGTGAATTCAACATAAATCACTTGATTAAAAGCTCTACTTAATTTAGGAGGGGAGGGGGCGAGAGCGCAGCTGATCGATTTAATTTACACATGGAAATAGCAACAAGCAGATGCTTTTAAAAGGGCCGGGGAGACAGGGAGCACCGTGAGCCTGCAGCCGCTGCGCCTTAACCATTTCATGGCTACGGAGAGCGGCCGGCGGCCCCTCGCCCTTGTGGGGGGTGAGTCAGGACCCAGCCACGCTGCCGGCCCCGGGGTGCAGGGGACACCCCCACCACGTCCCCCCCAGGGCCCCCGGTGATGCCCGTAACCGCTCGGTGCTCCTCGGGAGCCGCAACGCCTTTCCCAGGGCCGGCGCGGTTTCTGCGGGCAGCGGGTCAAATCTAAATGCAAACAGCCTGGAGCTGGCACCGGCTCCATCCTCGGAGGAGGAGGAGAGGACGGCAAAAGTGCAGGGATCGACTCGGGGCTGACGTCAGGGCCGAGGGAGGGCTGCCCGCGGCCGCCCAGCTGCAGAGATCCCCAGCACCTTCGGGCAGGGGGGGCCCAAAGACACAAACCTCTCCCCCGGGCCTCCAAAGAGCCGCCCAGCTGCCGACCCTGGGGCTCAGCCTCCTCTTCCTCGCGGGGTCCCAGCACCCCGGGGCGCAGCTCCCGAAGGGTGGCAGGGAGGGGGTTAAGGGTCCCTCAGTCATCTCCAGCGCTCGAGGCTTGAGCCCAGCTGGCCTCGCGCACGGAGCTTTTGGCGAGGACGGCAGCGCGCACGCGGCTGCCAGAACATCTGGCTGCACCCCTGGCCGAGCCCCCTGCTCTGGGAGGGGGCTCCCTGCCCGGGGACGGAGCGGCCGGGGCGGGGGGAACGGCCGGGGGGGGGTCCAGCCTGCGGGAGGGAAACGCGTGGGGGGTGACGCCGCCGCCGTCATGGGCACCGCGCGCTGGTGGCGGAGAGGAGGCGAAGGTCGCTGAACGGGGTGGTATTCATACAGGGAATTTCGAAGTCAGGAAAAACAGAGTTCCCACAAGAACAGCCTGTGTTCTTCGTGAGCCTTTGAACTCTTCCTTCCCAAACAGGCAGCCCGGAGGAGCCGAGGGCCCGCGGCGCCTCCCAGCACTTGGGGCCAGGACCCGGCCGCACGCGGGACTGGCAAAACTCGTCTCCGCCACGGCTTGGTTAAAGTCTTTAATAATTACAAGAATTCCAGATTCATTACAGAAGAGTTTACAACAAATAATATTTCTCCATACAAAGGCAAAATAAACTTTTCAAGTAACAGCGCCCTGGCTCTGCGGTCCCGACGCCGGTGCCGGGGAGGGACGGGGACGCGCGCCCCCCACCAAGGCACCGCGGCGCCCTCCCCGCCGAGCAGCTCCGCGGGCTGGGCACCGGCACCGCCGGGCAAGGCAGGGCCCGGGGAGCGGTGCCCGGCACGAGGACGCTCCCCGCGGCGCCGCTAAGGCACAGGCGGGCATGGCCCGGGAGCGGGGTCCGTGCTGTGCCAGCGCCCCGGTGCCTGGTGGCAGCTCCCGGTGGCAGCCGGGGGCACCGGGCAGCACCCGCACAGCGCCGGGGGGCTGCACCCGGCCCAGCACCGCCGGAGACCCCGGGAGCCAGGGGGAGGAAAGGCCATTTACACCATGACAACGTGCTCCCAAAAGGCATCGACACATAATTATTATTGTTTAATACAACCCCATATAAAACTGAAGCAGCAGCAGCAATTCTTATTGAGGGACCTAAACTGAAATAGGTTTAGAACATAATTTAAAAAAATAAAAACAGCAAAAGTAGCAAAATATATGATTTTTTTTTTTATAGCAACTGATATCTACCAGCCACTAGTACCTTACTACCAAACTGGTATATCTCTGGTAACAACCCTTTTAAAAAGACATGTAAATATATATTCATATTTATACATATTTTTAGCTATGTACACAGGACTTTTGTTTTCAGCACTGGCTGTTGGCTGCCTCTGCCACCGGTGCTGAGCCGATGCACGCGTGGCGTCTCCCTTCCAAGGTCCCAAGGGTTTGGTCAGCGAAGCGAGTTGGTACTGGCACCGGCGAGCTGGCGGGCCAGCCTTACAGCGCCGCACACCGCGAGCTCCGTGCCGCGGGGACTCCTGCGCCAGGTCGGGATCACACGCGGCGCACGCCCGGCTCCCCGTTTCCCCCCAGGACATCGCGTCCCAGGAGGGGCGGCCGCCCCCCGGCAGGGCGCTGGCCCCGGAGGAGGATTTAGGCTTAACCAAGTGGAGAGATTCAAGCGCAGACCTCACGGAAGAGTTTAAAGGAAACAAAACAACCGACACCCAAAACACCAAGCGAAACCTTTGGGCTGCAGAGTTCACAACGGAGGCGGCAGGAGAAGCTGGCAGGAGACGGGGGTGGTTCTGGCGCCGGGATGCTGCGGCCGTGTCTCCGAGGCCCTCACGCAGCTCGGCACGGCCGGGCTGCGCGGCGGCACCCCCCCCGGCACCGCGGCACGCGCGGGCGTCCGGTCCCTCGCTGGCCGTGCCAGCCTCAGTGTCGCTTCAGTCCGCCGTTGGTGTGCTGGGGGGGGTACTTGGGAAGGCACGGCTCGTCCGGCAGAGGGTCGTGAGAAAACACAGAGTCCTCCCCCGAGGAGCAGGTGGAGCTGCGGGTGTCCGGGAAGCCGGGTGAGTACTGGTCCAGCGGCACCGAGAGGTCCAGGTACTCCTGCAAGGGACGGGGCTCAGGCGGGGACGGCGCAGCCCCGGGGGGGGCTCCTGGATGGGGTGGGCGCACGGGGGCTCCCCTACCTGGTTGGAGGTCATGGCCACGATCCTGTCCAGGTCCTCCACCAGCTGCTTGAAGGTGGGGCGCTGCGAGGGGACGGCGTGCCAGCAGTCTCGCATCATCATGTACCTGGGGGCGAAGGGGCGAGAGCTGAGCCGGGTCCCGCGGGCGCACGGGGAGCTCTGCACCGCGGGCTGGCACCATCAGCCAGCAGAGGTGGGATTTCGGGGAGATTGTGCTATTTTGTGCTAATCTCCTGTGTGGGAGGAAGGGAATGCCCCCGCCGTGGGCACGGGGAAGGACACGGGGCTGTTTTGGTAGGACCTAACCAAAACTGAGCTAGTCCCTGCTCTGGGGTCATTCTGGGATTCACTCCTGCTGAGGAATAACAAAGGAAGATGTTGATTATTGCAAACAGATTGAGCTGATGTTTTCGCAGGGCCGGGAACTGCTGGAAAAGTAACTCTGAACATCTGCCTTCCCCAGCGAGCACCTGCCTGCGCTCCGGGACGGGAGCACGAGGTTTGCCTGAGGTTTGCACGGGCGGCCCCGAGGTGCATCGAGGGCAGCGGCACCGGCGGGGCGCAGCGCGCGGCCACCCTCTGGTCCCCAGCCCGGCGCGGCACTCACAGCTCGTTGGTGCAATTGCTGGGCTTGTCCATCCTGTGGCCTTCCTTCAGCAGCTTGAAGAGCTCCTCCACCGGCACGCCGGGGTACGGCGAGCCGCCCAGCGTGAAGATCTCCCAGAGCAGCACGCCGAAGGACCACCTGCCGGGCGAGCACGCGGGGGCACCGTGAGCCCGCTGCGCCGAGCGGGGGCCGCACCGGAGAGCTTTGGGTGTGTGCACAGAAATTGGTTTGTTTGCTGCCGGGCCGTGCCCAGGGTACTCACACATCGCTCTGATGAGTGTATATTCGGTCGAACAGGGCCTCTGGGGCCATCCACTTCACTGGCAGGCGACCCTGGGACAGAAGAAAATCCCCCATCAGCCCAGTGCCCCAGGGCAGCCCGTGGATCCGGAGGGGATAACTGGGAACCTGCTGGGACGGGCTGGGGCACCCCTGCGCACGGAGCCTGCCGCTCTCTGAGCGCTGCCTCCCCCTGCCTCCGCAAAGCCCCTCGCCCGCGGCACTCACGTTTGTCGTCTTCTTGTAGTAATCTATGTGGTGGATGTCACGGGCCAGCCCGAAGTCAGCGATCTTCATCACGTTGTCCTCGGTCACCAGGACGTTCCTGGCCGCCAGGTCCCTGTGGATGCACTGGGCAGAGCGCGGGGCCGTGAGCTGGTCCCGAAACCCCGGCGGCCCCCCCCCATGGCGACGCGGGCTCGGAGAAGGGGACGCACGGCCCCTTCCCACAGCCCGGCCACCGGGGTCCCCATCCCGTCCCCACCGCGGGGCGTGCGGGGCCCTCACCTTCTTGGAGGCCAGGTACTCCATGCCCCGCGCCACCTGGTAGGCGCAGGACACCAGGTCCTTGAAGGAGAGCTGCTCCTCGGGGACGCGGGCGGGGTTGTAGCAGTACTCCATGCCGGGGGGGCGCCGCGCCTGCAGGTACTCGCGCAGGTTGCCCTTGCTCGCGTACTCCACGATGACGTAGAGGGGGCCTGCGGGCAGCGGGGCTGAGCGGTGCTGAGCGGGACCCCAGCCCCTGCTCTGCCCCCGGGGGCCGTCCTCGCCCCCGCAGCAGCCGGGACGCCCCCTCCCCGCCCACGCGCTCACCGTCCTGCGTGCAGGCCCCCAGCAGGTTGATGATGTTCTTGTGCTTGCCGATCATCTTCATCATCTCCATCTCGGAGATGAGGTCGGACAAATCCTTCTCCGTGGCGTCGGCTGCAGCAGCAGAGGCGCCGGTCGGGGCGGGGGCCAGGCTGGGTCCCCCCCGCACCGTGCACGCCTGGCCCCAGGCACCGTGCGGGCCCCCCCCCCCAGCTCCCACCACCGCTTACACTTGAGCATCTTCACGGCCACTTTGGTGACGCGGTTTGGCTTGTCCTTGTCGAGGCCGATGGCCTCCGCCAGCACCACCTGCCCGAAGCACCCTTCTCCCAGGGGCTTGCCCAGGATCAGCCTGCCGGGAGGACAGACAGACGGCCTGACGCCAGGGGAAGGAGAGCGGCACGGCGCCCGGCACCCACCGGCGATCCCACCGCCCGGCCCTGCTCCCACCCCGCGGCACCCTCACCTGTCCCGGGGCAGCTCCCAGCGCGGGTCCTCGGGGAGCTCGTACTCGGAGACGCCGGCCAGCATGGGGGTGCCGCTGGAGGAGAGCCGCGAGGGCCGCACCAGCATCACGCCCGAGTTCATGGAGGAGCTGGAGTCGGCCGACACCTGCAGCGGGGCCGTGGGTTACCTTCTCGCAGCGCCTGGGGCCGCGGCCGGCTGCCCCCGCCGGGGGGAAGGCTCTGACCGGGGCCCTTCGCCCCCCGGCCCTGCCCAGATCCCGAACGCTGTCTGCGGGCACGGGGCCCCTGCAGCGCCGCTTCCCGGTTGGAGCGCGACTGAATTATTTTTAATTAATTTCCTGCTTGCTGATACCGCAAAATACACAGCCTGGGGGTCCTCCCGTCTCCTCGGTGGGTAAAACAGGCTCTTGTGCTCAAACATTAGATTGCTTTAAATCCTTCCGGCCCTCCTCACTACCCACGGGGACGGTCCCCACCCTGCATGGCACCGTGGGTGGGCACAGGGCTGCACAGGGTCTGCACGCAGCGTGGTGGGGGGCGGCCCTGGTGTCCCCCCAACCCCAATCCAGGGCAAGGGCGAGTCCCCGGGGGGAGCAGTAGGTGCAAACAAACCCCCTCTCTACTTTCTGTTACCTGTCTGCGCAGCGGGATGCTCTTGGCCAGCTTGTGCACGGCCAGCTGGCTGTTGAAGTCCGTCTTCTTGGTGGTGCTCTTCATCTTGTAGATGATGACGGTCACCACCATGCAGGAGATGAGGAAGGCGCCCGTGCAGTAGATGATGATCTCCAGGTAGAGGGGGGACGTCATCATGGCCGGCGTGTCCTCAATAGCTGGGTCGGCATGGGGAGGGCGTTAGCAGGAGCCCGCCCCGCGGTGCTGGGGAGACCCCGGCGCCTCTCCTCGCTCGGGGTCAGCCCGGCCTGGGGCGCAGCAGGGACCAGGGAGGCTGTGGGGAAGCCGCACGGGGACCCCTGGGCCGCATCCGCAGGCAGGCACCTGGGGCAGGGGGAGGCGGGATGGGGCCCCAGGCTGGGTCAGCTGAGAGAGGTGTGAAATGGGGGGGGACGGTGCCTGTCCCCACTCCGCATGGGATGGGATCGCGCCGGTGGCACCGTATGGCCGAGCTTGCCCACGGGTTTGTGCTGGGGATGCTCCCCCGCAGCGCCCCGCGGGGTCCCCGCCCCGCTGCTGAGCTGTGCCCGCGTTCGGAGCCGGGCGTCCCCCGGGGCCTGCGCATACGGCGCGGCGGAGGGGGCCACGCAGCAGCGCCAGCTCTGCGGGGGTCCGGGTGTTACTGGTAACAGACGACACCGGGGCAGCTCAAGCGGAGCAGCCAGAAGCGCCTCCAGCGGCAGCAGCCTGCTGGGCCCCCGGGCTGCTGGGGAGGGGTCCCAGCGCCGCCTCGGTGGCTCCAGCAGCACAGGAGGCGGCAGGCCGGGGCAGCCACAAACCACGTATTGGCAGCGGGGGAGCTGCTGTTGCCCCCCTCACAGCACCCCCGACCTGACCCCCAGAGAACAGAGCCTCAGAGAGAGGTGGAAGAGTGGAAACCTCCTGTCCCTGCAGCCACCACCTCCGAGCACGCCCGGCTGGCCAAGCGGCGGCTGATAACGGGGAAAGTTTTTGGCTGGAAAGCGAGGAGCAGGCGGCGCCCCAAAAACTTTCCCTGGCTGCTGTTATCAGCCGTGGGGCCGGGCAGCATCGATGGCCGGGAGCAGCATCAATGCGCCCGGACACAGCAAAGCGACACAGCCCCGGCGCGCTCCCACACCGCGGGGCAAGGCCAGCTCCTCGCACACGGAGCCGGGCAGCACCCCCGGCGCCCCCCCAACCCCCCCGCTGCTGGCGTGTGCCCGGGATGCTGGCCTGGCCCCGGGTCCAACCCGGGTTAAAAGCAGGCGGGTATGCATCGCCGGGCAGGGGAGGGCTGCGCGTCCCTTCCCCTACCCACCAGGGAAGCGCCCTGCCCCGGACCGCAATGCATACGACACGTGGAAACGAGGGAGGAAAGGGACAGGAAAAGGAGTATATACCTTCGAGAACTGTCAACCATGCAGAGTGATGGGAGATCCCAATAGAATTACCCGCCAAACATGTATACTCCCCAGCATCCTCAAAAGAGACATTCCTTAAGTGAAGGACTTCCATTTCTTTGTCTGTCGTGTTAACGCCAGCCGTCTAGAAGGAAAAATGGAAGCAAAAAACGGAGAAGCAAACGACATGAGATCTTCTGGGAAGCGGGCCAGAGAGGAGGGAGCACAGGCTCATTTGCCAGACCCCCGGGAGCAGACAGAGACCACTGCAGACCTGTTAAAGAGACCCTCAGGATGACCACTCATCCAGCGGCCCTAAGGAGATGCCGGTTAAAAACCCTTCACCAAACTGAGTGTCCTGCCCATCTGAACATGCTGGCAATGGGCTACATGGAAAAATAGACCTCAGGGAGAGCCGGCCGGCTGAGTGTCAGGACGTGGGGGGCACGAGGACGGAGACAGGAGGGAGGGCAGGGACAGCAGCACAGACCCGGCACAGCTCCAGTGGCTGCGCAGTGGGGTGGGAAGCACATGGGGGGGGGGGAGGACAGCACAAAACCTAGCCGGCCTCGCTGGGTATTTTTCCATGGCTTTTTGCACCAGAAATACAGCAGAAACAAGAGAGCCCAGAGTTTTGTTCTCCACCGCTGGGGACGGACTGTCCAAGGAAGCATCCCACTGGGCGTCCTTCCGATTACCTTTTGCCAGAGGTCTGGTGACAGTGAGCCACGCAGACTGGTTGGCCTCGCCAATATAATTGGAAACCTTACAAACATACTCCCCGCTCTCCGCCTCTGTCACATTATACAGGGTCAGCACCTCCGCATCAGAGCTATTAATTCCCGAGTGCTGGAACAGACCAACAACAGAGGAGTCACATTGACGGCGTCAAAACTCGCGGCGCCCGGAGCATCGGCGCCCGCTCCGCCAGCACGGCGAGCCGGGGGCTGCCCCCAGCCGGCACCGCCGCGGGCGGCAGGGCTGGGGGGCACGGCGAGCCGGGCAGGGGGGGCAGCAGGCGAGGGACCGCAGCGCTGCTCCCTGCTGCATCGCCTCCAGGGGCACGGGCAGGGACAGCCATGCGCCCCGGGGTCCGGGGCGTGGATGGGGACAGGCGAGCACCCCGGGGTGCCGAGCGGCTGGTGCACGGAGGGCGCTGCTCCTGCCTGGATGGAGCAGGGCGCAGCCATCCGCCCCCGTGCTGGCTCCCAGGGCCCCCCCAGCCCCACGGCGTGCACCTTTGGGGCACCACAAGGATTAACGCGCCCTCTGCGCGCTGCCCTCCCTGCTCCCTGCCCACCTCCCACCCCCGGAGCGCAGCACGCAGGGCTGGGGGTGGCCCTGGGGCTCCGGCAGCCTCGGTGCCACCTGGTGGGGTCCCCGGCTCTGTGGGACCCCGGCTGTGCCCGGCGGGGACCCCGCAGGGAGCTGGGCTGGGGCAGCCCTGCGTGCGGCTTTACCTTCAGGATCTGCACGTAGGGCAAGTTGTCGGGGCCGATCTTGCTGCCGTTCACCTCGATGTGCTTCAGCCACTGGATGTGGGGCTGGGGGTCGCTGTAGACCTTGCAGACAAACTCCACGTTGCTGCCCAGGGCCACCGTCTTGTTGGCAGGGAGCCCTGCCTGCAGGATGGGCCGGTGCGGGGAGCGCTCTGCAGGGGCCGGAGGGACGGGGCCGCCTTACCACGGGGCACCCCGCAGCCCCCCGCACGGGGACCCCCGCTCGGGGGGGGCTGTGACTCCCCTGTCCCCAGGGGTCTCCTCCCGCAGCCCCAGGGCGCGGGGACGGGTGACATCCCGGTAGGTGACACTCCGGTGCGGGGACTTGGCTACCTATTGGGGGGTCAGAGGTCAAACAAACCTAACGAGGGCCCCGGCCGTTAACAAAGCGGCTGCCACTGTGGTGAGTCAGCATTAACAAACCCCTTTGTTCACCTCGCTGACTGTTCCCTTCAGTTTGCTCAGTGTAATCAAATTAAATCACATTTTTAATGGTTCATTTACTGGCATTTAGAGCAGCTCCACATGTGGAACTGCTCAGACCAGCCTTCCCAGCTGGGAATTATGGCTAATAAGGCGATTAGAAAAAGTTTCTGTCTGCTCTATGAAATTATTTCCACCACAATTAAAAGCCCCCAGAACGGTTCGGGGTGACCCTTCCGCCTCGCCTGTTCTGCACCGGGGGGCACCCAGCGCGTCCCCTCCCCGTGTCCCCGTCCCGTGCTGGGGACAGGCGGCTGGGGTGGGCGCAGCACCCACCCGGCTCGGGGAAGATGAGCAAGGGGCGGGCGTGGGGCTGGGGCCGGTTCGGGAGCAGCACTTGGACCAGCACAGCCCAGCAGCAGCAGCCGGGCCTGCGTTGCCCCCCCAGCGCCATCCTCACCCACGACATCCAGCTGGTAGGTGTGGTTGATGCTCCCGTATTTGTTCTCCACGATGCACGTGTAGTTGCCCTTATCGGACGGCACCACCGAGTCCATGATGATGCTCCAGGTCGCGTAGCGGACCTGGGGGCGGGGGGGGGGGGGGGGGGCCACGTTAGGTGCGAGGCGCCGGGCGTGCGTGTCAGAGCCGGCCCAGCCCCCCGGCCCCCGCCTCGCCGGCACGACATAAATCTGGGTTCGAGGTCACCTTTCCCCTCTGCTACAGAGGGGCCGTAATTGCTCCCAGCTGCCCCAGGACAGCCTCGCCACGGAGCCGAGCAGCAGATGCTGTGAGCTGAGCGCGCCGGGCTCGCCGGGCGCAGGGACGCCCGCCCCGAGGGAACAGAGCGGCGTTGTTCTGCCCCCCCGGGGGGACACCGCGCCGGGTCAGCGGGCAGGGCGCAGCGCATCCCGGGGCGGCCTGGGTGCTGCTGACCAAGCGTTTTTCCTCCCGGCCCGTCCGGGCGCTCAGCTGGGTCCCCGGGTGGCTCAGCCGGGCTGCGAGCGCTCCCGGGTCCCCCCTGGCCGTGGGGCGCAGGGATCGGCCTCCTGCACCCATCCCCTGCCGCTCCCGGGCTCCGGCTGCTTCTGCTGCACACGGGGCTGCCGCATTCCTCCCCCCGAGCTGGGACCTGGTGATGCCCACAGCCCAGCACTTCGGCCCCAGCAGCCATCCCGGGCGCCGTGCCGCCACCTTCCAGCTGAGCTGCTTCGCACAGACGGGGACGCACTGCCCCGGGGTGCAGCGCTGAGCCCCGCATCCCAAACGCTGAGCCCCTGCACCCCCCCACTTCTCCCATTTCCCCTCCCCAGCCCGATGGAAAGCTGCCTTCACGGGCTGTGCCTGGCGCCCCGAGCTGCAGCCCAGCTCCAAAACCAAACGGAGCAACCAGAGGCTTCCAGAGCAGCAGCCCCCGTGGAATATTGAAGGGATGAAGAGAGGGGATGGTGCCCCCCGGCAGGGCAGCTGCAGGGTGCCGGGGCTGGAGGCGGCCCAGGATGCTGGAGGAGCACCCGGGATGCTGGAGGAGCACCCGGGATGCTGGAGGAGCATCCCAGGGCGGACGCTCCGCAGGGGGATTAGCGAGGCCGGCCAAGGCTGGCTGGTTTCATCCTTCCCCCTCCCCCAAAGGTTGAGGCTGGTGCAAACATGACCCAGAAGCAGGTCACTGCCGTGGGTCTCTTTTGCAACAGGAATGTCAGGGGGCCCATCTGCCCCTCTGGAGGCCCGGGGCTGTGCGAACAGGCGGCTCCGTGCCTCTTAAGCCGCAGAGCCCATTCATTTTCCCCCTCCTCCCCGCGCCGCCCCAGAGCGAGCCCCCAGCCCGGCCCCTCGAGGTGCTCACGGAGCCCGGACCCGTCAGGATGGAGCCCGCGCAGCCGCACAAGCACCCACATGTGGGTGCTGCCCCAGCCCGCACCCGTACCTTGTATCCCCCAATGCGGTGGTCGGGCTTGAATTCCTTGCCGTTCTTCAGCCAGCGCAGCGTTGGGTTGGGCGTCCCGCCCGACGGGCACTTGAATTTCACCGTTTTGGCGGCGGGGACCGCGTGGAGCTTCTTCTCCATCTTCTCGGGATAGGTCCAGTAGGGAGCTACGGCCTCTGGGGAGCCAGAGCGGTGGGCTCAGCGCGGCGGGCGCAGGGCACCGGGCAAACGGCGGGGGTTTGGGCACTGGGAGGGCCAGCGTTCGCTCGTGGTTCAATGCTGGGGATGCCCGGGGCAGGACGGGGGCGAGGCGCACGCCCAGCCCGGCCGCAGCAGCAGCCTCCCCATCACAACCCAGTGCTGCTGTGCCCCGGGGCAGCCGGGGCTGCTCCCCCATCGAGCCCTCGCTGACACCAGGTGCCCTGGGCTGGAGCAGGGCCCTGCCCACCCTCTCCTGCCCACCCTCTCCTGCCCACCCTCTCCTCGGTCCCTGCGTGATGCCCACGTGTATGCCCGGCTTCCCCTCACTCCCACCCCAACAGCCAGGACAGAGAGGAGGAAGGGCAAAGGAGCATTGGGGCAAACCCATCCGGCAAACGTACGGTTCGGCTTGGTGTTATCCGCCTCCTTCTCCTCTGAGGAGGAATCGTCTTCGTCGTCGTCATCCTCTGCAGAGGGGAGCGCATCTGCAAGAGAAGAGACGCCCAGCTGAGTGCCCGCCCGCGGACCTGCCCTTCCTCCTGCACGGGGCCCGACACCTGGGCAGCACCGAGGCACGGCGGGGAGGTGCGAGGCTCCTCCTGCACAGCCAGCAGGGCCCCAGCTAGCACTGCCCGCTGTCCAAGCGCAATTTGCCCCCAGAGGCTGATTTTGGGGCTCCGGATGGCAGCACCCCATGCTGCGCCTCCAGGCACCGCGCCTTGCCCGTGCCTGGCGACACCAATCCATCCAGGGGGCAGCTGAGCCCCCAGGGCTCAGCCGACAGCTCCCGACCCGCAGCATTCACCTCCACCATCGTGCCTCAACAACACCAAAGCGAACCTCGGCCTGAGCCCAGCGCGTGCTCGTTGTGGCGGTCGGATGTGCAGCCCTGCCAGCCCGTGCAGACGCACACACGTGTTCCCACGCATGCACCCCGTGGGCTCGCAGGGGCAGCGAGGGCGTCGGACACCATCCGTGCTCCCCACTGGGAGCCTCAGCCTCCCCCTGCCCCGCGGGGCCGGCAGGAACACCCGGCGGTGCCTGCCCTTCCGCAGAGGTCTCTGTGCACCACGGTCCTTGCCAGCCTGTGCCCCGCGTGGACCCAGCGGGCGCGACAACCCCGGCTGCCCTCCAGGCACGGCAGAGAGCCCTCGCGCCAAGCCGGCGGCTCCCCCAGGCACCCCGCAGCGCGGGTCCCAGCTCCGCAGCCGGGCTCTGTGGCCGTGCCACGCGTGGGGAGCACGGTGCTGCCACGGGCAGTGCGGGGCCGGGACCCTCGGCCAGCGCCTGGAGTCGCTGCGCTGCCGCCGAACAAACCTGCGCGTGGCGGCGGGCATGCAAACGCGTGCGCACGGGCACTCCGCTCCTCGCTCCGCCTGGGCTGCCCCTTCCCTGCGCCGCTACGAACCTGAGACGTTCACGGAGAAGTAGGTGGTCTCGCTCCCCGAGGGGCTGTTGGTCATGCAGGCATAGAGCCCCGAGTCCTCGGGCACAGCGTCCCTGACCTCTACCTCCTCCCCGGTAATGCGTGTCCGGTTGTTCTCGGCCAGCTGGACGCCGTCTCGCACCCAGTTGATGCTCTGGACGTCATCCCGCAGCCGGCAGCGCAGCTGGAGGAGGTCCCCGGGGTGGGCCGAGTAGGACTCCACTTCGATTTTCGCTTTGGGCAGAACTGGAGGAGTTAGGGGAGAGAGAGAGAGAGAAGGGAAAAAAAAGAAGGAGAAAAGAACTAGAGACAAAAGGACACCAAGCTGCTGAGGGGCTGTGTTAATCAGGCAACATGCGCTGCTGGGACGTGCCGGGGGCCCCGCGGCCAGCTGTCTCCAAGCGCGGCCACGCAGCCCGCGGGGCGCAGGGGAAGCAGAGGCAGAGGCTGAAAGCGGCCGAAGCAGCACCAAGCGCCTGGCCCCACGGCACGGCGAGGCAGCAGCCGGGGAGCTGAAAACCACCAAGTGCCCTCGGTCTCTGCCTGGCCCGGTCCCTCGCAGGGGGAGAGTGCTGTGGCAGGGATTTAAAATGGGGGAGAAATGGGCAACCCGAGACGAGCCCTGCTGAGCTCTGCAGTGGCTCTGCCCCGCTGCAGCGCACAGGTCCCGGGGTGCCCCCTGCCCAGGAGCGGTCTCAGCCAGCGAAGCAGGCCCCGGGGTCCCCATGCTGCAGGGAGCCCCGCTCCGGTCAGAGCGCCTCGGGGAAGGGCAGAAGGCCGGGTCAATTAGGGGGGGCAGCAGGCGGGGTGCGAGGCTTGGCAAGAGCGGCAGCACTGGGAAAACTCAGTCCGGGGGAGCTCCGGCCAAGCAGGGCCGGCAGGGCGCTCCTCGCTTGCAGCCACCCTGAGATGTTCATGCGAGCAGCACAAAGACCCTGTCCGTCCATCCTGGTGCTACGCGGGCTGCTCCCTCCTGGTCCCTGGTGTCGCAGACGGGGGCCGTATCCCCCAGTGCTGCCCTCGGCCGGCAGTGCCGGTGCACAAAGCTGTTGGTGCCCGGGTCCTGGGCTCGGCGCAGATGTCCGGGTTTCAAACAATCTCTTCCAGTTTCGTGGCCCAAGGACGGGCTCAGCCAGGTGCAGCTCTGGCTTCCCTTCCAGTGCCAGCACCACAGGTTTTCTTGCAGATCTCCGTCACCATCTCCGCAGGCGCTGAGGGTCCCCGTGAGGGTGCAGGGCGGGTGCAGCCGCGTTCCTACAGCATCTTCCTGGTCCTCGCTGCTCTCTGGGCAGTGGCCGGCCAGCTGCAGGCTGGCTGAGAGCAACAGCCATCCCCTTCCGCTCGCTCCAGCTCAGCACAGAGCCTTTTCACAAGGGAGCCCCAAAGCAAATCCTCGGGAACATTTTCTGCATGTGCCAAGGTTCGGAACGGCTTCCAGAGGTCCCTTCCAACTGTGACCGCTCATTGATCCTGGGATTCCCTCGCAAGAGCCCTCGGGACTGCCCGGCTGCCAGCACCCCGGCAGAAGCACGTGCCAAACCTTCCTGGGCAAGCCCAGCAGGTGCCCATCGCCCGGACCGGGAGGCTCCGCTCCCCCCTGCTGCTGGAAACGAGAGCTCGGGCTTCCAGCGACTCATTCACCGAGCCATGCTCCGCGCTCTGCCTTCTGGCCACTTCTGTCCTCGCACATCCGAGAGGCTTCAGGGGAAAACCATCTAGGAACAGCTTGAGAGCTTCTCTCTTTTGCTTAATGCCTAAACGAAAACAGCTTGCTGGGGAAGAGTTCAGCGCTTTCCTCGACTGCGAGAGGACCAAAAGCCAGGCTCCCGATCTAGCAGCGAGGTTACGCAGCGCTGCGGCGTGGAAGATGGAGGCTGGCGGAGTCCCGTAGCTGCTGGGGGACGAGCCTTGCTTTCGCAACCGTTTTCCCTGTGTTTTCCTCCCGCAGCCACACAGGACGGGCACTCCTAGCAGCTCTGATTTGTGTTTCAAAGGATTAGTCACAGGCAGCACCCAACGCACACAATGCAGCAGCTCTGTCCCGTCTGTCGGAGCGGCACGGCACAACACCACCGCATCCTCCTGCCCGTCCCGCCCGCCTCTCAAACACGGCAAGGTCAGCCAGCGAAAAACAGCCACGAAAACCCAAAAGAAAACCGGGAGCAGCAGCCGGAGCTGTCTGTCCCTTGTTTCATGCCCTCCAGCACCTGCTTTGGGCTCGGGTCTGAACTCCTGCAGCCCCCAAACACCTCCCAGCTGGACCCACAGAGAGGCTCAGGGGGAGAAAAGCTCTTTGGAGGCGGGGAGAGCTTGGAGACCCCCACCTGCTGCTGGGGCTCGGGGGGCAGAGCCCAGGCTCACGGGGGTGCTGCCCACACCGGTGTGCCTTTCAGTTGGTGCCCCCAGCCCGGCCCTGCGAGCCCGGGGCTGTTTTGCACCAGCAGGGTGACCGGGGAGGCGCAGGGGCGTGATGGACGGGGCGCTCCCCTGACGGAGAGGGGAGGCGGAGGGCGAGGCAGGATCCTGCCCTTCGGTAACCCAAAGCACATCTCTGGCACTCGGGGATAAGGCGGAAAACGCGGCATGGTGGGAACGGCCTGAAAACGAATTCACAGGCTAATGAGCATGTCCAGGTTAGCTCCCCCCCGGGCGGCAGCGGGACAATGCGGCTGCCGGGGCGGCCCTGGCAGGCGGACAGCGCCGCGGCCCGCTGGGACGGCCCGGCTGGCACCACCGCAGCCGATGTGCGCCGTGCCCGGGCAGCCCCTGCGAAAACACGGGCACGCTCCGGGCAGCGCGGTGCCCCCAGCCGCACAGCGCCCGCGGCGGGGACGGGCTTGCCCCCACGTATGGTAATTAGGGTGAGCCCGTTTGATCGCTGGACTCCATCGGCCTGAAACGTCTCTTTCATACGCTCTGCTTTCCTGTAACTTAAACCAAGCCAGCAGGTGCAGCTCCTCCGGAGGGCAGCCGGCTGCTCCGAGCGGGGTGCTAGCAAGCCCGAGGCAGGCCCCGCTAGCGAAAGCTTAATCGGCCGGACAAACGGTTGGCTCTGCTCGGGCCTGGCCCGTCCCGTTACTGCTTGGCAGGGAAGCCAAGCGCAGGGAGCAGAGCACGGCGCTGCTCGCCCGGCCCTCACGGGGTGCACGGGGGGTGCTGCTCCTGCTGGGGGCTCCGTGCCTGCCCCCAGCTGCAGCGGGGGGGGCTCCGGCTCCCTCCACCCCCCTTGTCTGCCAGCTGCTCTGCACGGGGAGGAGAAACACCCACCCAAAACATAAATAAGGCGTAAGGGAACACATGCAGCCTCCCCGCAAAGGTTCCCTGCTGCTCCCTGCGGCCCCAGGGCCCCGGGTACCCGTGTGCCTGCCATCCCAGCACTGCTTTGCCCCACTCCCAGCCTGAGCCTTCCCAAAGCGCCCAGCCCCACGTGGCTGTGGCCCCCTTGCAGGCAGCACTGCAGGAAAGAGGAGGAATTTGGGTCCCCGGGGACACCGGGGAACCCCCAGAACAACTCCAGGAGTGGGCATTCTCCGCAGGGCTGAGGATGGGGCCTTCAGCTGAGAGATTCTGGTTGTGTTTTTTTTTTTGTTTTTTTTTTTTGCTGTGGGTTTTAAGGCAAAGCCGCCAGCTCCAGCATCACTGCACAGGCCTGGAGAAGCCAGCACAACGCATGTTAAATCTGGCACATTTGAGCTATCCGCCGTGCCCTTTTCAACCTGAATTCTTCAGCCTGGGGAGGAATCCTGAGCTTCCCGCTGCAGAGGGGGCTGGTGGAGCCCCGTCCCGTCCCGTCCCGTCCCACAGGGGAAGGGAGCGCCCACAGCCCGTGGGGGGGCCCCCACGTCCCACGCAAGGAGGGGCGATCCCGGCCCCGGAGGAACGCGCCTTCGCCTTGAAACGGGCCCGAGAAGTGGATGCGCGATGTAACGAACGGCAGGGCCGCCGGCAGCCGTTTCATTGCCTTATTCCAGCTTCGAAACGGAACCGAGCGCGGAGTTCAGCGCGGCGAGCGCGAGCCAGATGGAGAGTGTCAGCGGGTTCCTGGAACTGCCGCCGCTCCCCCAGGCATGGCCCCTGCCGGGGACGGGGACGGCCGGGGCAGCGGGCCGGGGCCTCCGGGGTGGCGCAGATTAACCTTTCCCCCTGCTCCCAGCGCAGCCCGGCCGCTCGCCCGCCCGCCTTCCTTCCCCCTCGAAAGGATTTTGCATGCAAGTGGCCCCGCGCCAGAGCCGGGCCGCCAGAATGCAGAAGTTCTGCATTCAGCCCTGACAAAACAGCGCGAACCGCTGTGTTTGCCAGAGCGAGCGCAATAAAGCGGCCAACAAAGCGGCGCAGGAACAATCCGGGCTGAATGGCCGCGAGCAGCGGGTCCGGCCGCCGGTTGCCCTGGAAACCCCACCAGGGCTCACTGAAGGTATTTCCTGAAGAAAAAGCACACACATGCCCCACAGCTCTGCTAATCCCAACAGGAAGCGCTTACCGGGACGTGGGGATTGGCTTCTTTCTTATTTAAAAAGTGCCTCTCCCTGCTCGCCCCCGCAGCTGCCCCTGGGCGCGCACGGAGGTGGCCAAGCGGCCCCCGTGGCATCCCCCGGGCTGGGGGTCCCGTCACCCCTGCCCAGGGGGTCCCGCCACCGCTGCCCGGTGAGCAGGGAGACGCCGCAGGGCACACGTAGAAACACGACCGGTTCCTTCCCTCGGCCCTTGCCCCGTGCCCTCTCCCACCCGGCTCTCCAGCAGCAGAGGCACATCGCCGCGCAGCCCCGGGCACGCTGCTCGGCCGAGCCAGGAGTGAGGTGCAGCAGCGTGAGGTGCAGCAGTGAGGTGCAGCAGTGTGAGGTGCAGCAGTGTGAGGTGCAGCAGTGAGGTGCAGCAGTGAGGTGCAGCAGTGTGAGGTGCAGCAGTGAGGTGCAGCAGTGAGGTGCAGCAGTGTGAGATGCAGCAGTGAGGTGCAGCAGTGAGATGCAGCAGTGAGGTGCAGCAGTGTGAGGTGCAGCAGTGTGAGGTGCAGCAGTGAGGTGCAGCAGTGAGGTGCAGCAGTGTGAGGTGCAGCAGTGAGGTGCAGCAGTGTGAGGTGCAGCAATGAGGTGCAGCAGTGTGAGGTGCAGCAGCGTGAGGTGCAGCAGTGTGAGGTGCAGCAGTGAGATGCAGCAGTGAGGTGCAGCAGTGTGAGGTGCAGCAGTGAGGTGCAGCAGTGAGGTGCAGCAGTGAGATGCAGCAGTGTGAGGTGCAGCAGTGAGGTGCAGCAGTGAGGTGCAGCAGTGTGAGATGCAGCAGTGTGAGGTGCAGCAGTGAGGTGCAGCAGTGAGGTGCAGCAGTGAGGTGCAGCAGTGAGATGCAGCAGTGTGAGGTGCAGCAGTGAGGTGCAGCAGTGAGGTGCAGCAGTGAGGTGCAGCAGTGAGATGCAGCAGTGTGAGGTGCAGCAGTGTGAGGTGCAGCAGTGTGAGGTGCAGCAGTGTGAGGTGCAGCAGTGTGAGATGCAGCAGTGTGAGGTGCAGCAGCGTGAGGTGCAGCAGTGTGAGGTGCAGCAGCGTGAGGTGCAGCAGTGTGAGGTGCAGCAGTGAGATGCAGCAGTGTGAGGTGCAGCAGGGTGAGGTGCAGCAGTGAGGTGCAGCAGCAGTGAGATGCAGCAGTGTGAGGTGCAGCAGTGAGGTGCAGCAGTGAGGTGCAGCAGTGAGGTGCAGCAGCGTGAGGTGCAGCAGTGTGAGGTGCAGCAGTGTGAGATGCAGCAGTGAGGTGCAGCAGTGTGAGATGCAGCAGTGAGGTGCAGCAGTGAGGTGCAGCAGTGTGAGGTGCAGCAGTGTGAGATGCAGCAGTGAGGTGCAGCAGTGAGGTGCAGCAGCGTGAGGTGCAGCAGTGTGAGGTGCAGCAGTGTGAGATGCAGCAGTGAGGTGCAGCAGTGTGAGATGCAGCAGTGAGGTGCAGCAGTGAGGTGCAGCAGTGTGAGGTGCAGCAGGGTGAGGTGCAGCAGTGAGGTGCAGCAGCAGTGAGATGCAGCAGTGTGAGGTGCAGCAGTGAGGTGCAGCAGTGAGGTGCAGCAGTGAGGTGCAGCAGTGAGGTGCAGCAGTGAGGTGCAGCAGTGAGATGCAGCAGTGAGGTGCAGCAGTGTGAGATGCAGCAGTGAGGTGCAGCAGTGTGAGATGCAGCAGTGAGGTGCAGCAGCAGTGAGATGCAGCAGTGTGAGGTGCAGCAGTGAGGTGCAGCAGTGTGAGATGCAGCAGTGAGGTGCAGCAGTGTGAGATGCAGCAGTGAGGTGCAGCAGTGTTTCAATACCGGGCACACCAGCAGCTTGTGAGGCCACCGGGGTGAATGCTCACCTGCCCCCCGGGACACCCCGGGAGCCAAGGAGCCTGCGGGGTGGCAGCTCGGGGCAGCCGGGGGTCCCGCACATCCCCGGGGACCCACACACGTGCCCGTGGCTTTTTGCAGTAAGCGAGGGGTTTGCCGGGGCCCCTGCTCGCTGCCCAGAGGGAGCTAACGCCGTGGGGATCCCGCTCCTCTCCCCCGGAGCTGCAGGAGGGGATGCAGCAGCGCCTCGTGCACCCTGGGCACTGCGCGATCCCACGGGGGCAGCGGCCAGCCCCACGCACATGGGGCAAGGCACAGGGCAGCTCCGCAGCCTGGGCTGCGGCCGAGCGCCGCTGCCTTTCCCAAAGACTCATATTTCTTTTTTTTTTTTTTCCCTCCTCAATTAAGGGCTGGAGTGACAGCATCCGAGTGGAAAGGCGGGAGGCGGGGAACAATGCCTGCTCGACAGGCTGGGAGGGGAAGGGAGCAGCGTGATGCCCCAGCGGACACGGCGGTGCCCCGGGGACCGAGTGGCTGCAGCAATGGGGGGCCGGGGCAGACGGACCCCCCCCCAGCCAGTGGGCTCACTGGTGCAGGTGGGGGCTGCTGGCCACCACCCCAAGCTCCAGAATCGATCCTGGGCTGCCACCATCAGCAGAAGTGCAGGAGGTTTCTGAGCCTTCGCAGCTCTGTCCCTTTGGGTCCGGAGCAAGCCCCCCGGGGACGAGGCGGCCACAACAAAGCCCTGTGGCCTGGGAGCAGGGCCCCCGCGGGCTGGGGGATAAGCCTGCAGCCAGCTGGGCCAGCGTCTGTGCCGGGAAATGGGGCAGAGCCCAGCACCGCGGCCCCAGGGGACCGGGGAGGGGGCTCGGAGCCGCTGGGGAGCTGCAGCCCCCGGCTCTGCCCCTGCCCACGGGGCTCCCCTTCACCACACCTTGCCCCCGATCGCCCTTCCCCAGGGGGGGACGCGTCCCCCCAAAGGCATCTGCTGCAGCGGGGCAGCCTCCAGGGATCGGAGCACCCCAAAACGTGCTGCTCCCCAAACGGGGCCCAGCAGCACCCGGCTCCCCGCGGAAACCTGCTCGGGTGCTTCATGCCGCTGGCATCCCCTGCACGCAGGGATGAGGCAGACCCGGAGCAGTGGAAAAGCCCCGACAGCGGAGAGGACAATAGCAGACAAGGAGAGAGGGGAAAAAAAATCCCCTCTGCAATTTTCTGCAGGTTTCTGTTTAACCTGAAGACAAAGACTGGCTTTGTGAGGGAGGGAGACGGAGGTTGCTCATGGAAATTTCTTGGCTTTTTCCCTTAACTTTCTTTTTTTTTTTTTTTCCACCTCCAAATTTAGGTAACTATAAAATGCAGTAAGTGCCCATTAATATTTTATTTGCTGCAGATTTTTCAATCACAGGAGCAAGTCCCTGACAAAGGCAGGGTTTCCAAGCCCCCTCCCCAGGCCACGAGGAGGAGGCGGGCCGGCGGTTTGAAATCCTCCTTTGCAGCTAAGGCAGGGGCCGCTCGCCCTGCGCGAGCGAGCGTGGGGGATTACTCGCTCCCCGGGAAGGGAGCTTAGCCGCCTCAAAACCAGGAGTAAACTGAAACCCCATAAACATCTAGAACAAAGTCCGGAAAAGCTGCTGCCTCCGCCACGGAGGGGACGGGAGCGCGGCCGCAGCCGCCCGCGGGGCGATGCTCGTGCGGGCGATGCGGGGAAGGACGGCGCGCCAGCCCCGGGGTGGGATGCAGGTGCCCCACACACAGCCCCCACGGGACCCCAAACCCCCCAGGGCCGGATCCGGAGCCTGCCCTCGCAGGTGAAGCTCCGGGTGCTGCCGCGGGTCCTGGCCCGGGCCCGGCCTTTTCCCTCCCGGCCCGGTGCGGAGGCGCGCGCCACGCCGGGAACATTTCGTTCCCAGCAGCCGGCTCCGGAGCCAAAGGGGCCGGACTCTGCCCCAGCCGGGCTCCTGCTGTGGCACTAATTGGGCCGCCCTGGTGGGAGCCGTGTCGGGGAGCGCTTCCAGAGTTATTGTTAGCCCTGCCATGGGGCTGGCGAGGGCCCAGCTCCCTCCTCTCATCCACCACCAGCACCAGCGGCCTGACGCTGCTCCCTCCAGGGCTCCCCAGGGCTCCCCAAACCCAGCTCGGCTCACACCAGCCTTCAGCCCGAGCACCCGGGCAGCTTTCCCCGGGTGGCAGCAGGGTGAGCAGAGCACAGCACCTCCACGAGCCCAGGGAGCTGCTGTGCACCCGCACAGCACCGAGCCCGGGTGCGCCATCGCCGCCCTCCCAGGGCCATCGTTCCCCCAGGCGCTGCCACGAAACCTCTTCCAGGGGAAGCAACCTCCCGAGAAAAACATGTTTACTGCTGTCAACCGCGTTATTTACAGAAACAGGCAGTGAACGTGCCAGTGGAAAAGTCTCGGGGAAGGTCGCTTGTGAGCGATGCTCTGCCCAGGCACTGCTCGGGAGTGGCAGCAGCCTGCAGCTCCCCGGGGACGCGCACAGCTCCAGATATCGCAGCGGCCGCATCCGTCATGGGGTCCTGCTGCCCCCTGACCCCGGACACTGCATGCCCCGCAGTCAGCTCAGGGACCCCAGCCGAAGCGGGGTTTGCTCGCTGGTGTGCCTGCTGCCACGGGGTACACGCTCCTGTCTCAGGTCCTGAGCCACCAAGGGCCCCCAGGCACGGGGAGCGCCACTGTTCCCTGGGCAGCCCCACGTCCGTCCACGTTTTGGGGTTTTGGTGGGAGGAGGAGGGAAGGAGGAGCGAGCCTTAAAAAGTAAAGTCGTACCCCACAGCCCAGACATTCTCGGGTAATTAAAACCAAAAGGCAGCCAGTCAGAAGTCCCGGGCGGCGGTGGCTGGTCTGTTTATTCTCTGCCTCACCAAGGGAAGGCCGTGCTTTGAAATGCTATAGCGTCCTCCCTGCGCGGGGCCGGCCCTCTCTGGGGCCCGGTGACCCACGGAGCCCCATCCACCGCGTCTCAAGGTGCCACCAGGGTCCGGAGCCTTGCGGGGCCGTCGGAGCGAGTTCCTGCGGCCCTTGGCCCCAGCCCCGGTGCTTTTGGAGAAGGCAGCCCGAACTCCCAGCCTCTGCCAGGTCTTTAGGGGCTGTATCCTCCTCCAAACCGTTGTTTGGTTTCGCCACCATTTCGCTCCTGGTTTACACCACCCACAGGCGACGCTGGAAGCGTGCACGCGCTTTTCATGCCCGTGCAACTCGCTCTGTGCAGACGACGCTCGCCGCGTCCCTCCTGGCACCAGCCCGTGGCCCCAGGGCACCCGGCAGCCGCACGCGGCAGCGGTCGTGCCCTCGCACACGCTGCGGCTCCGCGGGCAACAGCCCCGCGCTGGACCTCAGCCCAGCCTCTGCCTCTTTTGCAAGGCGGGAGAGATAGCGGTATCTTATCGCCCCAAGAGGAACACAAAGAACGAGCCGGCGCGGCGGCTGCGCTCGCCTTACCTTGGTCGGGCAGGGTGGGGGCCGGCCTGGCAGCAGACAGCGCGGCTGTGACCAGCACAGCCCAAAGGATGAGGCACCTCCAGGTAAACATCCCACTGCTGCGGCTACTGCTCGGCGACTGGGCTCCGCAGCTCCCACTCCATGGGGGCCCCGGGTGGGTCGGCCGGCGGGGGCACTGGGGGGGTCTCCGCCGGGCCGTCGGCCGCTGCGAGCTGCGGAGGACGAAAGCAGAGTCAGGACAGGGCGCACAGCAGCCCCACGCCCCGCAGCCCCTTCCCCTTCGCGCCCCTTTGGCAGCAGAGGGGAGCCCCCACCAACAGCCCCGCGGCGCAGGCATGGTGGTGCCCCATGGGCACCGCGCTGGGACGTGCTCGCCACGGCAAGTGACACACTTCGTGTCCCCAGCCCAGCGGGAGGCACCTTCAGAGCCACCCCGACCCGCACGGACCTCCCGCAGCCTCCAGCAACCCAGCGCTCAGATCGGCAGGGTGAGGTTTTTCTGAAAAAAACAACCAAAAAAACGAACAGGCCGATGCGCTGAGAGCAAAATTGCTGGCAAAGCAGAACCGAGTAAAGCAGAATTTCCCAGAATGGTGGGAGAAATTGTCAAATGCTGTTTAAAAGAGGGGAGGTTTCTGCTCGACTCCCTTCCTTCTCCTTCACATAGTTGGCACCAAAAAAGCAAGTCTAATACAGATCGAAATGTTGTAAAATTTTTGCAACAACAACAGAAAAATCTCCCTTTATTCTAGCCAGATCTTCAGGACTTGGCAGAAGCCTTTTAGTTTTCTTTAACTCTGCCCATATGCAAAACGGAGAAGTCTCAAGATCCAAAAGTCCTGTGGGACCAGAGAGGTGTTCCCGTTGGGCTCTGGAAGCCAGGCCACTTCCCTCCCGCACACACATGCCTGCAGGCATGACGTTTGCAAATGCCCGCCTGCCTCTCTTCCTTGTTTTCACTGCATCTTCTGCTACAAACATCCCAGGCAGCTCCCAGACCGCGCCGAGCCCAGGACACAGCCCCGGGGACGCAGCAGGTGCCGGTGTGGTTAATCCAAGCCGGGTGCTCCCCAAGCCGTTTCGGGATGTCAGGGCTGCAGGGAGGCGAGGCAGATTGCGCCCAAATGGCAGGGGTCTCGCTGCAGACCTCCTGCTGGGCAAGTCCCCCATGCCCGGACCAAAATACGGCGTTATCTGTGTCACCACGCACCCTCGGCACGGCAGATCCTGCCGCAACCCCCAGCCCCTCCATCTCCCACGGGATCTGTAGTGCACACAGAGCTCCCTCCGCTGAGGAACCTTTCCGGGTGGCTGCTGTGCCGCAGCCGAAGGGATGTGGCCTCCATCTGTGCCCCTCCAGCCCTCCGTCCTTCCCGGTGGCGGGGCCGAGCCTCCCTCAGCCACGTGGGAAGAAGCACGAGCGAACCCTGCTCGGGGCGGGCGGCTGGAGCCAGAGCCCGGACGCCCTCAGCTGTCCCCAGCCAGCCGCTTGCTTCCCCAGGGAGCCGCGCGCGAAGCACCGCGCTCCATCCTCCACAACATCTGCGACATCGCAAAGCCTCCGACTGAGGTCCTGACACCAGCAGCCATTAATTGTTCCCCCGGGCTTTACCGCAGGGCTCGCGCACGAGCTCCCTGCCCCGTTAATTGCATAACCCCAGCCCGGCTGCGCTGGCCGGGGTGGTGGCGGCGGGCGCTCCGGGAGCAGGCGCATGGGGACGGCACCGGGCCCCGCATCTGGGCCACCGTTCCCTTTTCCCAAAGCATCGCCTCTCCCAGGGGGCAGGCAGGGCAGCTGCCCCTGCCGTCCCTGAAGGACCCACGTTTAACACTGCGTGCTGCCTGGGGGGCTCGCACAGAGCTCCAGCAGGTTTGGGGGCTCCAGCTGCCCCTTCCCCACCAGCGCTGGAGCGTTTGGGACCCCAAATATCGACACGAGGCCGGGCAGGGAAAAGCAGCACCCAGCAAACACCGGCATTATCTCCGAGCCCCAGCGCTCCCAGGCGCCAGGCAGCGCACTTCAGAGCAGTGATTGAATGTTAGCAATTTATCAGGGTTTGGAAGGGGGAGGTGGAAAAAAAAAGTCTGTCGGTATTTCTGGAAATTATTTTCTGTCTCTAAGCGGTTTTGTTTATCGACAGCACATGCTCCCCGGAACATGCCCTAATGCGGAGCGTCTGCGTGGGCCCCCGGGCGGCTCCGTGCCGAGGGGCGGGCGGGGGGCGCGCTGCACCTCGGCGAGCGGCAGTTCCTGACAAGTGAGTCAGTGCTGGCTCGGCGCGCAGCAAAGCCCTTCCTTCGCCAGATCCACCTCGGAGCGGGCCCGGCCGGCTGATTCAGGGGCTCGACAGCAGCCTCTTTCCACTGCTCGCGGGTCTCTCAGCGGCGACGAGCTGCCCCCACGGCGGGGAGAGTCACGGGGGGGAAAGGGGAGGGAGCCGCGTGCCAGGACGCAGGGAGCGGGGGCTCAGCTCGGTGCTCAGCTCCCAGCACAGGCAGGCGGCAGCTACGGCCCCGCTGGAAAGCAGAGGGGCAGGACGGGGACCTGCCCTGCACGTGGGGACAAAGCGGGGGCTCCCCCAGCTTCCCCTCGGCTGCAGCCCGGGGACACTGGTGTGCAGCGAGGAGCTGCTGCCGGTGGAAGGGGCAGCCGGGGGCCCTCTGCAAGGAGCTGGGGTAGCAGGAGAGGGCTCCTACCTGCGCAGACAAAGGCATGGCTCTGCTCCGCTCAGCTTTTATATGAATCCCAACAGGAAATCGCTTGCTCTGAAGGGCTGCAGCCCAGGCAGGGAGGGTCTCTGGCTCCTTCCAGGCACGAGCCTCAGAGAGCATCTTCCCCGCTCCCGCACGGCCCCAGCACGCTGCAATTTGCTGCTTGGGGTGGATTCAAACAACTAAAAATGGAAGCAGCGAGAGGAACCAGGGCTAAGTGCCCCTTAGAGACCTGCCTGCCGAGGCTGCAATTATAGCTGGCCATTACACCCACGGAGCTATTTAGGAGCGCCGGCAGGAACACCCCCGTGCCCGCCTACCCCGCGCCCCAGCCCAGCCTTTGCACACCCGCGTGCCCCCGAGGAGCAGCCCCGTGCAACCTGTCGCTTGTGCTGCCCTCGGCACGACCGGGGGCCGGACTTTCGCCCTCTGCTCTCCCACGCCGTGAGTCAGGGCTGAGCTGTCGGCACACACGCAGCACAAGCAGGGCCCTTCCCCTCCCCGTCAGCGGCTCCGATGAGCGTTTCTGAGCTGAGTGTGGCGGGGAAGCCCCTTCCCGGCTCGTGGCTCATCCCTGGGAACGCATCCAAGGTGCCAGAAGCAGGAGCGTGGCCGCTCGGCTGGGGCACCCTGGGCTGGGAGCAGGGGCTGGGGGCACCCAACCCTCCCCGAGCTCGCCCCCCAGGAGCAGGCTGCATGTGCCCGGCCGCGAAGAAGAGAGAAGGATATTTTTCTCCGAGCCCCAACACAAGCAGCCCCTCCGAGCTCCCTTGGGACAGAAGGGCACGGCAAAGGCAAAGCTCTCGGGGGACGCGGAGAACCTTCCCCTCACCCAGCACTCCTTGCCCCGGCCTCAGGTCGGGAACCAAGTATTTGCTGAAATAAAAAGCAAACACAACTGCAAATGTAACTACAGGGAAAAACTGTAATGCTTAAAGCAGACGCATGCTTGGAAAAATAAATATCCAACTGTGCAGCACACATACAGCGTTAACCCTTCCCAGCCATACGCGTTACAGCCTGCTGCAAGCTACCAGGAGTGTCTCCAGCGCCAAGTTCACCGCACACTGTGTGTGGTGTGAGCAGGGGTCTGGCGCATGGGGCAGGAAGGACGGGGAAATGCCCAGCCTCACCCCCAGGTCTCTGTAAAACCAGTTCAGGTTTAGAAGCATCCCCAAATCCAGGACCCCGTACCTCAGGGCTCAGTTTTCAGATCTGCAGAGCATCCATCGGTACCCAAAAACCTCCCCAGGCTGGTCCCGCTGACTGCTCTGCCGAGGAGCGCTCCAGGATGAGGACACCAGGACGCAGCCGCAGCCTCTGGAAGAGGCAGAGGCCGGTTATCCAGCCCGAGAGGCGGCTGGAGCTTGGATGGGGCTTCCCTGCACTCAGCTCCTCCCAGGAAAGCTGCTGGGAGCGGAAGGACACGCACTTCTCCGGCAAACGTATCCCCTACTGTTCACATTTGCCTTCATCCCCAGAAGCAGGAGGTCCCCGACGGGGAGAAAGCCAAATTGTGGGATGAGCATCTGCGATCCAGCCCGGGCCTGGAGAGCACAGCACCAGGGTGAAATCAGCTGGGGCTGGAGGCAATGCAGCTCCCAGTCCAGTTTACATTTTCAGGCAGATAAATAAACAGGGAGCTCCAGTTTGCCCCTGCAAGCGACCTGGGCTCCTGCCCAGCACAGCTGCAGCAGCCAGGTGCCTCGCACACAGCGAAGCCCCGCGCCCGGCGCTGCTCCTGCCCTCAGCCTGCCGGGGCAGGGACTGTGCTCATTTGTTTTAATCCCCTCTAAGCAACACAAGAAGGCAACAGTGCACGCCAGCCACCGCAGAGATTAGGGGAGGAAGTGCTCCCGTGCGGGGAAAATGGCTGCTAGCCAGAGAGGTGCATGGGGTCCGCGCCCCTGCTCCTGCAGCACCCCCAGGCTGCGCAGGGTCGCTGCTGCCCACAGGGAGCTGGGTGGCACCCCAAGACCTCTGGGGAGAGCAAACCGCTGCCGCTGCCTGCTCACGGCTGGACACGAATCCCAGTTCCACTCCATCTGGGACCCCGACAAACCAGCAACCTCCGAATCCGTCTGTTTTATTAACGCAAGCAGTTTTATTAACGGGCGAGCCGTGCCGTGAAGGTTTAAACATTCACCGCAAAGCAGCCGCGGCGGCCAGCCGCAGCACGCGAGGCAGCACGCAGTTACCCAACGACCCGGCGCAGGGGGGAAATCGCGAGGCGGCTTCAGCGCTTCTCGGTGGAACCTGAACGCGTTAGGAACGGGCCCGCAGCCCCCGGCCCCGCTGCCCACGCCCGTGGGCCGGCCGGCTGCCCTCGCCAGGCAGCGCCAGCCCCATCCAGCGCCGGCTGCGCTCGGCAGGCTGCGGACACCCAGCAGGTAACGGCACCGCCACGCCGCGCTCCCCGAGCCTCCGCCACGCACCGCCGGGAGCGATCCCCGGGCAGAGTCTTTGGGTGGAGGGCGAGGCGAGCCCCCCACCTCCGAGCCGCCCAGCTCCCCTCGAGCGGCTCCCCAACACCGGAGGCGACACAAAGCCCAAGCCGGACTTTGGAGCACGTCGGTGCGCAGCTCCTGCCGAACCGCCCCGACACCTCGCGCCCCAGACGAAACAAAACCCGGCTCCTCTCCCACCTCTCCCACCCCCTCCCGGGGGCCGCCGGGCTCCCGCTCGCGAACTTGTGGCGCACGGGGCCCGCGCAGCGCCGCCGAGCCCGGCGCGGAGCCTGCGGGGCGCCGGGGGGGGGGGGGTCCCGGCGCCCAGCTCCGGCCCCAGCGGCGGGCGCCGAGCGGCGGCGAAGCGGAGCCCCCCCCGCCCACGGGCACCGCACCCGCCAGCAAGAGCTCGGCCGGCGCTCGCCGAGCCCCGGCCGCCGCCAGGCCGGGCCCGCGGTGCCCGCACGCCGCAGCCCCCCCCGGTGCCCCGAGCCGGGAGCCCCGTCGAGCCGCCCGGCGGCGGGCGAGGAGCGCGGCGGAGGGGCCGCGGTCCCGATCGGGCCCCCCCCCCCCCCGGGACACAAAGCGAGCTCCCGCCGCCCCGCTCCCCCTCCCGCCCCCGCCGCGGTGCCGGTGCCGGTGCGCGCCCCCGCTACTCACCGGAGCCCCTCGGGGCGGCGGCGGCGGCGCGGTGCCCGCCGCTCCCGGGAACAATGGAGGGGAGCCCCGGCCGGGGCGAGAGGCGCAGCCCCGCCGCCGCCGCGCTCACAGCGGCCGCCCCATGGCGGGGCCGGCCCCGAGGTGGCGGCGGGAGGCGCTCCCGGGAGCCGCGGCCGCCCCGACGGCCGCCACTGGCGCTGCGCTGCCGCTGCCGCCGCGTCCCCGCCGCGCGCCCGCCGCCGCCGGACTGAGCCGCTCCCGCGGCACCCCGCCGCCTGCCCCCGGCTCCTCCCCCGCCTTCCTCGCAGCCCTCCTCCTCCTCCTCAGCGGCCTGATGGGGCTTGTAGTCGCCGCCGGGCCGCCCCCCTCGGCGCCCCCCGGGCCGCGCTCCCCCCCCCTCCGGGGCAGCCCCCGGGGCAGCCACCCCCCGGCCGCCGGGGGAGGCCCCGCGCCGGCAGCGGTGCGGTTGCGGCGGGGGCGGCGGCCGGGCCGAGCGGCGCCGCCGCGTTTGAACCGATCGCCGGGCGTCCGCCTCCGGCGGCAGCCGTGCGGAGGGCGCTGTGCCGAGCCCCGGTGCCCTTCCAGGCTGACTTCCAGGAGGTGCGGACGGGGGGAGGGAGGGGAAGGCGACGTGCCCGCCGGGACGCTCCCCCGGCGAACCGAGCACGGGAGAGTTTAGCCGAGAGCAGGGAGCGCGGGGACAGCAGAGCCACCCCGGACTTTGTGCCAGACTCGTTGGTGTTGGCCCTGAACGGATCCTCCAGGGCTGCGCTGTAACACCTCCCCGCGATGGAAAGGCAAAGGGACCGTGCCTCTGCTGCTCCCGGTCCTTGGTTATGGTTTTCTGCTCGCTCCATCACCGGGAGGCTCGGATGGGGAAAACCGTCCCTGCTCCAGGGAGGCTCAGGGGTCCGCCTGCATCCCCGGCCCCAGCATCGCATCGGGGCTCAGCAAGGGAGTGGCCACAAGTTGTCACCATCTGGTGGCACAACTGGAGTATGAACAGGTCCTGCTGGACGGAGAGGGAGACTTGGGGAGCACTCCCCAAGGGTGGCCTCGGGCTGCCCAGAGCCCTGGCTGGGGTCCCGAGGAGCAACGGGGCCCCGGGGGCTGAGCTGGGGCTCGCTGCCTGCTGGGGACAGGTGGAGGGCCAGGGAATGAGGACTCAGCCGCAGCAGGGAAGCGCCAGCCCCTGCCCACCCATGGGCATCCTCCCTGCCCCTGCCCACCCGTGGGCATCCTCCCTGCCTCGGGCGCGATGTGCTGGGCTCCTCCACACGCGCGTTTGTGATGCGACTTCAAGGCAATGCAGATGCTAATTTCACATGAACCTGGGCTCGTTTCAGTCTAACTGCCCTTAATCAAGAACAGGATTAAGATAAACTGGAAGTAGGTCTTGGCTCCCACAACAGCTGAGCAGCTTGCCGTGTGTCGGGCAGGTCCTGTGGCAGCCCGCGGGCAGCAGCTGGAGGGAGCAGCGCAGGTTCAGCTCAGCAGAGGCTCACCGTGCCGGGACACGCTCAGGCCCCTCTCCTGCTCGCACTGCTGCTCCTCCGGAACATGTTCTCCTGTGCTCCTGCTGTGGGACCAGCGGGTCCTGAATTAAAGGTGCTGGGAACCCGCGCCGTGCCGGGGAGTCCCGCCTATCCGCATCCCCACACAGGGGCACGCTGCAGGCTCCACACGTGCCCATCAGCACGCACAGCACCGCCAGGCTGCCCACCCCCTCGAGGCCGTGGGGTGCCCCCCGCCACCCGCACGCTCCCATGTGGCACCGACACCATCCACGGGTGAACCCACACCATCGCTGCCATCGGACGCAGGAACACCAGGCACGGTGTGGGCACCAACGCAGCCCCGGCTGGGGAGCACCCAGTGCAGCCTGCCCAGTTGTTTCCCTGTGTCTCCGGACTGGTTATAGTGGGAACCAGAGTGAGCGGGGGGGGGGACACCAGAAGGGCTGAGCTGGGAGGAGGAGAGCTGCGGCACAATAGAGCGGTTCCCCCCTGACCTTAGGTTTCCCAGTTAAAGATCTGCAGCTCTCCCCTCCTCCCCACTACAAAGGGAGCCTTTTCAGTCCCTAATTCTGCATTTAGAAAACAAAAGCAGATGCATCTAGTTTGGCTTTGGAGAGGGGGAGGCAGGAGCAAGTGCTGAAGAACAAAGAGCTTTCCCTGAAAGATCTGACGGGACAAAGACTTTGTCAGCTTCATCTCTCCCTGAAAAGGCCGGAGCCCATCAGGGTGCGGGCAGCTGCCTGGCTCGTGGGTCCCAGCCCGCAGGAGGGGCCGGGCAGGCTGCCGGGGGCTGGCTGCACACACGTGTGCCGCTCCGCTGTGTGGGTGCTCGAGGCTGGACGGGCACCGGCCCCGCTGCAGGACGCCTGCGCCCAGGGCAGCGGGCGCACCGGGGGGCGCAGCCCGGTCCCGTGGCTCGGGCAGGAGACCTGAACCACGCCGTGAAGGCGGCCGGCGCCGATGCCCGTCCCTGTCGTCATTTCTCTGCTTCCCCCGCGCTGCGGAGGCTGCCAGGTGTGCTGGCTGACCTTGGCAAGCGGCTCCCCACCGGGGGAACATCTGAATCACGCCGAGCGGCTCAGGCACGCTGTCCCAAGGCCGGGGCTCTCCGAGCTGCGGTCTGTGGTGCGGAGGAGCCTGCTGCAGGTCTGCTGGAGCCATCTCGGAGAGCAACCGAGCCCCTCTCGAGCTCCCGGCCTCGGCCTCCAGCGGGTGCGCCACGGAGAGCTCGCCCGGCAGCTTGCAGAACACCAGCTTTCCCAAGAAAATGTGACGCAGGAAAATCAGCAGCGACGGGAAGCAAACATTAGCTCCCGGGCGTGATTTAGAAGCTAAGTACAGCCTTTACAGGAAGCCCCCTCTCTCGCCTCTCCGCTCCGGCTCAATAAAGCCTTATTGGCGGCTCTGGCTGCAGCCACAGGCACTCAGCTGGGCCTCGGCTGCCCGCGGCCCCGGTCTGGCCCACACTGGTGCTGGGATGCGGCTGTCCTGGGGTGAAGAGCTGGCTGCGGGGCCACAGGATTGCAGCTCAGCTCGCTGGCCCAAGCACGCTCCTCACTCTGAGGTTTTTCTGCTATTTTCATCGACCCAAACCAGCTTTTTCCTTCCTTGGTTGCATCTTAGCAGCACCGTAACACCCTCCATCTGGTGCCGCTCGGCTGCTTTTCTGACGGCGAGGAAGGGAAACGGATCCTTCGGATGCCCCTGGCTGCCAGTCAGCCCGGGCATCACCTCACCAGCCAGAGGAGAGACCAGCTCCAGGACCAGGGGTGCTCAGGGATCCCTCGGGATCACGCTGGGTCACAGACGTGGCATTCAGGAGGCCGAGCAGGAGCTGCAGCGAGCAAGCACAGCCGGGGAGAGCAAAGCACTGAAGCCATCCTGCCTTGCCTTCAAAGGACATGAGCCCAGCTTTTCTTTTTTTTTTTTCCCCGCCGTCGCCAAGTACCAAGGGGCTCATTAAGCCATCACATGATATTTTATTGTCTGCAGACAACAGTTGGGGCAGCCAGTTGCGGGGCAGTGCTAGCAGCCAGGCCAGCATTCGGCACCCCCGCAGCCCGACGGCCCCACAGGCTCCGGTCCCACCCCGCGCCGTGCCGGGGGCTCTGCTCCTGCCCCGTGCAGGGCCCAGACACCTGCCCCGGCCTGGGCCCTGCGCTGCTTTCTGCAGCAGCTAAGGCACGGCGAGGGCTCCGCGAGCTCCTCTCACCTCCAGCCCCGGGGAGGTTTCGTTCGCCGGGAGGTGAGCAGCGCGCGGCCGTCAGGAGGATTATTCACCGCCGTGTACCTTCGGTACGAGGCGGGCTTGACTTCTGGCCCCCGATCGATTTGCAGAGGGAAATTAATGATGTTTGCTTGACGTTGCCCCCTCACGCCGCAGCTGAGCTGTTATGGATGTCACGCTGCTCCAGCCAGGCTCTCGCAGGGCTGCGACGTCTAATTAGCCGTCCCAGGG
This sequence comes from Anser anser, assembly GCF_964211835.1. Classification (NCBI taxonomy): domain Eukaryota; kingdom Metazoa; phylum Chordata; class Aves; order Anseriformes; family Anatidae; genus Anser; species Anser anser. The sequence continues at coordinate 872,792 of NC_139747.1, read as the reverse complement.
GACATCCAGCGCTTTTCATTAGCTGCGCTGGTGCTCCACACGTCCCACGCTCCTCAGGCCCCTCTGGAGAGCCCAGGCAGGCTCAGGGCCCTGGGACGGAGCGGGCCAGCCCCCGGAGGACTCCCCCCAAGATGCCAGGAGCACAGCAGCCGCTGTCCCAAGGGCTGGGGCAAGACGCTTTCTGCCGGGCACTGCCCATCCTCCTGGCTCCCCCCCGGAGGGGCTCCTGTGGCTGCAGGATCTAGGCCCGCAGAGATTTCCAGGGGTAAATGGAGGTGCAAAAGCCTATCAGAGCACTAACAGCAGCTGCCGCTGGCTGTTGCCTTAGCCTAGCAGAGGAGGAAGCTCCAGATAACAAATGCCCGCAATTTACAGCTTTTACCATGACACAGGCAAAGAGCAAAAGACAAATCACTCGCGCAGATCTCCTCCGGCCCACGAGGGCACGATCTGACCCCCTTATCACATCCGCTCAGCCCCATCCGCAGTGCCCAGCCCCTGGGGCTGCTGCACCCCGTCCCTGCTGGGAACGGGGGGCGCAGGGACGGCCCCCCCGGCTGGCAGCACCATGCAGGCTGCTGGGGCAGCCAGGAGGATTTGGGTACGGGGGTGCAGGGGGTGTGTGGTCTTCTCCTCCCCAGGCCAGCTCCCGTGTGCACCAGCAGCCTTTGGGGCCGGGAGGGCGACGGCCTCGCCTCCTGCCCGGCCGGAGGAGCGGAGGGAGCGCTTTGCCTCCTTGTTGCTGCAAAGATTCCGCCACTCAGATAATCTGATAATAGCGTTTTCTGCACGCTGTCATTTAGGAGTCCAATGGCAGCTTCTTTCATCAGGACAAAGGCTGCAATTATGTGTCATTACCCATGGGCTATGATTTTTCTCCCACTACCTAGAGTGGTGTTTTTTTCCCTTCTTCTTTCTTTCAAGCAACGCTCGGATATTTATAGCGAAAAAAAAGCCACAGCCAGCAACAAAACAACCAGGGAGATGTCTTTCCCCTGCAAGGGTATAAAATGAAAGCAAAGACAACGCTAAACAGGTTCCCAGCCTGGGGGGAAGGAGGGCGACCCCCGGGGCCGAGCAGTGTCGCTCAGCGCCGATGGACGGGCGCTGCGTGGCCGCGCTGCCTCCCCGATCCAGGCGAGGAGCGGGGCATGAGGTCCTTGGTGCTCGGCTTTGCCCACCCCCAGGAAAGGGAAGGGAGGGTTTTTGGAGCCCAAGGAGTCTCCGTCCATGCGCCCAGCCCAGCGGTCACCCCGCTCACAGGGCCCGTGCCCCATTCAGAGGAGCTCCCCGCACACATCTGGGTATCTGGGGGGGATTTCCCCGGGCTCCCAGCACGGGCTGCCGGTCCCCTTTAACATGGGGAGTTTTCTCCCCGTTCGCAGGCTGGCTTCCTGTCTAGACAGCCCCGAAGAAGCCGCTGTATTTATAGACCAGGGCAGAGAGCTTTGCCCGCTTATTTTGCCAAACCCACACAAGGCTGCTGCTGCTGCTGAGGCCGGAACGAAGCTGTCTCCCACACGCTGGAAGAGGGGAGGAGGAGGAAGGCAAAGCAAACCACAGGCAGACCCTAAACTCCCTAACCCCCTCCAGATTGCCAGCGGCTCCTTTCACCTTCCCTCGTGGGATCACCGGGCTCCTCCGGCCCTCTCCCTGCTCCTGCAGACACTCAAGCTGCCCCAGCCCCCCCTGTAAGAGGGGCTCTCCCAGCGCAGAGGCAGTGTTCCCATCACCCCGACACACACACACACACACCGCCCAGGCACCCCCCCCAGACACCACCGGAGCTCACACGTCCCCCCCAGCCACGGCCAACCCTCGCTGGACTGCCCTGCACCAGCCCTCAGCCCCAGGGCTGGGGATGCTTCTGCAGGGCTCTGGAAGTCTCCCTGGGCATCTGGGGAACGTAACTTGGGCCGAAGGCCCTCTCCTAAGGGTGTCTCCATCGAGGAAGAACACTTCATCCCTGCCCTTTGACAAGCAGTAAGATGGAAGGAGCGCGGCGTTACTACATTTAGTTTCGTCCAGCTCATTTCTTCCACCACCCACTTTCAGAGCCCTTCCTGCCTTGCTCGCCCTGCCCAGACACATCCCCTCCAACATCCCGTCCGCCCGGCACCTTCTCCAGCCCCTCAGAGATCTCCCCAGAGGGACGAGAGCCACCGGGCACGGCCACAGCGCGGGGCTCCCCCCGGCCCCACACCAGGACCTGGCCGCACTGGGAGCCAGGGACGCTCCGCAGCCGCCAGCGCATCCCACCAGGGCCGGAGCAGTCCCGGTGGCTGCGGCCTCGGCTTGTCATCAGCCGGGTTTCCTGGGGGCATCATGGGGCCGGTGCTTCGGGATCACATTTCCCATTGACACAGGAATGCAAACCCGGCAGAGGGGGGGGTTAACCCCTCCGTAGGGGCAGCGCCCGCGAGGGTGCAGCGCCTGCGCCCTGGGACACGGCCCCAGCCCTGGGGGTGCCCCGCTGCTGTGCCCCCGCTGTCCCCGGGGACGGGCAGGGAATGGGGCTCACAGCACGGGTGGGAAGAGCTTGGCCCGGCACCACACCCCCAGCCAGAGATAAGAGATAAGCGGCCACCAGGGCTCCCCAGTGCCTCGTCCTCGGCTGCGTGTGAGAGCACCTGCAGTGCAGGGCTGGGCAAGTGGTACAGAGAGAGCGCGACAGCGGCCCAGGTGCGTAAAAGCTTCTTAAATTAGATTCTTATTGATTAATTCCTTAGGGATTAATCTGCGGGTCTAGGAAACATCCTGCGGCATGCTTGTCCTCCGATATTTGACTTGAACGCGTTTACCCTTCTCCTTGCCGATGGACAGTGATTTCCAAGAAGGCTTTAAAGCCTGCTCTATCTGCTTGGTGCTCAGGGACGGAAGGGCGCAGCATGGTGTGGAGAATGGCCCCAGCAGAGGTTTCTGGCTGGCTCTCGGGGAGCTGCCGGGACTTGGTGCCCAAGGGCAGCTCCAGCCCCCGCTGCTGGGCACCGGGGAGGTGCCGTGAGCAGGGCTGCGGGCTGCGAAGGTGTGAGGCCCCTCCAGCGTGTCCCGACGGTGGCAGGGTGTCCGTGCACGAAGAATTAGAGGAACAGGAGCTTCCAGGAAGTTTCCCCATGATGGATTTATAGGGACGGTGCCCTTTTTACAGGAGTTCATGCTGAAAACAAGCTGCAGATGCTCTCCTTGGGGTCTCCAGCAACGAGCCCAGATTTACTGCTGCTGTCTAGCACTCGAGCAGTGAGCGCAGGACGGCAGCTGCGCTCCCGGCCTGGGGGCAGTGGCTGCGCGTGGCCCCCGCAGTGCTGCAGCTACCGGGGGGGCTTGGCAGAGGCTGCCACCCCACAGCCCCTGCTGACAGCACCGCGGGGCAGCCCCCAGCCCCTCTCGTTAGCTGTGATAGCTGCAGCACGTGATGCTGCCGAGCCGCTGCCGCCGGGTCTGGGCACGGTGGGGAGCACAAGGGTCCCTCTGTGCTGTGCGGGGGGCAGAGGTCATCCCTGTTATTCCTGGGAGACCTGGGGGTCAGGCGCTCGCAGGGGCAGCGTGCCGGCTGGCTGCTGGGGCGCGCCGGGCGCACGGAGCGGGGCCCTTCGCCCCGGTATGGCCGTGGGGCTGCGGCCAGGCTGCACCCAGCGCCGTGCTGGCATGTCCCTGCTCCATCAGCGTCCTGCCACAGCTCTCCTCGTCTGCCACAGGGCTTAGAAATCTCAGCTCTGGTGCTATCCTGTGGCTTGCACGGCCCTCGTTCCAGCTGAGCAGCCCTTACCCAGAGCAGAACGCCTCTCCGGTCCTTGGCTCTGCCGTGGCACTTGGTGCTCATTCCCCTGCCCCTGGCAGGGCTGTGAAAGCCTGCCGTCGAGCGGTCTTAGTGACATGGGCCAGCGCTGAGGAGGGCGATGGCCTTGCAGGAAACACCTGCCCAATTCCCCGGGGAGCTGGGCAGCCCCGGGAGCCAGCAGCCGGCGCGGCGGGGAGACGGCACTGCTCGGGGCGCTGCATGCAGAGAGGCGGGTCATGCCCCAGCCTTTCAAAATGCAAAGCACCCCGCTGCCAGCAGCCTGAGTGGCAGCGAGGTGACCCCACCGCCGCAGGGCAGCAGCCGCAGCCGCCAGCCGCTGACCCGCTCCGGCCTCGTCTCCGGAGCTCTGCCGGGCTGCGGCACCGGCTCGTCGGGAGCGGTGACTGCTGGATGTGCCCTGCGCTGTAACGAAGGCAAATTGATGCAGAATAATCATGCAAATCCTTCACCCAGGAGCGAGGGTGCCAACGTGCTTGCTCCAGCTGACAGGGTTTGCTGGGCAAAACTGTTCCTACCCTTGAGCTAGGCAAGTCCTAGCCCAGACAGTTGCCTTTGTGTTCATGCAATGAAGTGCCCTCCACGGGGTTTTGGGTGGGCTCTGGGGGTGGGTGCCGTGCACGTGTGGACCCCGAATGTTTGAAGCTCCCGCCTGAAACGCCGGGGTACGTGCTGCGTCCCAAGCAGATAACTGCTGCTTGTGGCCATGCGGTCAGCAGCTGCAGCCCCAGGCAGGAGGAAATGCTGAGCCTCTGGCAACTCTCTGAAATCCCAAATGTGCTGCTCTGCCCGGCTGGGACAGGCAGAAGGCAGCTCAGGGAGGGGAGAAGCCACCAAAAGGGTCAGGGCTGTGGCAGCAGCCAAGTGCTGGGGCAGGGGCTGCAAAGTTCAGCTCCATCACTTCCACCACCACCCAGCAAGCTGCCAAGCTGGGCAAGGAAGGGAAGAGCCCAGGACCCTGCCCTGCCTGCCACGGGGAGCTGCCTGCAGGCTCTCAAACTAAGAAGATTAACGCTGGGATTGGAGCGGGTGTGAAAAATGACTCCCGTTTTGAACGGATAAAGCTGCTTTTCTCTCCTGTGCGCTGGGACCGCGGAAGCAGAATCAAAGTTTAATCCCTTCCGCCTGATCCTTCTCGTTAGACATAATGTAATTAACGGGATGGCGAGGAGCTGCAAAGCTGTTTGTGCTCCAGGGTCACACACGAGAACAACAGGGCACCAACTGATGCCGGGGCAGGCCAGACGGCGAAGGAATTCGGGGGAATTTCGCACACACAAGAGGCTCTGCACGGAGAGGGCACCCAGCACCGCAGGCAGCGACCGCAGCAGTGCCTGCCGAGAGCTGCCAGAGCTGAGCGTGGCGCTGAGCCGGGGCTCCTTAGGAGGAGGACGTGGGGTTGATTCTGCGGGATCTCAGCGTGCACGGGGGGCTCTGTGCACCCCTGCCTGTGCCCAGCCTGCTGCCCTGGGCGAGCTCCTTCCTGCGCTTCAACGACCGGGGCTGTGTCACCACCGGCAGCGCACTGGCGTGTGCCTGGGCTCGTGCCAGCTGCCTCTGCCCTCATCCGCGGTATTTATAGCTGGGGACCTCAACATCTCCGGCGTCCCACGGCACAGAGGTGGTGGGGGGGGGGGGTCCCGCTGCCACCCGCCAGGAAGAGGAGCCCAACAGCATCGCCCACCCGAGCCGCCCAGACCAAGCACCCCAACGCATCCCCGCTGCAGCAGGGTGAGGAGCTCACTGCGGGACCCCAGCCCTCCCGGGGCTGTGCCGGGGGCCCCTGGGGGCACAAAGTGACCCCTCAATGAAATGGGTTTGGAGAGGTGCGGACTTGGAAGGGAGCCCCCGGCCCCCCCGTGCCCGGCCCCTTTGGGTGCCCCCGGCCCCTCCCCACCTGTCACCGCTGGCTCCTCGGCCCCGCTGCAATAAAAGGGCCCATTTATGTGGGGCTGCCAAACAACCGCGCGCGGCCCCCGTGGCCTGGCTGAAGACACCCCTGGCTGTCCTTGGGAATGCTCCCGAGTGCCAGCTCCAAAGGCAGCTGTGGTGGGCCTTAGATCTTTATGGCCAGTAAAGGGGTCCATGGCTAATTTATGCCCCTCCTATAATTTACAGCCTCTTTACAGCTGCTGTAAAATGACCTATAAATCATGGGCAACATCATAGGCCAGAGACAAAGCCCCCGCATCGTCACCTGCCAGCTGGCCCCGAGCAGGGGCGGTGGCTGTGCGGGGACGGAGCCAGCAGCAGGTACCCCCACGGGGCGGCTGTGCCAGAAGCACTGCTCGGGGTGTGAGGAGGAGGATGCCCAGAGCGATCGCAGCACGGACAGCCCCAGGTCTTGTCCTCCTGCAAGGTACTGTTGTGCGGGGTACCTGCTGCCCCTGGAGGCTGCATGACCCCCCAGCCTCCCCACGGGTCCTGGGGAAGGAGAACCAAACCAGACCCCACGGCGAGGAGAGCCTTTCCCGCCTGGCCCCATGCAGCAGGCTTCCCATCCTTGGCTCCTGGAGGTGGCTGCTCATTAGCGCCGCTCCTAATTTGCCCAGATGTTGTGCTGGCTGGGGGCCAGCAGCTCTCCCGCCCTGGGCACGCCGTCCCTGGCACCGAGAGGGGCAGATGAGACCTTGCTGGTCTCCTGAGCACGCATCCCCGCAGCACGGTCGGGATGGGGCTGTCTGGGAATGCATGGCAGAGGGGTGTCCCGCACCCAGCGATGTCTGTCCCCACGGCAGCAGCACCTCCCTGCCCCAAAATGCAGCACCTTCGCCCTCAGCTCCCAGACAGAGCTGCCCAGCAGCGATGCCCCCATGTGGGTGCAGCCCTGAGGTGGCTCCAAGGGGCGCGGGGCCATGGCGGGTTTGGGGGTGCAGCGTCACCCCAGCCCTGCTGCTGGCCCCGGGGCTGCCCCGTGCCCAGGGCTGGTGGCAGTGCTTGGCCCAAAGGGAAGCTCCAGTGCTCTGCCTCTCGCAGGGGCTTTTGTTCCCACTGTGCCGCAGAAAGGGCTGACTCAAACGATCGTGGGGAGGAAGCAAAAACCCCCAAAGCCACTGCATCCGAGCTGGCAGGAGGTGGTTTGTGTTTGGGCCGGAGCAACCGCTCTGAACTCCGCTCCGCGCCTTCCCCGGCCGGCAGCAGCCTCTGTTGGCTTTGGCAGGGGCCTGGGGTTTCTGTTGCGCAAATCCCCGGCGGCCGGGCTCAGCTGGCCGGTGTCGGGTTCCCGGCACAGTGGCTGCCTTTGTGCCCAGGTGCGAGGGCAGAGCAGGTGCTGGGCGGCCAGGGCAGCGCCGGCTGCGCCATCGGCACCCGCGCCCCGCGCCCCGCGGCTGTCCCGGGGCGCCGCGCTCCTGGGGTGCCGCGGGGCTGAGCCGGGGCCGCACCGCACGCTGCTGCCCCTCGGCGGGGCAGGTGCCGCCCCCGGTGTTTGTTTAAACTTCCTCCAACCCCTACTTACGGTCCTATTTTTGCCAGTCCGTGACCCCGCAGCACAGGCGCTGGGGTGGATGCGTGTCCTCGGCTTGCACCCGTTTCCTAAGCACTGGGCTCGACGTTGGTCCTCCTCCTTGCCTGGGCTTTAAATAGCTCTCCTGGTCAGCTGTGCGTGTATATATACATACGTATGTATTTATATGCACCGATTACAAACTGCCCCACTGTGCAGGAAAACACAGGTGGCATTTTTAGGTGACAAAAGACCCACAGGGGCAGCGGCCCAAGCGTACATCTGGTGCGACACAGCTGGAGGCGCCTGCTGTGGCCTCACCCACAGGCTTGCGGCGAGGCTGAGGGTGGCGGGGGGCAGGCACCGGGGGTCTGGGGGCAGCAGGAGCCCGAGGTGAGACCTGCCTGCCCCTCCTGCCAGGACACGCACACGCTGCGCAAGTGTCGGAGCTTGCAGGGCTTGATGGAGGATCCTGCCGAGCCTTAATGTAATTACCAGCGACATGCGCGAGCACTAAAGCTATTACCGAGCTGCAGCGTGCGTGCTTTGCTGGCTGGGGAGCAGCAATTAGGCCAGGAATAGCACCGCTACTGAGGGGGTGGCAAGGACCCTGGATGCATCCTCTGCGTCCTGGGCAGCGTCCCCTGCTCGTCCCTCACCCTGCACGTCCCGGACACTGCTCCTGCAGGGAGCTGCAGCCCCGGCACCGGCGCACGTCCCCGTGCTGGCACGAGCCGCCTGCTCTGGAAGCGGTACCAAAACCAGCGCGGGCAGGAAGGGAAGAGCAATTTTGCTCTCAATTGCAAGACCGTGGAAACATCGGGTCGGCAGGAAGCAACTGCCCAGGGGCGAGGCCGGGGTCCTGGGGCCGGCCGGCAGCAGACCGCGGTCGCATCCTGCGCGCGGTGCCCGGCTGTGCCCTCGCATCTGCGCCGCGGGATGCGGTGGGGAGGAGCGGCCCCGGGAGCCGTGCTGCTGGGACGGGGATGCTTGTAGGCATGTGGGGCTGGGCTACGGAGCGCATTTCTGAGATGCTTTAGGTTATTTTGGTTTTAAAGAAAAAAAACAGAAAGTGAAATTTTATCTGCAAGAGAGAATGTGAGGTTTCAGTGAAAAAAACCCTCCAGATTTTCTGTCCTGCTTTGTTTTGACGAAAAGGCCGGCTCCGTGTGAGAACCTCTCCGGGCCCCTCGCTGCTGGTTCACTGGCACAGCCTGCGGGGGGGTCCCCATGCACACATGCCCGTGGTGCCCATGTCCTTGCTCCTGGCAGGACAGGGACAGTTGCCACTTGTGCCGGGGCTCTCCCCTCCTGCCCTGCAGTCTGGAAATGGATTTCGCAGGCCCTCCGTTAGCGAGATTTATTGAAGGCTGCGCACAAACCGCTGCTGCTGCCGAGGGGGCCGGAGGAGCCAAGGCCCAGCTCCAAGGCTGCAGATGGAGGAGTCGGTGATGGATGGGCAAGGAGATTTTACAGAGGCTGGCATTTCATTTTACCGGGCTGCCAGCTGCTAAGCCTCAGTGTCCCGGGTATTTCTCTGCGGGAGGAACCTGCCACCCCTCAGCCCTGCCCTGCTCCGCTAGCACACAGGCAGCAGCCCCCATTCTCCTGCAGGGCTTTTTTTTCTGACAGATGCGGGTGCTTTGCCATTTCCCTCTGTAGGACAAAGGCTCCTGCGGTTCCAAGGCCGCCTCCGCAGATGTTGCTGCTGCCCGGGCACTGGGAAGCGGCCACTTGGCTCCAGAGCCGGGCAGTTACGGGACCGGGAAGCTGCCGGCCAAGTGCATTCCTGGCACGGCCGCGGGGTCTCTGCCAGGGGACGGGGCGGCTGCAAGGGCCGGGATGTGCCGCTGCTGCTGCTGCTGCTGCTGCTGCTGCGTGGCACGGGGCGGGCGATCCCCATCGCACCGCAGTTCCCTCGCGGGAAGCCCTGCTGTGGCCAGACCCGCTGCGAGGAGCTGGAAGTGTAGGGCCCCGTGTTCCTGTCTCGGAGCTGGAAATCCCACTGCACGGGGGGAGGACGAGGCGCAGGGACACAGCAGTCCCGTGCCCCGCGCACACGCATCTGTGCTGCAGTCCTGCACCAGGCGGCTGCCAGCTGGGACGGGGCAGCTCCCGCGGGCTGCAGCCCTCCTGCACGCCGTTTCGTGGGCAGGATAGGGCCCCCCTGCTCTGATTTATGCCAGGGAGGAAGAAGCGTGTGCAGGGCACTCATTGCAGGGCTGTGCTTTCAGAGCGAAGCTCCTAATTACGAGGGCCGCTCTGCACTGTAATTTCAGACGAGCTCAACAGACACGTCTCATTTGTGGTCTGAGACAGATTTAACCTGCGCGAGGGGTGCCAGGAACCTGCCGGCCGTGCCCCCGGGCAATTTCTGGATGCAGATTCACCCAGCCGTGGAGGGGAGCCAGTGCCCAGGCTGGCACCTGCGGGTGGGGGCCGGGGCTCCCCCGTCGCCCCCGGTGAGGACCCCAGGGTGCAGCCGAGGGGCTGTGCGGGCACCCAGCGGCCCTGGCTGGGGGACCCCCCCCCACACCGTGGTCTGAAATAGGGACGAGCAGGAGGGGCAGAAGGGGAAGCGGTGTCCCAGGGGTTGCTGGAGGGACGGAGGGAAAATCAACAGGCGTGTTCTTGGGAGCGAAGCCACCCGGAGTTTTCCAAGCCGCTCTTGCCAACAGAGAGCTCGCTGCAGAGTAGAAGCCGTGCTGCATCTCTGGGGTCTGCCTGCGTATTTACTCTGCTGGGCTGCTCTTTCACTTGCTTTTGTTTGGCCCGTTCTGATGAATTATTTAGCAATTACGCTCTCTGTCGCTCTGACACCTCCGGTACATGCAGAGTCTCTGGCAGATGGGCGCTGATGAGCTGACGTGTCCTGGTCCCTGGGCTAGAAGGTCGTGGTTTCCAAAAGCAGAACCTGTTTGCTCTTCTCTGCTTTCTCACTAGCAGAAAACCAAAACCACCGTGTTTTTCTCAGAGTGTGACCCACAGTTCTGGGAACTTCTGCGTTCCCCCGGTGAAGCCTCGCTTGTTTTGCACAGCAGGGACTCTCTGGGTGCGCAGCAAGGGCCGTGTCCGGCCTGGGGAAGGGCCAGGACCGGGACAGGGCACGCTCGGGGCTCCTCAGGGACGTTTTGCTCCCCGGGGAGAGGGCAGAGCTGCCTGGGGGGACTCTTGCAGGAGCCTGCAGCTGTGGTGCACAGAGCTAGGCTGCTCCCAATGGGATAATCTCTCACTAATGCGCAGGGCGCACTGAGAAAGGCATCATCTCTGATATTTACCAGCTCATTAAATAGGAAAGAGGAAATTAAGAGTAAAAAGCAGAGTTAGTGGGAAGGAAGGAGCCCAAGGGAAGGGGAGATGCTGCGCCTCTGCCCCCAGGAGCAGTCGCTGAGGGAGCAGCAGCTGGCTCAGCAGCCTGGCAGGAACACAAAACGGTTCGCTGTGTTTTCAGGCTCCTGTAAGTGCAAACTAATGCATTATTTACAAGACACAAGTAAGCAGCCTCTCACACCTCTCCTCCCTTTCCAGCACCGGGACGCCGGGGTTCCTGTTTCCCTGGAGGTGCGCCGTGGGCTCGGGGCTGCGGCGCTGGGCTGGGGAGGCAGCTCTGGGGAGCCAAGAGCCTGTCTTGGAAAGCCTGAAGGAAATAGCATGAAAAAAGGGGGCTCGGAGGGAAAAAAATCCGCCTGAGTGCACCTCAAAAGCCGCAGGGCAGCCAGTGTTGTCCCTGATGGGGCTCGGAGTGCCCGCGGTGTGCAGCTCCCTGCAGCAGGGACGGCGCTGCTCTGGGCGTGCAGGCGTGTGTTTGCAAAGCCCGTCCATAAACCGACGTGAAGGTGTTTAATTGCCTCCTTTTAACAGGTGCTAACAGTGCAAAGGTTAATATGAACTGTGAAACTCTCAGGTTTGTGCTGCCTTTTCTCGACGGACGATGCCGGCCCCAGGAGCTGCTGCCCATCATTTCAGACGCGCGCAGGGTGGGAGAGTGCGGGGCCGGGGGCATCCCCACAGCCCCTCTGGTGCCGTCCTGCAGCTGGCGAATGGCCCAGGGGCTGGGCACGCTGCAGCCGTGCAGGAGAGGTGAGAGGTGCCGGGCGTGGGGAATTTCCACCTTCCAGGGCCAGGCCGGCAGCCACGCAGTCCCCATCCTGCGTCTGTCCTGCAGGCGCTCAGCTCTGGCCCTCGTCCAGAGAAGCACTTAAGAGCATCTCTCTCTTTAAATACAGGAAATTCTTTGAAAACACATAAAGCCCATGGATTCGAAGGCCAGAAGGAGCCCCAAGGCCGGTGTGCCCAAGCCGGGCAGGTCTCCTGCAGCCCCCGGGAAGGATGGAGATGACGCAGCCCCCCCTGTCCTCCCCTCATCATCCTCGCTGGTCCCCGTGCACGCCCTGAGCGCACCCGGCTCTCGCTGTGCCATCTTCTGCACGATTTGATTGAAGAGCTCTCCAGTACCTGGCATTTGCTGCCCGCGCAGGTACTTAGTCACCGTAATCAAGGCAGCACTCAGCCTCCCTTGATTAGCTTGAGCAGACTTTGCTCTGCAGCCCTCCCGGGGCAGGGAGGTGCTGGGCTCATCAGGCTGTGCCGGCCCCCCGCGGGGAAGCCGCGGTGCCGGGGCTGCTCTCCTGCTCCCTCCCTGCGGTGGGGACCTTTGCCAGGCGCTCTCCCCAGCCGAGCTCCCTCCTCGCAGTGCCCTGCACCACCTCCCCAGCACCTCTGCCCCATGCCCCCGTGTCCCCAGCAGGGCGCGGGGACCTGCGGCTTCCTTGGCTTTGTGGGCGCCGTGGGGGCTTTGCCCCGGGACTGCTTGCCTCCTGGGGCAGGGCAGAGAGCAGACACATTCGTTCTCCCTGTGAAAGTGTACACCATCATGAAAGGCACTGTATGTTTTCTTCTTTCATCTGGTAGGGCACCAAAGCTGTGTGTCTTGCCCCGAGCCCCCCAGGAGCCGGCCAGCCCTCCCCCAGCCGGGGCTGCCTTCTGCCCCTCGCACTTCTTGCCGGCGGCAGGGAAGGAGCTGGAGGCAGCTTGAAACCACCAGTTTCTCCCAACCAGAATTACTAAAAAGCAGCCGAGTTTCAAGCTCTTTTCTTGGAACAAATGCAGGAGGCCTCCAGGTGCCTCCGAGACACGTTGCCTATAAATCAGGGTGATTAGTGGGTTTATAACGGCGGGAGCATTGATCCGGGCTGGCGTGCAGAGCCACCGCGCCGTGCAGCCGCCCCATCGAGCAGCCGAGGAGCCGCGTGCTGGCCTAATGGGCAGTGATGTATTTGCAGAAACATCTTATTGGATTGTTGCTGGGTATTTTTTTTTCTTTTTCCAGAATTGTTCAATCAATGGCCTTGCTCAGGCCGGAGGCTGTTTCAGGCAAACACTCAGGGCTCCGTCACGTAGGCTGCGTGTGCAGCTTGCCCATGGCAGTGGGAGCATAAGGCTTCCTGCCCTGCCAGGCTCCAGCACCAGCCCCAGCATTCCCAGTGCTCCCAGTGCTCCCAGACCCAGAGCCACACGCTGCCCCTTCCCTCCCCAGCCAGAGCTGCAGCAGCTGGTTTGGGGAATGGCTACTTCTCACCAAATAACGGGAAATGTAGGTTTTTTGTGCTTTCCCTCTGATGGTTTAGGTCTTTGCTTGAATGTTAGATTAGCTGCTGGCTGGGAATGGCGGCGAGGGAGGGGGCAATGGCAGAAGACCGGGCATCGCACCCTCACGAGCTTGGGAAGACACGGGTATGGAAGTCAGGCTCCCTTCTGGTAAAGGGCTTTTCCCATGGTGACGGGGCAGTTTTTCAGGGAAAAAAACAAGTGGACAGATGGCCCTCTGGGGGGATGCTACTCAGCGCTGCAATACAATATTTTCTGGAGGGTTTATCCAGCCCTTCAGCATGTCCCAGGCGGGGATGCGTGTGAGCTGATCTGCCTGCCTGGGGCTGGGGATGCTTCACCCCCAGCTGCAGCCCCATCCTCAGGGCGAGGTGTTGCGGCCGCCTCCCTGTAGGTGCCACCAAGGCAGCGTCACTCTTGTCCCCAGGGCCAGCAGCAGCCTGTGGCAGAGCTGGGATTGAGTCCAAGCCCCTTGGCTCTGCTCCAGCTCCTTCCATCTGAAACCATCCTCCCCCACCCGAGCATCGCCGGCTCCGTGCACCAGCGAGGATCCCAGGCGCGGGGTTTGCCCGTGCCCACCGTCGCTGCCGCCTTCCCCCGGGCAGGGAGCTCTGCTCTCCGAGGTGTTTCTTGTTTGAAAACCATTTTCCCAGTGTGCATTCTGCCCGTGTGCCAGGTTGCAAGGAAACGTTCCTTTCCTGCATCCCTGCTGAAAGCCCTCAATAGGGCTTTTGTCACCGGGGCAGCGTCCCCTCCGCGCTCCCGACCGCAGAGCCCAGGAGAGCCGAGCAGGGACGCTCTGCGCGGCTGAAATCTGTCAAAGCTCTGAGCAATGGCTGGGACCCTTTAGTGAGCAGTGCGTGCATTACCTTAGCAGCACTATTTCCTTTCCTGAGGCCTAATTAGGGTCTGAAATCAAAAGCATAACAACCCTATTTCCTCTCGCTCAATGGAGCTGTGAGAAGTAAGAAAGGAGCCTTCTGGTTAAATGGCCTCAGTAAGTAAAGCACGTAAAAATGTCAGCAGAAATGCTGCTGCACGGCTCTCGGTGCAGTGCTGCTGGGGCTCGCTGTGCCAGGGCACTTTCAAGCGGGATTTTCAGCACGGTTCTGTTTGGACGCCTAAATAAGGACCAGGTTTCCCAACACGATTTGGGTTGCTGTTGCTCCGGGTTGGAAGGAAGTGGGGAAATTCTCCATTGCTGCTCTCAATGGGAACTGTTGTGTACTAATCTTGTGCTGGAAACCTGAACCCATGTGACCAGGAATTTGCTGGCAATGGCATAAAACAAAGGCTCTGTCCTGGGAAGTCAAAATGCCTGCGGAATTATTTATATGAGTGCTTCAGATTGCCTTAAAGAGAGACACTTTGCAGAGACAGCTCCAGCAGCTTATGCAAAGGAGCCATGCAAATCAGGCTGATAAATATTTAATAGGAGGGAAACGCAACAAAAGGTGTTTGTGTTCTGCCCTCGGGGTGTGAGCGCAGCACCAGCATATGGTGCGTGCGGGGTGTACGGTGCGTGCGGTGCATGCGGTGCGTGCAGTCTGCCCGCGGGGACTGGCGCCGGCTGCAGCTGCGGGTGCCGCAGGGTGCTGCAGGGCGCTGCAGGGCTCCTCTGCTCCCCGCGGGAATGAGCCTCTTGTGCTGCCCAGGGATGTCTGGGGGGGGACACAAGTGCCTGCAGGGCTGCTCCAGGTCCCTTTCTCATGGGGCATCCACAGCCCGACAAATGTCCCTGCTGTTTCCAGTGGTGCGAGCGTTTTGCAAAGTGCTGGGGGTGGTGAAAGGCAGGCGACAAGTGCTGGGCACCAGTCCTTCGGTAGCTGTGGGGCAGCTGCTCAGGATGCATCAAAGCCACCGAAGGCCCCAAGCTGGCCGGGCACTGCGGCACTTGGCCCCGCGATCAGCCTGCACTTAGCGCTGCACGTTGCCAGGGGAGCCCGCAGTTTGCTGAAGGTTGCGAGGAGGAACAATTCTCTGGAAGGCGCCCATCCCTGGAATAGAAAGCCGTAAGTGCCTGCTGCCCAGAGGCTCGGGATGTTGCTGCAGGAGATCTGCCCTGCCTAGAAACCCCACCTCACGTTCCTGCACACGAAAACGTCTGTCCAGAACCAGCTGGGGGTGGAGGAAAAAATTAGGCAAACCTTGACTGGATGCTGCGAGAGGATGCGGCAGCCGGCTAAGAATAGAAATGCCTCCCCCGGCTTCCAGTCTGGCCAGTGCAGGAGGCCAATGCTGCCCGCAGCAGGGCACTTCTTCACTTAATGCGTCCGCAGGGAGCAATCGCGCGGGGAGTGGCGGAGCGCTGGGAGGAAGCGCGCCGCGGGCTGAGCCGAGCAATGCCAGGTTTCGTTCTTTATTCTTTCCAGTAATCTGTTAAAATAACTGGAATGAATCAATAACTGCATGCTTAATTCCCTTCTCGCTCTGCAGAGCTCCCGTGGCCGGTGTGGTCCCTGCAGGCTGAGCCGTGGCTCCGAGGGGCTGCGGGAGGTGCCACCCCCAGCCGCCCCCCCCCGGGCTCTCCGGGCGCTGCTGCGAGGGGCTCCGCGCTCCTCCGGTGCAACGGCACTTTTTCATGCAAGTCATTTCCTTGTGTCATAAGGCTCTTCAGGGGAAAAAAAGCCTCTCAAGAACTGATTTTATGGGTGGTTTCCAGAGGGCACAGAAAGCAAAACAAGGCACTAGCCTGGGGTCACTCAGCAAATTAGACCCGAGCCGGGAAGGGAGCCCAAGAGCCCACGCTCCCACCACCCTCTTTTACCCTCCAGGGTAAAAAAAAAACCCTTCCTGCCCACGGCTGCGGCCGGTGCCTGGCGCTGCTGCATGGCGGGTGCAGAGGACCCGGTCGGCTCCTGCCAAAGTCAGTAAAGGTTTCTCATGCATGGAGCTGAAATTCATGCGCATCCACAAGGTTTCCCCTTTTTTTTTTCTATCTTGGAAATGCCTTGTAAATCCTAATGCAACTTGGCAGAAATAAGATCGTGTTTTGTTGTGCTACACCCCAGCATCTTCCTGGGAATGGGAGCGCTCAGGACAGCTGGCGCATCGCCTTTGCTTGTGACAATGGGCACCAATCTGCTGGTGTCAGCAGCCCCTTTCCTTCCATGCCCGTCCATGTTCTCCTTGCACTGCGCGAGGAACGGGAAGTTTTGAGGACTGGGGGTGGGACACACGTGGTTTTGTTTTGAGCTCCAAGCAGCGAATGACTTACAAGCACCGCGGGTACGTCGTGTCCCGTGCTGCAATACCCTGGTGTGCTCGGAGGGGTCTGGTCGGACCTCGCAGCCAGTAACTTTTGAACTCCTCCTAGACAGGGTAAATTATGATTTAAAGATGTGCTAGCTGAACTCTTGGCTCCTCTCAAGGGCTCTTTTCGGCTGATGGATGTGATTCCGATCTGCAGCTTCCTCCCTCTGTGTCCGGGCTGGGAGCATATCGGAGCCGTGCGGGGGGATGCTCCCCTCCCTGCCGGGCGCCGTGTTCGGGCACGGCCCCGGGGTTTGCTGCCTGCATCCGAGCCCTGCTGTGCCTGGGTGCGGGCAGGATCAGCCCCTGCCCACTGGTCTGGTCTGAGGGTGTCTGCCTCCCCATAGGAGACTGAGGTCCCAAACCTCAGCACCGGGCTCACAAAGCTCCTGCCATGGCACGGGGCTGGGGGGGCCGGGAGGATGGCAGGCGGGGGCACGGGATGCGGCCCCTCAGGGGAGCAGACGCTGCACCAGGAGCAAACCCCACGGCCCAGCAAGCTCAGGCTCAGCACGTCCTCCATCCATCAGAGGTGCGGGCAGTCGACACTGAAAAGAGCCGGGAGGCTGCGAGGTGGTGAGGGAGGAGGCAGGAGGAGGCCAGGGCAGGGGAGGGGAGGCAAGGGGGGCTGTGGGAGCCTGAGCACCGCTGTGCTCACACGAACTACGGGGGCTGGAGTTCCAGAGACAGACCCCGAGGACACCTCTTGGTCTTTACTGAAACGAGAGCTTTACGGAGGAGAAAAATCCGAGCTGCGTCGGACTGCGCTGCTGTTCAAGGGGAGCTCGGGGCGCGTTTCCCCAGCACTTCTCCAGGGGCAGGCAGTGCTGCGGGGCCGCGCAGCCCTGAGCCTGGCTGCCTCCCCGTCTGTGCTCTCCTCTTAATTGGGAAAGGGCTTTTGTTCCATTTGCCCTGCCTCGTTTCACTGTCTTTGTTTTTCTTGCAAAGCCAGAGTTCCTGATTCATGCTAAATTCAGCTGGCCGGGTAATAACATGTGTGTTTGCATAAGTTATCACCTCCCAGTCTCTCACACCCCGAGGGGCTGGGAGCTCAGGAAGGCTCGGGGCTCAAAGCAGCCCCCGGCCCTGCAGCGCTCCACAAAAAACACATCTCCCTCTCCGGAGAGCGGCGGCGTTGGCAGGTTTGGCTGCTCGTAAATCAGAATTTCCTCAGCAGTCGCCCATCTGGTAGGTGGCACGTATTCCCACGGGTGCGGAGCCCCGAGGGAGCTCGGCAGGGCTCCGCTGCGGGCGCGGGGAGCCTGGGTGCGCAGCCAGCACCCCTGGCCTGGCCCTGGCGCCCTTCTGCAGTGCCCCTCTCTGTGCCACGGTGCTTGGGGAGGTCCCGAGACGGCTTCGGGAGCACGTCTGGCCTCTGGATGTTTCTGCTACGTGTACGGATGCAGCCAGCCTTGCTGATACCTTGGGTGGAAAGGGCGAAGCACGAGAGCGGCTCCCAGCCGTCTCCCCTCCTCCCTGGGCTGGGCAGCAGCCAGGGTCATTTTCCCCTCGGTGTTTCCTCCCCATAATTCACGGCTGGCTTGCGGTTTTTGACACTCAGATCACTCCAGATAAGAATTCCCCACCATTATCATGCAGATGGGCTTTATGAAAGCCCCTAAGTGCTTCTTGCCTCTGCAGTGAGGGGCTTAGAACAATGCGGCGTTTATTTGTCAGACGCTGGGCAAATGCTGAGTGGCAGCACCGGGGAGAGCATCTCCACATGCCCAAGCACCACCACAGCACGAGAACACCTTTCTGCTCCCTCCCAGCTTCTAGAATAGAATAGAATAGAATAGAATAGAATAGAATAGAATAGAACAGAACAGAACAGAACAGAAGCTTTTCCCAGAGGTGTTTGCAGCCGTGGGGAAGGGGCTGTACAGCAAAGCACCCCTCCCACGCGTCCCACGCCAGCCCCCTGCAGACACGCGGATGGGCGCCGAGCTGAATTTATGGTCCGGAGAATCCAGGGTGAGATGGATGGGCCAAGAGATGAACATGACTGTTTCCTCCTCACCGGCGCAGCCCTGTCTTTGCATTTACAGGGAACACCTTCGCTGCTGATAAATAAAAGAGAAATATGCTTCCTGCTCGGCCGCGGTGATTGCAGCATACATCAGGATTACAGCGCTGCTGGCAGGCTGTGCAGAGCACGGCGCTGACAGATCCCCGCGTGGAGACGGATGGGACAGCCGGGCACTTTATTCAGGAAAGATGGAAGAAGTGAAAGATGTGTTAAATGGCAATAACCCCTCGATGAAGTATTTCACCATGTCAGACACCAGTAAATGATGGCAGCTGTATCCAGCCTTGATTATTTCATGTCTATTTGCAACCTTCCATTAAAAAATGTACATGCTCTCTAATTTAGCCACCCTTCCCATATATTACCTGCGTGGTCGATGTTCTACACAAATGCCTCAGATAATGAAATTATAAGCAGGAGGAAATCACATTTTAATAGAAATCCTATCGGGCAACATGCCACGCCAAAATCGCATTAACAGGGCAAATTTTGTAGGGTGAGTTAATTCCTCGTATTAAACCAGCTAGCTGGAAAAAAACCAGCCGCACCTTCCGGGGCACCTGCCTTTCCTCAGGCCGGCAGCAGCGGCCGTGGCGACGTGTGGGAGCAAGGCGGGATGCTCGCTGCGGGGTGGTGCGGGCGCCCGGCCCCGTGCCCTGCCCCACTGCCCTGCAGCAGCCCCACGAGGTGCAGGGCTAAATTCCACTTCCGAGGGTTTTTCCTTTGTTGCCACCTCCAAAGCCGAGTCATTTTCGTGGAAAGCTGTGTTGCGATACATGCATTCTTCTGAAGCCAATCTGGGTCTTTTTTCCAATTTTCCATAGAAAAATAGGGCTGTTTTTTCAAACAGAACAAAGCCAATTTCCAAGCAAATGTGGGTTAGGCTTTGGCCTGTTTTCTAAGCAAATTTTTTTTTTTTTTTTGGCCTCAAAAACATGCCAAAAGGTTGCTTTCTCAAGTTTTTCTTTCTGTGTGAAAATCACGGTTTCACTGGAACTGGAGGAAGCAGGGAGTTGAAACCCTCACCATGGGCACCAGGGAGAGGGCTCAAGGGCTGGTCCCGGCAGTGCGGCACTGGAGCTGTAACCACAGGGGAGATTTTCGTGGTCCTGTGGGAGTCAGATGGTCCAGAGCAAGGAGGAAAGAGAGGGTAGAGGGGCCCATTGTATTTGCACAAAAAGCTTTTATTTCGTAAGATTTTTTTATTGATTTCAAGCACAGCGGTGTCAGAGATTGAGCCAGCACTAACTCCTGCTGTTGTTCAGTGCAGCCCCCGGCGCAGACCACGGCTCCTCGTCCTCGCAGAGCCCCCCAGGCCACCCGTGCCACCCCTGCTGGCCCATCCCCACCCCAGCAGTGCCAGGAGGGGTTGGGACTTCCCACGGGGCTGCCCGAGGAACTGCAGAAAAATAGCTGGGGACGGGCATCCTGCCGCGTGGTGTGCATCAGCCGCTGGCTAGTGGGGATCACGATGAATTTTTATGGTAGATTATTCTGTAATTCCAGGATCGCTCGACTTGCCGAAACATCCAGCCTGGCCGCAGGGGCGGGTGGGGTGTGGGATCACGTTGGACCCCATCTTGCTCCTTGGGCACCTCCACGAGGCATCACCAGCTCCGGTGCCCTGCAGCCCCGCCGGGCTTTGCACCCGGATGGTGCCGCACACGGCGCTGGCTCCGGGACGCCGAGCACCCACTGTCCGCAGGGGAAACCCAAAGTTTTGTCGGGCTGCAGAGAGCAGTTGACAGCAGAAGTACTTGTCTGACAGGAAAAGCAAAGCTCGGCTGCATTTCAATGTGCTATTAATAACGGGCTGCTGCAGAAAGCGCTTGGCAAGTGGCAGCAGCTCTGAATTACGATGAAAACTACTGATAATAACAACCACCTGACTACAATTGGCTCCAGTCGCTGAGCCTTTCTTAGGGACCTCCGACAAGCTCACGTGTAACCCAGGGGGTCAGGCTCCTGGGGAGCGCGGCCTGGGCAGGGCAGCAGCGGGGGCTGCGGCGGCAGGGCACTGCGGGGCTGCGTGGGTGTCCCCGGGGGCTGGGGGCTGCAGGAAGGGACGGCCCTGGCCCTGCGTGCTCGGCTGGTGTGGCTGCTTTGTCACCTCGTGCCCTGTGTGGCTGCTTTGTCACCTCGTGCCCTGTGTGGCTGCCAAGGTGGGACATGGGATCCTCATCCCCTGGCTCGCGCACCCCGGTGCAAAGCCTCCCCGAGCAGCCCTAGCTCGAGCTGGGCTGCTCGTCCCTGCCCGTCTCCGTCTCCATCCCCATCCCCGGGGGTTTCTGCTCCCCTCGCCCCCTGCTCCCCGGCCAGCTGCGGGCTGCAAGGGGGCCGAGCAGCAGCCTGCAGCCCCGGTGCGCTCGTGGCTCTTGCAACTCGGGAACAGATGTGGAGTTGAAGGAAAGGATTTGGCAGCCGAGAGCTCTGTAATGAGGACTAAATGCTTCGCTGTTCCTTAACAAACTGAAAACAACGCGGGGCTGGCGGGGGGGCTGCTCGCCCTGCGCGGGGGCACGGCGCGGGCGGCTGCTGCGCGGGGGCTCGCAGGCTGCCTGCCAGCCCCCCGAAGGGCCGGCTCCAGGAGGATGCTCCTCCGCTTGCTTTGATTCCTCTGAGGAGTCCAAGCAGAGATGCTCCCTCGGGGCCCCGAGCTCCCCTACAGCGCCGGAGTTGAAAGGGACGGGGGCCTTGGCTGCCTTCGGTGGCTCCGTTTTCCCAGCGAAGCGTTTAACGTG
Source organism: Anser anser (assembly GCF_964211835.1). Taxonomy (NCBI): domain Eukaryota; kingdom Metazoa; phylum Chordata; class Aves; order Anseriformes; family Anatidae; genus Anser; species Anser anser. The sequence continues at coordinate 851,922 of NC_139747.1, read as the reverse complement.
GGAAGAGCTCCGCAGCAGAGCGAGGGGACCTCGCGCTAATGGGAACCAGCAACCGAGCTCCAGCCCCGCGATCAGGCGCAGCTGAGACGAGGGAGGGAGCAGCGCCGTGGCTGCGGGGCTCTCCTCTTCCCTCGGTGCCCCGAAGCGTGCATCTCCATCGGGAGGGACAGCCTGGGGGAGGACAGAGGGGCTGTGCTGGGGTCCTGCACGGGCATTACCCCCTCCCCAGTGCAGAGCCAGGCTGGGAGCAGCTCTTCCCACGTGTTCGTTTTGCTCACGGACGTTTGGAGGCTCACCTGAGCCCCGTGGTCCTGCCCCACAGCTGCCGGAGGGGCCGGGGATGCTGCTCCGGCTGCGACGCCTCCTCCCGCACGACCTGCCCCGGGGCCGCCTGTGTGGCCTTTGCAGCCCGTGACCGCTGGCAGCCGCGGGCTTTCATCCCGGGCAGGAATGCCAATTAAACGTCGGCTTTCTTGGTGTCGCTTACCCAAGAGCTCAACTCTAACCCTTCGCCTCTCGTATTGAAAACCAAGCCCCGCAACGCCTGTTAACATCTGCACAGATGTTCAGGGAGGGAACTCAATATTACCCCACCGCAGGGCGGGAGCAGAGCCTTAGCACGGCTTGCTGGATGAAGCAGTGGTTACGGGGGCATTGCTGCTCCCACCAGGGAGGGGGGATCCCCGGGGATGTGTCCCTGCAGAGCCTCAGGCTGCCGCTTGTGCGTCCCGGGCACGACGGCGCCAGGCAGCGGCAGCGCCCCGAGCAGAGCGCGGCAGCAGCCAGGTTGTTGCAGCAGCTCTCCTGGAATTCCTCAGTTCTTGCACCTCTCCTGCCTTTATCTCTTGAAATCTTAATGGAGCAGATGTTGTGTGCACGACCATACAGCAGAAATTCTCTGCCTGGATCTGCAGCCTGAGTTTAATTAGCCACCTGAGCCCCATTCTTCCTCTTGGCAGCAGACGTGCACTTTAATTAATCATCTCGTTTCATTTACAGTGAGAACACGCGCTCTGCCTCTGCCCTGCCTGCATCTCAAGCCCTGTCTGCTTTTATGGCCAGGGCGATCCGTAAGCATGACCTCGGTCCAGGTCCGGCCAGGAGGAGCCCGCGGGGCTGCCCAGGCACTGCTGCTGCAGGGTCTCGAAGAAGCTGCTCTCAGCCCAGGCTCCAGTTTGCCATTCCGCAGGAGCTAAAGCCCTCCTAACTTGGCTGGTGTGGCGCTGAGCTCCAGGGAACAGGGCAAAGGAATGTGTTTGCCAGCAAAATGTCCTGAGGACGCATCCAAACAAGTCCAGGCTCTCCAAAGGACAGGACGCGCAGCTGGCTCCAGCAGGTAGCACCGACAGTCTCAGTCTCTAAAAAAATAGAAAAAACAAAACAAAACAAAACAAAACCAAAACCACAGTAGATTGGTCTCTAAACACAAAGATTTAACAGTGGGGCCATGGGTGAGCTCAGATATGTCAGCGATGTGGAAAAGTGGAATCTTGTCTCCTTGTTTTCTTTGGAAAAGGTGAACACAGGCTCAGGTCAGTGAATCCAGAGCCAGCGATCCCGGCACACCGGTGGTTTTTGTTCCGACCCAGTGATCCCAGCCTGCAGGTCGCAGGATGGCTGCGCGGGGAGGCAGCGCGGTGCAGGGGGTGTTGGGGTGCTCAGCGGGGCGCCAGCTCCCCGCCGCCTCCTGCCCCCTGCCGTGGCCACAGGCACGAGCCCTCCTCTGTTCACGTTCTGTGCACAAGCGGAGAGAGAGCCTCCCTGCCCGTGAAATCCCCGGGTAACTGGCAAAGCACAAGTGCAGGGAGGGAAATGGCGATGTCCAGCGCAATTGTAGTGAGTCTGGGCTGACTTCAGCGAGCTGGGAGGTTTTGGTCGCGCTCCAGGTCCATATCAGAGCAGCCCAGGGCACAGCACCATGCCAGGAACCCCCTCAGTGAGGACGAGGAGTGCCAGAAACTGGGGACCCGTGGTAGCGTAATCAGAGCTGCTCCCACCCCCCCAGCCCTTCTTTCTGCTTGTGGCTCCTGCTGGCCGTGGGCACCGTGACGGTGACTTGCACGGGTCCGCAGGACGAGAGGTGACTGCAAGAGGAGATGGATGGGCCGTGGGCTCTGTGCGGGAGGGGACCGTGCAGGGCAGCCTCTGAAAGGCTTTGGGTGCTCTCCCGTGGACGCAGGCTTGAAAGACCGTGGAGGGGAGAGCGGAGGAACGATGCGGGAATAATGTTGGGAGTGTAGAAAAAGAAAGGAAAGGGTTGCAGAAAGATGATTATAAAAACATAACCCGTTCCATATGTAGCCAGCCGAAAACCCACCCAGTGACTGCACGGGGAGGCGGGTCTGGCACGGCGGCCGCGCTGCCGCTGACTGCTCAGCCATGGCACGCAGCCGCCGAGCCGCTGGCACCGGCCAGCAAAACAAACACGGCGCGGAGGGCTGCTCCAAGGAGACCTGGCTGCCCCCGCGCCTGGCCCCAGCCCCAGGCATTTTCCAGCTGCAGAACTTTCCATGACAAAGAAGGGTTTCAGGAGAAGAGCCTCGGTGCACCGGGAGGAGGAGAACGGGAGCCGGGAAGCGGAGGAAGGCTGGCTGCTGCACGGGCAAGGGACGGGGACGGTGGCTGGGGCGGGTGACCTGGGCTTGTGCCATCGCCTCCCAGCCCTCCCTCCCTCCCTCCCATTGCCCGGGAAATGTCGAGGGGGGCAAAGCAGCAGCAAGCAGGGGGCACCGCTCAGCTCAGCCCTGCGCAGGGCTCCAGGGGCTGCGTGACCCTGGCTATAGCACGTGGCATCGCATCACGCCCCGCTAGCAAGACCCTGGCACGCAGGTGGCGATGTTTTGGCCATGAAAGTCTGAAGTCATTTTTTCTTGACCCGCCCTGTATCTGGTACCCAGCGGGCAAGCAGCAAAACGCTGTTGCACAGGTCGCTCCTGTGTCCCCCCAGCCTCGTCAAGGTGCCCTCGCTCTGCCCAGGAGCCCCTCAGGGTGGCACCGAGCGGGTCCCAGCCCTTCCCGGTGCCTTGTCTGTGGCAGGGCAGGTACAGCTCGGCCCTCAGAGCAGAGCTGGCCAGGTCTGAGCACGGGAGGCAGAGCTGGCTGGGCTTGCAGGTGGCTTTCTGGGTCAGATCCTGTGCCAGGCCTTCCAAAAATAGATCCTCTATTTTAATCCGTTCGTTATTTCTTCACGGTTTCCACAAAGCACTCGTTATTTCTGTGTCCTATGCCATTTGTCTTCCCCTTCCAAGCATTCCCGCTGCCAGACGATGGTCCGTGGTGGCTGCTGCAGGCGTTTGATGGCACGCTGCTCAGAGCTGGCCCTGGGAGCACCTCACCAGCGATAGCATTTTAAATATCTGCTGTTTTTTTTTTCCTTCCTATTTCAGTCTTTTTTCCCCCTCCACTAAATCTTAACAGCCGAAAGCGCAGGGCAGAGAAGCAGCAGCTCTGCTCTCACCTCCTCTGCTCTCCCGGCAGCCTCCCAGCTGCCCGCGAGGTGCAGCAAGAGCCCCTGCCCAGCACACGGGGATGCTCTGGGAGATGGGCGAGGCGAGCGTGGGGTGGTGAGGACGAGCTCGGGGCTGCCAGCAGGGGCGGCACAATTCAGGGACACGTAAGGGACACGTCCCTGCAGAGGCCCGCGGCTGCTGCTGCAGTTCTGGTGCCCACCAGGCGCCCTCTCCCCCAGCCCAGCTCTGCAGCCCCTCCTCAAGGATTTTATTAGGGCCTGGTACAGACTCCGGCCTGCTGCGTTTGCCAGATTGTCAGGCTGCTCATAAAGCAGCATGATTTAGAAATAACTAAGGCTGAAACCATTCCATATCATAAAGAAACAAGTGCCCCTTCCCCTGCCAGAAAGGCTGCGCGGTGCCGGCGCTCCCGAGACCTTGTGAGCTGCAGGGAGCAGGGGGCAGCTCACGAAATGGGAAGGCGTCCCCGGCCCGCAGAGCAGCTCGCGGCCGCAGAGAGGGGCGCAGCGCGGTGCCGCTGCCTGCAGCGGGCAGGGCTCTGCCTCGGGGTGCTCTGGCACAGAGCTCGGGGGGTGCACAGATGGTGGTGCCTGGCAGGGAGGGGGCCAGGACCCCCGGCGCTGCCCCTTCCACCATCCTGCCCGCTCCGCACGGGCGCGTCCTCTCCCCGGGGTGTCGCCGGGTGCACCCCTTGGCGCGAGGCAGGCGAGGGCTCAGCCCCGTGCCTGTTCCCAGCCATGCGCTGGCGCCGGGGCGCGCTGCCCTTCCTGGGAGGGGCTCGGCACCCAGCGGGACCCGGCTGGCGGCGGGGATGCTGCCGCTCTCCTCATCTGTTCGGGATTGAGGGAGGCAGCGCGGGTTGGAAGAGGCTGCTCGGGCGCGGCATCGTGTTCTGTGCTCCGCGGTGCAGTATCTCCTTGAAGCGTGACAGCTGCGATTGCTTCCAGATGCGCGCCTCCTCGCTTCCAGCCGGCTGGGGTGGATGTGGTAAACTCCGCGATGGAAACCAAAACCCGGACCAGATGTACCGTGTCAGCGGCAGCACCGCGCACATCTGGCCGCGACGCGCGGGCACCGCCGCAGCCCATGGCCGTCGTCACTCCTCCTGCGCCGGGAGCCGCGGGCTCAGCGCCGCAGGGCACGAGCTGGGGCTGCTGGTGCGCGGGGGGCGGCCAGCACCGCCCGTCCCACCGCACGGTGACCAGCACCCCCGGCACCGCGCCAGGGATGTGGGGAAGGAGGACCCCACTCCTGGCCCCTGACATCACTGGTGATGTCAGGAAGGACCGGGATTGGTGACTTCACGGGATAAATCGGGAGGGAGGAGGGTCTGCTGCCTGCACACGCGGCTCTTGGCAGGCGGCGGCGATGAGGGAAGAGCAGCGGGAGGCTGACGGCAAGCCCAGCGCTCTTCAAAGGGAAGAGGCTCAGAGGCAGGGGTGGGGACCGGCACCCAGGGCTCCGGCTCTGCCCTCACACCATGCCACGGGCCGGGGCTTTCCCTTAGGGAGCCGCAGGAGCATCTTTTAGGGACAGACCTGGCTGTGGCCCCAGGTGGGACCCCTACAGCTCACCCCTGCCAAGTGCTCATTGCCGCAGCAAGCCCGATGCAGTCCCCTGCTTCCACCCCAGACCCTGCTCCGCACCTCGGACCCCGCGCCAGTAACAATTATCCCAATGCACCTCCTTCTCAGAGGACTTGAGAGAAGCAATTAATCTCAGTAACAGGCTTTGAAGAGAAGAAGTGCTGTCTAAGCACTGCGCTCGTATCCTTTTGATGGGGTTAGCTGCGCTGGAATATGAGCGAAGACATTTGGAGTAAATTAATAACGAGTTTAATGGCATCCAAAAGTTAGGGAGATGAAGCATTCGAAAGGGGTTTACAGCTTTACGGGGAGGGAACAGCAAAGTGAAGGGCATGTTTTCTTCATCAGGCCTGCTCCCCGGGCTCCGGCAGGGCTGAGCCTCCAGCCTTTGTGCCTCTCGCCCGCGGCCGGGCGCAGCGCCGTGCCAAGCCCCTGCCCGCAGCCGGCGAGCACGGGGCACAAACACCAGGAGCAGGGGGCTTTCCCCCGGCCCCCAGCCCAGCACTTTCTCCGCACGGAGCCGGCGCTCTGCGGGTGTGCGAGCGGCTCCTCGTGCCCACGCCGCCTCTCCCAGCGCGGAGGTGGGGAGGTCGGGGCACTGCAGCATCCCTGCAGGTGACGGGGAAGAACCCCTGAGATGCAGCGGGTGCCTTGGGCTGTTTTGCCATGGAAGTGCCATGGGAGCGAAGCGCTCCAGAGATCGTGCATTTTCCTAGAGGTGTATTTATGGCAGAGTTGAGATATGAGCGGTTGGCCCAGCTCCCAGCGCGAGCATCTGATGCCGTGCACCCCATAGCTGGTGTTTTTCTTGTTGTTTTTGTGTTTTCGGCCTGATTAATACCCCTGCGGTGGCTGGAGCGTGGAGACCGCTTTATGTTTTGCCAGCAGGCTCCAACTCTAACGTAATTTCCACAGCCGAGCTGGGGCTGGGAGGCAGCGACACGTAAGAAAACATTTTTCACCAGCTCCCTCAGCATCGTCCCGCCGGCCTGGCCCTGCCCGTTCCCCGGGGTCAGCCAGCCTGCCGGGACAGGACGGCTCCCAGCCCTTCCAAGAAGAGCCCTTCGCTCGCAGTCCCGGAGGGGCTCGAGGCCAGGAAGGCTCAGCGAGGGGCGGTGGGCTGCCAGGGGACCCCTGCCCCATACGTGGAGCTACCGGGAAGGGACAGGAGACGCGCCCTGGCTCCCGGTGGTGGCTGCGGGAGGTGCTCCGGGTGCCTGCCCAAGCGCACAGACGTTGACAGCTCTTCTCTAGACCTCAGCACGGAGAAAAATCAACCCCATAGTCAGGAACGCATGCCTAGGGAGTGACCAGATTAGCTTTTGCAATGGTGCTAATTACTCTGAATTAATTAGCAATCAGTTAACTCTAGGTTATAAAAGCCCCTAGTGAAAGAGAAGGCCTAGCTAGAGGGCTCTGAGGGCTGGGAAGAGTGCTTTGTGCAGCTTTTATTCCCCCCCCCCCTTTTTTTTTTTTGCCTTTCTTTCTGCTCTGTTGGGGAAGGGGAAAGGCACAGAGGGAATATAAGGACTCAATGTGATCCCAGCTGCAATCAGACGAACGAGTGGCAAAGAGAAATGTTGCCATGGTGTGTTTGGGGATGGTGGCTGCAGGCGAGGCAGAACGCGGCTTCCTGGAGAACGCAGCCAGCTCCCAGCAGCAGATTGAGAGGGAAGCAGCCTCAGGAGGAGAAATGGAGATGTGAGTGATCTGCAACGGCTCCAGGGGCTGCTGAGGAACGAGTTTCTGCTCCCCGGCTCAGCCTTCTGCGTAACGTGCTCAGGAGCAGAAGTGGCTGCGGCATCTCGGGGCTAGATGTGACTTCCAGCAAAATTACAGCCCACGGGCTGCAAATTCCTGCTGCTGGTGCTCTGAAACCAGCCTGCGTCTCACGTCTGCAGCGAGTGCGTGAGGTATGTGCATCCTACAAGCACACACAAATGTGTGTGCACGTGTATCTTCCAAGGCCTGTGGTTTTCTCTGTGTCCTGTGCCAGGAGAGGTCGATGTGCAGGTTGTTTGCGATGAACCCTTAGCAGGAAGCAGGGGGAAATGAATGTGCTTGCTGGCACGAAGTGGCAAGAACCGCTGGGAGCTGGGCTGGCGGGGGCAGAGCTCCCCTTGCCAGTCAGGGAGCTGCAGCAAGACGTTTCCTTTAGTTCTGTGTGGTTGTTGGCACCCGACACGGTGATTAACGCTGCCGGACCATGGCTGCCGGTGGCACACATACGTGGAGAGCACATCACTTTTTCCAGTGGCCTCTGCCTAAATGCTTTCAGCCAAAGGATCTGGGAAGCTTTCCAAAAGCAACCAGGCTTTCTGCAGGCAGAGCACCACCGAGTGCCCAGAGGCCCTATTAAGGCTGCCGTGAGCTCTGCAGCCCTGCCCTGCCGGCGGGGCTGGGACCCAAAAACGTGGCCCGTTCCTGGAGGGGCAGGAGGAGCGCGTCCTGCCCCATCCCATCCCTGCCGGCAGGGCTGCGGCGGCTCTGCACAGGGGCCCGGTTTTCTGAAAAATGGAAAATGGGGATGGGGCTGGTGGGGGGGAAGCTGCAGTGGGGGCTGTGCCTGCCCGGGGACGAGGCCATGCTGAGGAGCCCTGAGCTCCGCTGGGTAGGAGGGAGAAGGACGTGCCTCGCGGGGGAATGGTACAGCACGCTGCACAGCACAGCTGGTTAGCTATTTGTTTAAAAACAAGCAGGAATATTTAAAAAGCACATCTCTATAATGTGTGTGAGTGTACAGATGTGCTTGGACATACACATACATACGCCTTTGTTGAAAGAGTCCTATCATCCTTTTAGCAGGGAAGACATCTGTCTTCACTTGGGCTGGATCGTTACCACGTTACTCCTGCCCTGAGTTCCGCAACACCTCCCCAGGCCTGGCTCCCGCTGGGCTCTGAAGGCTTCCTGGGGGGGGGGTTTGGGTGCTGGGGCCTGGCCGTCGGCCCCCAGCGCTGCTCCTGTCCCCAGGACGTGCCCGGTGCTGGCTGCGCCCCTGTCCCGTGGCACCGCCACCGCTGCTTCGTGCGGAGGCGCGGGTCAGAGCTTGGCTCCTGCTCCCCCGAGTTCCTCAACGTGCGTGTGTCGTGCGAGCGCTTGCGGGAAGAGGTCGCTGCCCGGGCTGGGCACAGCTCCCCACCGCTGGCCCAAACCCAGCCAACAGCTCGAGGAGGGGACGGTGCCCAGCCCAGCGCGGGGAGGAGCAGGCAGCGGGGCGCCGGTGCCCGTGCGGAGCTTTCCAGCGGGTGGGAGGGGGGCCAAGCATCCCCTCGCCCTCCCCAGGCTCCTCTCCTGGGGCCGTTAACCGCAGCTCTCCGTGCTGACATCGGGAGCGGGGTGATCCGAACGGCAGGGCGGGCAGAGCTGGAGGGCAGGAGCCCACCACGTGCTTGCGGGGGCTTCGCGGGGCAGCGTGTGATGCGCAGAGGGGTCTCTGCGCGGCAGGGAGCCAAACGGAGATGGCTGGGGCTCGTTCTCATCCCCCCCCGTGCATTGACCGGCCTCCTTGGTGCCGATCTGCACTGAGCGTGATGGCTGGGGGTGGCTGGATGGGGGCAGCTCCGGGACCCTGCGCTGCCCCCCGGGTGCTTTCCCCACCCTCTGGGCTGCGTTGCCTGCAGCAGAAGGGATCCGCAGGGCGCAGGCAGCCTGCGCTTTGGAGCCCTTCAGCTTCAGCCCGCTCCGGGGCAGCAGCTGGGGGAAGAGAGAAGCTGCAGCTGACCTGCACGGCGCTGCTTTTTCTGCGGGGCTGCCATGTCGTGTTACATAGCTGCAGCTAGTCCTTAGTTCTGAGCTGTAACTACGCAATCAGGCTCTCCAGTGCAATAATTCCAAAACCTTTCTTGAGTCCTGTATTAAATAAAGTACATTCACAGAGTATATGAATTCCAGATTCAGCCTGGGACTCCAGGGACACTTATTCCTCTCCTGGAACTTGTATATCCGGTCCTGGGATGAAAACCCCCTAAGCCCCAAGCATAACAAGCATTTCTTGTATTTTTTCTGTCTCTGTCACATCGGGCATGTAGTATATGCTTGGGCTGATAAACAGCATCTGGTTAGAGTCAGGTAAGGACCACTCTGGGGAATAAGTTTGTGGTCAGCTGCCAACCTTTCTCTCCCTCCTTAATGTGCTTTTGCAGATGGATGAAAACTGCAGCCAGTCGAGGTTATGGTTTCAGATAGCGCCGGGGAAAGGAGGGAGAAGGTTGCGCTCAGTTCTCATCCTATCGGTGCGGCTCTGCTGCCAGGGCTTTGCTTAATGAAAGGCACATGCACGACTGAATCATCCCGTCTCCTCGCAGGGGGATGCAGAGGGAGCTCCAGCAGCCCCACGGAGCGGGGGCTGGCGTGCGGAGCCCCCTCACCTCGGTGCGTGCGGCTCCTTCAGCTCGATGCTCTCGGCTCCAGGAGCCCGTCTCACCGCGATGGGAGCCAGCAAGCAGGGGCTCTGCAGGGCGCCTCGTGCCCCCGTCCCAGCACCTCGCTGGCTGCTCTCTGCTCCGTGCCTGGCTCCTGTAGCGTGCCCACCCCGGCATCGCTCCGGTGCTCCGGCCACGGGGACCAGCCCCCACTTGCTTCTCCTCCTCCCCGTCAGAGCTGCCAATTGCGCCTCCTTTCCCACGCAGAGACAGCTGAGAGGCCGATCTCCCCCTCTGCAGAGAGGGAAGGGTGCCAGTGGGGAAATACGAGCCGAGCAGCTCTGCAGCCTGCTGACCCCTGCTTGGGGAGGATGGGCTCGGCTGGCGAGGGGGTGGCCGTGACAATGTCCCAGCGCTTCCACGGGGCTCAGTGAAGCAAACAGCTGGTGGCCAGAACCTGAGCTGGGTGGCACTGGGCTCAAAGGACCCACGATGAAGTGCTCATGGTGTCGGTCCAGGAGGATGGATGGTGGCACGAGAGGCTGTCCCAGCAGCAGAAAGCCCCACGCCCTGGCGATGCCACCTGTCCCCGCAGCCGCCGCTCAGCTCGGATGTCCCCACGTCCCAGTGCTGCGCTCAGCGGCGCTCTCGAGGAATGGAGCAGCGCTGTGCTGGGCCACCGGATTTTTGTTGGAAACCTGGAAGTCCTCCTGGCCTCGTGGGATGTCTGACGGCTTGCTGCCAAATTCTGGAGAACCATCCCAATTCATGTTTCTCACAAGCCCTTTTCTTCTGCAAGAGAAGGAGGAAATTCTCGTATAAAAATGGAAATGCACCCCTTTTGCCAAGCTATTAATTCTGCTTCCTATGGAAACCAAGACATCCCTGTCTTTATTCTTTCTGCACTGAACTTCCAAGTTTATTTTTATGCCCAGATTTGGCAAAGCACTTAAGCCTGAACAGTGTTACGCATGAGCTGAAGTCCATCCCTGCGTGAGGGTCTATTGAAAACACCTTACAGCGCACGCAGACATGTGCTTCAGCAAACACCCCCTTGCGCTGGGTTTGTTCCTCACTACAGAGACTTTCTTTTTTTCTCCTTGCCAAGTTATCATTTGCTTTAATTAATTTCGCACAGAGAGCCTGGGAGTTCAGTGGTGGTTTCAGGCCTCTAGAATAGCCAGGGAAACCAATTTAATTAGATCAAGTGAGCCAAAGTTACTTAAGCGATTTGTAATAAGTTCCAGGTTCTCCCACACCAAAGGGTTTCAGCCGAGGACAGGAACTTCCTGAGCGTGTTCTGCAGCGCGGGAGGAGCGGGGCCGCAGCCCGGGACTTTTAAACCTGCATCGGCTCAACACTTGTGCGTGGACAGCGGGGAGCACCCGGCGGGGTGCGGAGCGGGCGGTGCCGCGGGCTTTGCATCCCTGATGCTGTGATTTCGGCTGCACCTCCGTGGCCTGTGCTGTGAGCGCAGCAGCTTTCCATGTGCGTGGCTTTCCTCTGCCATCCCCCTAGGGAAGGGCTGCAGGGCACAGGGCCCTCCCCGGCCGTGCAGAGGCTGCCTGCAGCTGGGACCCCCGGTGCCTCCCAGCCCTGCTTATGGGCTGCCCTCCAAGGCAGCACGAGTTTCTGGCTGCGTGTATTTATGTTGTTAGAAACCTGTGATCAAAACAGTTTTCCCTTTTTTCTGCTTGCTGGGAATTTCATGTGGGTGTGTAAATCTGTCTGTAAATCTGTTTCTTTTGCAGGCAGATGGAGCAGGTTGTGCTCGGCTGCCCCGGCTCTGCTGGCATCGAGGCTCTTCCCTGCGTTGAGGTAGGAGCTGCCCTGATCCTGGGGCGCTGCCTGTGCTGCCCCAGTGCTCCCAGCTTCCCGGGCGGGCTGGAGCATCATCCCAGCATGCCACATGAACACTGCCTGCAGGCAAGGGGCTGGCAATGTCGGTCCCCCTTGCTGGATGCTGGCTTCAGACGCTTGTCCTCCCTGCTGAAGCTGCTGGTAACGTGTCCCACTGCAGGGGCGTGTTTGTCCCCCCGGTGCCTCTTGTGAAGGACGGAGCTGGGCCAGGCAGCGCATTTTGGCACCAGGCATGTGCCAGCCCTGCTCCTGTGGCTCTCGGGGCCAGCTGTGCGCCCCTACTCCCCCATTTTTGATTGCAGTGAGCCTCCCTTTGCTGTTGCTGCAGAAACAGTGGCTGAGCTTTGCATGCTGAAGGCTTCTGCAGCCCTTGCGCAGCATCTCGGCCGTGGGCACAGCTCTGCTGCTCCCTGCACCCTCCTGGTGAGCACGGAGACCCCGGCTCTGCTCGAGCACCCCGAGGCCACTTTCCTGCAGGAGGCATCACCTCGCATGGAAGGCTGGAAGGGAGCGTAAATTAAACCTACGCAAAAAGCAACTTAATTATTGGGGAATAAAGATCCCATTATTCTCTCTCTGCCCTGAAGCAAGAGAGAAAAATCTCTCATTTCCTTCCTAAAGTCAAATGAGGGTGGGAGAGGTTTATAAGCCTGGCACGGGAGTGGGGAGCAGCCAGCGCTGCGGGCACCTGGCGCCGTGCTGAGACGGCCCCGCGCCCCAGGAAGGGGAGGTGCTGCTGGGATGGAGCTGCCTGGCTTTGGGCGCCTGTAGCTGCACCCCCCTGCACGGGCACACGAGGACCTTGCCACGCTGACGCCGCCTGCCTGGAACTTCACACGCTGCTTGCACAAGCCTCGAGGGGGTGCAGAGAGGGGTTGGCTTCAACTTGCAAAAAGGCAGCCCTGTGCAGTGGGAAAGGGTTATCCCGGTGGGCCTGGCAGCTCCGGCGCATCCTGCCTTCGTGGCAGCGCACCGAAGCGGTGCTTCCTCCCCTTGGGAGCCGCTGGCACCGCGGGCCCTGGGGACAGGCACACACCTGGGGTGAAAATAACCACCCCCCAGGTAAAACGGGTGCTGTGGGGGGAAAAAACTGCTGAAACCGCACTTTTCTGGCAGCACAATAGTTGGGTCTTAAACAAGACATTTTAAATTTACACCGTGAGCCAAAAAAAGTCATAATTTGAATATACAGCATGGCACATTCCTCAGAAATTGATCATAAAGTTCTGCTAAAGCACAGGCAGGGCCTGAGTAAAATAAATATTTTTGCTTCCAGAGGAGTGAAAGGTCTGGCCAGTGACTCAATTTATAATATTTTTAGCAGGTGATTCATCGAAGAGGGAAAAAAATACCCAGGGCAGCTGAATCCAGCAAGGGCTCTTTGTCTCCCCAGCACTGCTGCGTCCAGGCGTGCCGGTAGCGTCGGCGCAGCGGCTCCGTGGCCGGGGCTGCCCCGGCACAGCCCCGGCTGGCGGCAGAGCTCTGCCCGAGCCCCTGGCAAGCCCTGGGTGCTGCGGCTGCCCCGGGTGCTGGTGGCACCGAGGTTCCCTTGGGGGCGTTATTTACCTCCAGCAGCGCTGGGAGCTGTGGGTTTGGATGGGGTTTCTTGGCCACGCTCCACGTCCCACAGTGCTGTGGTTTGGCAGCGGTGAACGCGACCCTTCTGGCCTTCCCCTCCCCGCTTCCAGGCAGAGTTTTCTTTTCCTCCCCGCAGGTTCTGCCTCTCCCCAGCGCGCTGCAGGTCGCGCAGCCTCTGGACACGTGGGTGCCTTCTGCTTGGTCACGTCCCCGTTTGTGCAGCGAAGGTGAGCATGGGGATGGGAACTGGGGAACTGGGTGAAAAACTCCTCCGTGTTCTTCGTTTTGTGCACAGGCAGCTCAGGCTCTGCAGCCCATGGGAAGATGCGTGCCCCGTGAAGTCGGTGGCTCTGGTACCGAAGGTGGCAGCTCTGCAGCGTGCACATCCCCGTGTTGGGGTGAGCAAGGTGTGAGTGCGGCTACGGCCCCGTGTCCCTGCCCGGGGGTGCTGGGTGCTGTGCCAGGACCCTCCACTGCCTGATGCGGAGGCGAGAACCGGGTGCTGCCGGGGCTGCAGCCCCGCGGGAGCTGCGGGCACCGGTGGTGGGCAAGCAAAGAGCGGCCTCCGAACTAGCTGCCTGCGATGCACGGGACACCTGCTCCCGGCTATAAAAATGGATTAGCTGCATTGCATCTGGAGCCCATCCAGGCAGCAGCGCCTTCCCCGGGATACCATTTGGCAGGCAGAGCCCGTGGCCTGAAAACATAATGAAGGGGAGCGAGGGGACAAGACACAGAGTTGAAAGGAGGGTCTGGAAGCTGTGATCCTCTCTCGGTGGAGAATCGGAGAGCTTTGAGCAGCCCCAGATGCGGCGCTGTCACCAAGCGCTGGATCCTGCCTTTCCACCCGCCCCTCGCGATGCCTTTTCTATTGTTCTTTGTACTTGAGTCTGGTCCCAACATGCTCCCAGCTGGCCGGGGTTTCAGCCTGCATACAAACTGCAGAGCAGCAGATACTAACTCATTGTGTTCGGAGCGCTGGAAGGACTCCATGGCCCGACGCAAACGGAGCGGTGATGCATGGATCACCACGCAAGCCCCCCTCCTTCACAGAGCACCCAGGACGCACGGTGCCACCTCTAACGCTGCCCGGAGAACCTGCACTCGCTCAGCGCTCCCAGCGGGGCTGCTCAGGACCACTTGTGGCGGTGCGAGCCCCAGGAGGACCCTGCTGCCCACGGGCTCTCGGCCGGCCCTGCGCCAGGCTGGGCAGCTGGGCACAGGCTGGGCTCCTGCCCTCGCTGCCGTCGTGCAGCGGAGGAGCAAATGTGCAGGCCACTTCTCTTCAGCAGTGCTCAGAAATACTCCGAAGCAAGAATTACATGCATTTCCTCCGTTCACCTGGAAAAATCTTATTCCCCTCCTAGACATCTGCCATAATGCAGTTCTGCCTGGATCGTGAACCACACGTGGGGTTTTATTGTGCTCCGAATACCAATTATTTCAGGTACTCACGGAGCAATCTTTGCTCCAAATGATGCAATAGGGCAACTGGAACTAAGCTGAGGTTATATTTGGGTGATTGCTATAAATCAGCTTTTATTATAAGCTTTCTGGTCAGTGTGCCGCTCAGCCACTGACGCTCTGTGATCCTTCCGACTCAGGCAAGGCTGAGTGCTTGGGACCAGCTCTTGGAAAACAACCGGGAAAGTCAGGGTAGCAACTGGAGGCTCGTGTTTCTGACTTTTGCAAGGCTTGGAGGAGCTCTGAGGTTTGTGACGCTCTGCAGCACACGGTACCAAAGGTGGCAATCTGAAATGTGCTGGTTTGTGGAGCAACCGACTAAGCAGCTGAGGAGGCATGGAGCTGGGAAAAGGCAGGCCCACGGACAGCTGCGGGAAACCAAATTGCTCAACGCAGACCTGGGAGGGACCATCCTGAGCAAGGGCTCCAGGCTCCCCAGGGGCTCGGGCCAGGCGCAGGATTGCTCTTCGGATGAGAAACCGTTGTGGGAGCGTCTGTCCCACCTCCCAGCACCGCTCCCCATGGCTGGCAGCCGCTTTCTTCCCAGTGCTCCTGCCCGGAACTGAGCACAAGCAACCCCCTGGAAAGGGCAGCTCGAACCAAGAGCGGTCGGGAAATTAGCGTGGCACAAGCCTGAGCTCAGCGACCGCGATGTGGCGAGGGTGCGCAACAAGGGTCAATTAAGCTGCCACCACGCAGCCTGGCAGGGCAAATTAAGTGCCAATTTTCTGCACTGCTGAAGAGGCGAAGAACTGAAA
Source organism: Anser anser (assembly GCF_964211835.1). NCBI lineage: Eukaryota > Metazoa > Chordata > Aves > Anseriformes > Anatidae > Anser > Anser anser. The sequence continues at coordinate 836,842 of NC_139747.1, read as the reverse complement.
TGATAAATGGCAGGAAGTTTCAGCTGAAAAGAAAGAGCAAGTTGGGAGATGGGAGTTTGAGGCTGGACGGCAGCCAACGATGAGACAACCGTGTGCGCCACTGCCCTCTGCCGCAGCCGGCAGCGCCCTCCTCCCGCAGCAAAGCCCCCGGGGTCGGTGTGGGCAGCGGGCATGGGGCTGGCAGCAAATGTCCCGTTGGTGTGCCCATGCCAGTGGGGCGTGCTGGTGTTTTGCTGCCGGCTCACTGGAAAGCAAATGTTTCGGCTGGGCAGGTGGGAGGCTGTGGCCCTCAGAGCGGGATGATGGAGCGGGGCCCTTCCTCCAAACTGAGGTACCCGTGCTGTGCTCGGGGCCAGCAGATGCGGGCAGAGCTCCTCGGGGGGGGCAGAAGCGATGGGAGGCTCCTGGGCCCTCAGCCCCATCCTGCCAGCCCCTGTGCGTGGCCCAGCTGAGTTCACCCAGCTCACCGTCCTCCTCCTGCTCTTTGCAGCAGGTGGGAATGCAGGGCGCTGGTTTACTTCCCTCTGCTTTGCAGGGGCTGTGCAGCTGCTGCGGGTCCCAGGGCTTTGGGAAGGTCGCTGCGGCCAGGGCGCGGGACAAGGACCAGGGTCTGGCTGGGCACATGGAAGCAGGCTGCAGGGTTGGCTGGTGTGGGGTTGTTCCTGGGCTGAGCAGAGTTCTCCTCCTCCTTCGGGCAGCAGCAGCCCCGTCCCTGCACTACGTTTTCCGAGGATGAAATGGCTGCTCCCAGCCTGCTCATTCCTGCTCCTTGCGCTCCCTCTGCAGGGAGCGGCCGCAGGCAGCCGGGGGCCGGATCCTGCACGCTCCTCTCCGCAGCCAGCCGGAGTCGGGCTGGTGCCTCTCGCACCGCTGCTTTGGGGTGAGTTTGTTTAACCCGAGCTGATTTCTGTGTACGTGCAGAGCTGAGCCCTGACCTCTGGGACCAGACCATGGTTTGGGCAAACTGTGGGGCTGCAATGGCCCCTCAGGGCTCCAGAGAACAGGGAGGAGGTTTGGGGTTTGCCCCGGGGAGGGAAGGAGCTGGCTGGGCAGCAGAGGCCTCAGGGCTGGGGTGCAGGATGCAGGGATGCTTCCAGAGCCATCCTGCTGCCACCAGAGCTCAGCAAACCCTCTCCCCACAGCCCCGAGGCCACAGCTCCCGCTCCCGCTGTAAGCAGAGAGGCTCCCTCCCCACCAGAGGCCAGGCTGCCAAATTCCAGCCAAGAGCACATTTTTCCAGCATGACACCAGTGGGGCCCCAGCAGGAGACGCGGGATGCAGGCGGAGAGGCTCCGGTACCGGCAGTGCTGTGCGTGGATGGCTCGCCGAGCGCCGTCTGCCCCACTGGTTTCCTCTCCCAGCTCGGGGAAGGGCTCGCCGAATATTACAAAACATCCTTTTTCCTTTCGCTCAGACTGTAGGGTGCACTGAGATACCCTGACGCCGCCTGGCCCTCCCTACTCCCGTCCATCCCCTTCCTTCCTCCTTGCTCCTTTTCCAGGCAGCTGCTTACGCAAGCAGCTTTCTAAGGAGCCCCCGGGACAGGTAGCGGAGAGTGCCGGAGCCGGGACGAGCCTGCACGGGAAAGGTAGGAAGGAGAAGGGAGCCGAGGGCTGGGGCGCTCGCCGAGCGCTTGCCTGCGTACTTTGCATCAGGCAGGAGGGAGGAGAAGAGCAGGGAGCGAGGTCTCCCCGGCCACCCCAGCACCCCCCCTGTGGCAGCAGACCTCGGAGGACACCCTGGAGCAGAGCATCGCGCCCTCCTGCCCGCTCTGACCCCGCTCTCGTGGTGCTCCCCAGGGCAGAGCAGGGCAGCGGCACCTGCAGCCTGCCGCAGCGGGGCCGCGTGGGCACGCCGGGCTCGCCGCCAGGGCCCGAGCTCAGCACGTTACCGGCCTCCAGGGCCCTGTTGTGACTCCGTTTGTGTTGCCAGGGAGGAGCCGTGAGAGTGCTCGGGATGCTGCGTGCCGAGCTCCCGCCGGGCGGGTGACGGGCTGCCTCCCTCGGGGACCACGAGGGGAGATGTCCCCGGCGCTCTCACCCAGAGCAAACCACAGCAGGAGAAGGGCTCGGGCACAGCAGCCGCCCCCCGAGGCCGCTGGGTGCTGCCCCCACTACCCGAGCACCTCGCAGCCCAGCACCGCCGGCTCTGGGTGGGTTTGGGGCCGGTGCTGTTTTGATGCGAGGCTCCACGGAGGAATTTAAACACCACCCGTGTGACAGCCCAGCTCTTAGTCACAGTCCCCGGAAACTCCAGTGAAACTCTGCCCTGGGGCAGCAGCAAGGGCTCGGTGAGCCTCTTTCCCAGGCACATGGAAATTTCCATGGAATTAGTGTACGGCTAATTATTACCATCTGCCTTCTCTCAGACTGCAGCCACCCCCCCGGCCAGCTCCTGCGCAGCGCTCCTTGGGGTGCTGGATGGGCTCGGGGTGCAGGGCCCCCCCAGCGCCAGCGCTGCTCTACCCGTGCACAGGTCCTGGCTCCCTCCCCGTTCTGCAAGGTGCCTGTGGGGCTTCTGCGGGCATTGCCAGCCCCTGTCCTCGGGGGACAGCTTTCCTGGCAGAGTTTCATGGTGTGAGCAGCACAGCCGTGATGCTGCGTGTGACTACTCAGGGTCTCGTGGTGCTTTGCGCAGCTGGGAAGCCAGCCCCGCTCACGCAGCCGCGCTCGCCCTGCCGGAGCTGAGCTGTGCCGGGGCTCCTGGGGCTCCTCAGCAGGACTTTTCACTGCCTGGGGCTGGGGCTGGGGCTTGTAGATCATGGCACTGACCCTCGCTGTTGTCCCAAGGGGCTGGCAAAGCCCAATTAAGCTTTGGCAATGTTTATCATGTTGAGTGAGCTCTGGAGCGGGCGGTGTGAAATACCACTCTGTGCCACTTGGGTTCTTGGTGTCTGGAAACCAGTTTTCCCTCCTAGGGAGATACATAATCGTCACCATTTTTGTGCCTTCCCCCTCCTGGCTTTCCCTGCGAGCATCTGACGGGAAAGCCTGCAGTTTCCCAGCGGCCTCTATTTGTTTATTGCTCGCGGGACCCCTGCCAAGGAGCACTGGGTGTGCAGATGTAACCCAAACAGCCACGCAGCGCCCAGCTCCGTCAGGAGCCGAGCATGGAGCAGCAGCGCTGGTGCCAGCAGCACAGGCACGTTACCAGCTGTACATCCCCTGCCTCGTTCAGCCCGTCCCAGCACCAGTGATGCTCGTTTGCTAACGCACCTTGCCATGGCCTTGGCTCCCTTGCCCGTGCTGATCCCAGGCTGGTCTGGCGAGGAGCGAGCCTGCCGACAGCCAGTGCGCGTTGGTTTGGGTCTGCTCCCTCAGTACAGATCCCCGCTTTGGTAGGATGGACTTGTTGGGAAACGCCGGGTTCTTGCAGCTTGGCAGAGGCTCAGCAGAGCCTCACGGAAGCGTATTTCTGAGATAAATCCTTGAAGCCTGCACTCCCTGTCCCAGCCCTGCTGCACACAGGTGCCGGCAGCCACCCCTGTGCGCCCTGCGGGGTGAGCAGAGGGCTCGGGGCGGCCGCAAGCTGCAGCGCCTGCAGCCACACGGGGATTTTTACCTGGGCAAGGAAGGGCAGCGTTCTGAATTGCCCTGCATGGAAATAGCTGCAGGAAGTTCTGAAAGCAGAGGCACCGAATTACAGGGCTGAGGCTTTGGGAAGGCTGCCAGAGCCCTGCCCTGTGCCCTCCTGGCCCCGCACACGGTGCTGCAGAGCCCGGGCAGCCTGGCACGGACCGGCTCTGGCTTCGCTCGACCTGCAGGCGCGCACACACCGGCACAGCCCGTGTGTGGTGCTTGGTCTCTTAAATGAATGCAGAACATAAGAGCAGCCAAAAAAGTGTTCCAAGATCCGCATCTTAAGCCTGGGACTGAAAAAAAAACAACAAAGAAAGACGCCATCTCTTCACCTCCTTCGCTTACCTGCCCCGAGTGGAGTCAGGGCACTGGGTTTTGCGCTCCCCTTGCACGGAGCAGAGGCTGGCCCTTGCACCAGTGGCAGAGGTATGTTCCCATTTATCAAAAGCTTTTCCTGGGGAGCTCAGGGAATGGTCGAGGCCGCTGGCGTGGCTGCGGGGTGCCCTCTGCGGCAAGCGGGGGGACGCTGGGCTTTGCCCCGCTGCCCACACACCCAGGCACGAGGGCGGTCGGGCTGATCGGGAAATTGTTTTCATAAAAGGAAGGCTTTTTATAGTTTTCTTTTTTTAGGAAGGTGAAAGCTTTCAAGGGTGTCAACACTTTTCTTGCCAAAAAATAATGCAACCCAAGCCAGAACACCAAAAAAAAAAAAAATTAATATTTGAGTTTTCAGTTTCTCAGAACTAAAAAGCCCCAAATGGTGTCAGAAATTGATATGTTCACTCGGGCACTTTAATTAAAATAAATCCAAGCATAATGTTCCCTTAGCAGGGTCACCTCTGTGCTTTTTAGCTGCTCTGTCAAATCTTCCCCCGCGAAGGGGACTGCTGTGGGTTCTGGCTGCTTCCTGACGCTGAGGCTTGCTGGCTGGCTGGCCTTCCTTCCCTTCGAGGGATGGTTTGGGGAGAGGCGATTCTAGGGGGAGAGGCAGCGTCAGTGCTTTATTGGGACTCCTTGGCTGAGGCTTGGTGCCTGGGTAGGGGGCACAGACCCCGTTTTCTTGTCGCACGTGCAGGGTGGGAGGGCATGCTGGGGTGGGAGCCCTGTTAGGCGAGAAACCTCAGCCCCTGCAGGCACTTCCAGGGTGCAGCACTACGCACTCTGGTCTCGGGACTACAGCAAATTTGCATAATTAAAATCTGCATAGCATCGAATTTTCTGGTTGACAGAAGGGAGGAAAAGTGACAGAATAAATCCAACCAAACTGATGCAAACGTGGGGAGACATGGCTCTGCTTGGGATGCTGGTGCTCTGGTGCCAGGCTGCGTGCTGGCCTGTTGTAACAGCCCGGCAGCAACGTCACACCCTGGCAGCTCCGTCCCTGCTGCAGGACACGGCGCTGGCATCCTCGCTGCCCAGGCTGCAGCCTCGGGGCTGGGTTTTGGAGCGGCTGCCCGGCCAGGGGATGGACGGATGCCGCGGGGATGGATCTGGGCACGGGGTGCACCCCAGGGGTGCTGTGCTGGGGGCTGGGGCTTTCAGCCTCGCTGCCCTGGGGTCGCGGCTGAGCTGTGCCAGCCTTGGCGGCGTGGCCCAGGTGGCAGAGGCCAAGGACAGCTCACAAGAGTGGGGTGCGGGCTGCGACCGCAGAAAGAACAAAGTCCCGTGGCCCGGCTGTGGAGCCCAGCGGGGTCAAGCAGAGCCCGGGTCGGTCATCACCGGCTGCGCCCCGTGACCTGGGGGGGCTTTTCCAACCCACCCGCTTCTGGGGCTCCGTAGGCAGGGGCGGCTGGCACGCCGTGCCCCCGGGGCTGCTGCTTCGCCCCGGCGACCCCCGGCTCGTCGGGCAGCGCCACCGCCGGCACGGGCAGCGCCGGGGCACCGGGTCGGAGCCCGCAGCCCACCCCCGGCACCGCGGGGCTGCCCCGGGGGGGGGGCCCGCCGGGGGTCGCCCCCCAGGGCGCGGGGGTCGAGGGGCGCACGCGGCCAACGGGCACCCCCGGCCGGCCCCGCGGGGGGGGGGGGGGGGCAGCGGCCGCCGAGGCCGCGCCGAGCCGGGCCGAGCCGGGCCCCCCCCCCGCGGAGGCGGGGACGCCGCCGGGGCCGGCCGAGCGCGGCGGCAGCGCCCCCCGGGCCGGCGGAGCGCGGGGTGCCCCGGGCCGGTGCCGCGGCCCCGCCATGGGGGCGGCCCAGAGCCAGAAGCCGCGGGAGGGGGGCGCCGCCGGGCGCCGGTAAGTGCGGGGTGCCCCGGGCCGGGGGGAGCGGGGCGGGTCGGGGCCGGGGTCGGGTCGGGGTCGGGTCGGGTCGGGGCCGGGGTCGGGTCGGGGCCGGGGCCGGGGCCGGGGGGCGCCCTGCGGCGTGCCCGGCCCGTCGGTAGCGGGCGGGCTGCGAGCAGCCGGGCAGGGGGCGGCCGGGACCACCGAGGGTTAAACGCGGCGGAAAGCTCCTCGGCTCCTTCTGTCTCCTCTTCTTCTCTGCTCCTTCTCGTCTCCTTCTCTTCCCCTCCTCTCCTCCCTCCGTGTTCACCGACGGCTCCGGTTCCCGGCTCCGGTTGCTCGGGCTGCTCCCCGCCGGGGCGGCTTCGCCCCCCCCCGCCCCAGTGGCGGTGCGCGGGGCAGAGCCGGGGGGCGCTCCTCGGGGCTGCCCTCGGGAAACGAGGTGGGGAAGCCGGAGCTGGCTGGGAGCGGCGGCCCCGCCGGGAACCGGGGGGGCAGCGCCGGCCCCGCGGGGCTGGGGAACCGCGAACAAAAGGAGCGGCACGCTGCGCCGTGTCGGGGAGGAGGGCTGGGGACAGCTCGTCTTAACGTCGCCCCAAACGCTCTCTGGAGCACTGAAATACTTTCCTTAAGTGAGCCACCCCGTGGTGCGCTCGGGGAGCTCTGCTGCTGCGCTTCCGAGCAGGAGCGGGTCGGTGGCACGCCGGCAGCGCCGGCCTGCTGCGGGCAGCTGGTGCCTGCCCCTGCCCGTACCCTGCCCGTACCCTGCCCCTGCCTGTACCCTGCCCCTGCCCCTGCCCCTGCCCTGCCCCTGCCCCTGCCCCTGCCCTGCCCTGAGCGTGTGCCAGGTTTCGGCGAGCAGGTGCCGCCACAGCCCGGCTGCTGCTCTTCTAAACACTTCCAAACACCCCTCAGTTTGCAAGCGCTGGCTTCGGCCAGGGAGAAACATTCTGTCCTTTGTCGCTGCTCTGCCCTGCCCATTATTTCCTTGCAGTGTTCTAGATATAAATTAGAGGTGTTCCCAGGCAGAAAACCCCTACCATTGTTTGCTGCGTGCTGGAGCAAACAGCCAGCGCTGCGTGCGGGGCAGCCCTGGGAAGGGAACACGCTGGGGACGTGGGAAGGCGGCTGCCCACCGTGGGGCGTTTCAGTGGGCAAACGAGGCGCTGCCCCCAGCCCCTGGAGCGCTAAGGGGGCTTCCCCAGGGGGCTGGCACCGCTCCTGCTGTGCCGGGAGGGAGGCGCGAAGGCTGGCACCCAGAGGGCTGCTGGACATGGCTGGGCCCTGGGGATGCTCCTCCTCGTTGTGCTCCTCATGTGGGGCTCGTCACGGGGTGCTGCAGGGTCCCTGCTCCATCCCGTGCCACCCATCACAGCGGTGCTGGGACCAGGTGCGGGCAGGCAGCCCGGGCAGGCTCCGTGCTGCTGGCTGTGTGGGGACATCGCCTTCCCCTCGCTTTATCTGCCTGCTCTGACTCGGCTGCTCCTCGCTCCCACCTGTCCTCCTCCACCTTAAGCAAATTTTGCCTTGTTTATTTCCGTCAGTATTTCCGCATCCCTGTGCCCCGTGCCAGCTGCTGTCCTTGCTCCTCGTCTGCCTCCCCTGTCCCTGCTGGCTCTCCAGGTTGTGGGGCTGAGCTGCTGTCTGGGTTTCACAATATCGCCAAGCCCTAGCAAAAATGCAGGAGCCAAGGCCTGACAAACACCTGATAAGAGCATTCCTGCCACATAGCACTGATATTTTTAGCAAAGAGAGCGAAGGAGTTGATAGGGGAGTAAAGAAGCAACAAGATGAAGGAAGATGCTTGTGTTCATAAAGCATCAGTGTGAAAATCAGGCTGGAACTCACGAGTCTCGAGGCTATTTCTACTGAATTGCTTTGCAGGAGCTCACATCCACACAACCAGGATCAGTGAGATTAAGCCACGTACGTTGTTTTTTAAAAGGCAGGAATAGCAGGGTGTTCATTTGCACATCGGTCCTTTCGAGTGCAGCCACAAATGCCCGTGTTTATTGGTTTGACAGCAGCATGGTGGGGAAAGACAGCTGGGACCCGGGGGCTGCTTGGTGCTGTCTGAGGCTCGCATGTGACAGTTGTGTCCTTTACTGCTATTTTTACTGAGCTATTTTGGTGGAATGTGTAGCGATGGGAACTGGCGCATCCCGGAGCTGCGAGCGGTCCCGGGGGCCCTGCGCGGCGCACCGGGGCCGTCCCTGCTGGACACCACCCGGGGCTCTCAGGGCAGTGCCAGGGCCCGGGGTGTCTTCTGCTGCTCCCTGGCGTGCAGGTGGCAGTGGCAGGGCCCGAGGTGGCACCTTGCCTGCCTTGAGTCCCGCGGCTGTCATTACCACACTTCTCAGCCTCGTGATCTGTATCTAGACCGGGCTCCATCAAGGTCAGGAGAGAACAGAAGGAAGGTGTGAACTCCGCTGAAGCAGATCAGTCCTCCCGGGGCCCTGGGTTGTCCCTTGGCTGCAGCAATGGTAGGAAAGTGCCCGAGGTGGCTGGCAGGGTTGGGCAGTGCCGGCTGTCACACACTGGGAGGGACGGGGAACACCCGTGCCATGCCCACGGTGCCGTGCCCACGGTGCCGTGCCCACGGTGTCGTGCCCATAGTGCCGTGCCCGTGGTGCCGTGCCCACGGTGCCGTCCTGGCATGCCCCCTAGTGAGCGCACCCCCACCCACCCAGGGCTCACAGGGACAGGAGCCCTGGGGCTGCTGGCCCGTGGCACCGTTTTCTGCCATCCCATCGCTCGTCCTTTCCCGGGGCCTGTTCTGGTTTGGGCTGCCAGGCAGTGAGAGACGGAGCCTCTCCTCGGGTATTCTCCCCGGCCCCGGTAGGTGAGCTGCAGATGGGAGGCATCAGCATTAATCTTTTCGGTGTCACCGCGAAGGTCAGGCAGCGTGTTATGAAACAGCCTTTCCCCAGCATTTGCTGCACAGTCATCACCAGAGTACATAAACCTTAGTGTGAGTAGTTCTCCTAATTCCCAAAGTTTGCGTTTTTCACAAGGTAATGGCAGGGAGTAATTTACCTTTATACTGGTGCAAGGTCCTTTTTAAACTGAGGAAAATATAATAAACAGAATGGGGTGGTTTGTATGAAACACCTTGCAGCAGCCTATCTGAGGGGAGATAAGTGTTGTGTGGATAAAGTACCCGATACGAGCTCCTAGGGAGATTTATATAGCAATGAAATGTGGCCTCATGCTTTCTGCAGCTGTCACAGATCCCATGCTGTGGCCTTGCACACCAGTTCTGCAGGTCCCTGGCTCTGCCCGTGTGTTTGTGATGCTGGTGGAGACTGGGGGAGAGCCCGGTCCCTCTGCCTGGCTCCGTCCCCTGCCTCGGCAGGGACACCGCGGGCACCCGGTGTCGGTGGAAGGGGACCCGGGTCCCTGTGGGCAGGCTCCTCGTGCGGAGCGGCAGAGCAGCAGGGGTGGAGGCTCTCGGGCAGCTGGAGAAGAAAAATGAGGACCCACAAAAGATCCATTTCTGAGCTAGAAATGGATGCGCTGGCTTGCAGAGCCATGCCCAGAAAAGCTCCGCAGCCAGAAATAGATGTTCTTGTGCCTAATGAAAGGGGCAAGAATGGAAACTCAGGTACACTCCTTCCTCTAACCCGGGGCGCTTCAGCTTAAAACATGCCCAGTGTGGCCGTGCGATTCCTGTTCCTCAGCTTTTATTTCCTGCACCCTTCCTGGGGACTAAGGCGTGGTGACAGCGGGAAGGATGGGGCACGACGCGCTTCGAGGACCGAGGTCAGGCAGAGGCACTGCTGCCAGCCAGACCGTGAGACGGGGAGAGTCCTTCCCGGGGCACAGCCACTGTCCCTGGGCACAGCTGGCTTCCCGCAAAGCTCAGCGTGAGGAGTGGCAGCGAGGACTGGCACCTTTTTGCAGAAGGCTCCTGCAGGCTGCGGCTTGGTCTGTGGCTGAGGTCTCTGACGCTGTGTGAGCTTCAGGTCTGGGTGGCTGCTCCGTCCCCTGGGCAGGGTGCGTTGGTCCCCGCTGAAGCAGAGCACCGCTTCTCTCCCCCTTTCCTGCAAAGGCAGAGCTGTGCGAGCTGTGGCTGGTTTCTAGGTCACTCTGTGCTGCAGGAGATGCTGTGCTGCGTGCTGTGTGCCCGCTGCGTGCTGTGCCCGCTGCCTGCTGCCTTTCCTGTACCAACTGGGGCTGCCCAGAGCAGGAATCTGCGGGGCGGCCGTAGCTGGTACATCGCTGCGTGTCTCCGTGCGCGGGCAGTGCTTAGCACAGCGATGTCCTGCGCCAGGGTGGGGGTGACAGCAGTGACACGGACAGCCCAGCCCGCCCGGCTGCTGCGTGCGCTGGCTGCCGCTTGTCCATTGCTGATGGAAACTGCTGGCAGCTCTGCTTTTGAACAGGTCAGCATCCTCTCCGGTCTGCAGAAACGTGTCTGCTGACTCTGCTGAGCAGTGTTTGGCAGCCAGAGCCACCGGTGTGACCGACAAAGTCAGGTTATCTCCTCAACGTTTGGTTTGCAGCCAGTGCTGCTGCCAGTCTGGGTTGGGTGCCAAGCTGGAAAATGCCACTCGAGGCATTTTCTTAATTGCTCGTCGCAAACAGCAGGTGGAAGCAGGCTTCGCTGTTTAGCTGCTCCAATATCCTCCCGCCCCAGGGCCCTGCAGGTCCGGAGCTTCCTGGCCGGTGCCCTTCAGTCCCACTGACCCCGTTCCTGCCAGCCGCTCTCCTTCCTCTCCGAGGCTGGTGGGAGGCGACCCTCTTGGCGCGCTGTTCGTGCAGCCTTCACAATGGAAGGATGCTGCTAACTTCCTCCCGAGTCCCAGCTCCCCTGCCCAACAAGTGGGGGCTGCAGAAATCAGCGTATCGCTGCCTTGGCTGCTGCAGCTCCTTCCTCCTGCAGCAGAGGCAGCCTGGTCCTGCTGCTAGCACCCGCACCAGCTGCTGCTCCTCCGTGATTCACATTTCTGTTTGCTCCATGAGGTCCCTGGCAGGATCCAGGCAGCCGTGAGCCGGTTTGAAACGCAGTGGTGTGGTCGCTCAGCGGGGTCTTTTGGGGCAGCAGCGATTTGTGAAGTGGCGGGCAGGGAGGGGGAGAGGAAGGAGGAGCTGAGGCTGCGGAGCGTGGTGCAGCGGCACGGCTCGCACCGCGGCACACATGCTGAAGATCTCCTTATGTAAAATTCATCTGCAGAAATCAGCTCTGCCGCCTCAGATGGGGGGAAGTGGCTGCGTGTTTCTGCTCAGAGCAGACGTAGGCAGGAGGATGTTGAGGTTCTGCTGCTGCTCTGCCCTCTTGTTTTTGTCAGATAAGCTCTGATAAGTGTCACTTAGTCCGCTTGTGGCTCGGTGTCTGCTGCACAGTGGCCACGAGGTCTGTGAGGCTTGCTGTCCCCAGGACCCTGGTGGCGTGGTGGTGGTGCTGGGCTGTTACCCCACATGCCTGGGGGCCTGGGCTGCTTCTGCCACTGACCTGCTGGGGCGACTGGCAGTGCCTTTGCTCCTGGGGGGAATTTGGAAATGGTGTGTGAGGGGCTAAGAGCCTTTCTTTGTCAGACTCCAGACAATAAAGCGTGCAGCAATGACACATATATTTAATAAGGACACCGACAGATGGAAGCTTGGAAGAAAGGTTCCCTGTAGGGAGGTTATTTGAGATGCTCCACAACGAGGAATGAGGCCCTTTGAAGTGCCTGATAGAGGCTGGTGTCAGAGGCAGCCAGACCAGATGGACGGGTCCCTCCCGATCCAGAGGCCTCTCTGCCCATCCGGAGGCATTCCTTGCGCTGCGAGCTAGCTGATGATTCACAGAACAGCATCGAGCTGTGGTCTCGGCCTGCCACGTGAGCACTTGGTGTGGCTATCGAGGGCCAGTAGTGCTGCTTTTCCATGGGCTGGGCCAGTTTTGCAGCTGGACAGTTGTCTGCCCTTTCCCAGCCCGTGCCTGGGAGCTGCTGGTGGAGCAGGGTGTGCCAGCCTGGGGCGTGCTGCTCGGTGTGCCGGCCGTCAGCACGGGCACTGGGGAGCTGCGGGCTCCGCGGCAGCAACTGTCCAGAGCCGATAATGCCGCTGCCTGTAACGGATCTGCTGCTGAAGCCCCGGACATTCCTTGCGGTGCTTCGGACGCTGCATCAGTAACATTATGCTCCTCTCTCTAGCAAGCATGTGGGAGGTCACGATCTGGGGAGTGAGAGCCCTCGTTAGGAGGAAGGTTCCCAAGGGAGTTGCATGCCAGCGTTGCCTTCCGAAGGGACAATTCGCTGTTATTTTTGAACAATAGTTTAATAAATAAATAAAACTCGCTGCCACGGAAGGATGTAGCATCAGCCAGGGCCAGCGAAGTCGGCATTTCCTTGGAAAACAGGAGGGGCAGGTGTTTCCCTCTCCTCCGCCGCCGGCTCCAGCCCCCGGCACCCGACCCCCGGCAGCGACCGGCTCCTTTTGGGTCCCGGCCGCCCCCTCCTCGCCCCTGGGAGCGGGGCTTCCCCGGGCCGCGGGCGGGCGGCGTCTGCGGGCACGGCCCGAGCGGGGGGAGCGCGGGGCCGGCTGGGTGGGGGCGCAGGTGCAGCCCCCGGCCGGCCTGGGAGGGGTCGGGGCGAGAGCCGGGGCTCCCTGCGGCCGCGGGGGGGGCTCTGCCCGTGTGCCCGGCCCGGCTCCGGTGCGCCCGTCCCGGTGTGCCGCAGGGGTGGGCGAGTGTGCAGGGCGGAGGGGCGCGGGGCGGGCGACCCCCCCCGGCCCCGGCGACCCCCCCCCGGCCCCGGCGACCCCCCCCCCGGCCCCGGCCCCCTCCCCCTCTCCCTCTCCCCCCCCCCGTCGGGGCTCCCCGCCCCGGGCCGCTCCCCCGGCCGGCGCCGCCGGGGGGCGCGGGGCGGCGCGGGGCGGCGCGGGCGGGGGCGGGCGCTCTCCCCGGCGGCAGCCGCACGGTCCGGGAAGGGCCCTGCGCCGGCAGCCGCCGAGCGGCGGCGGGGAGATGCGGGCGGCGGGGGCCGGGCCGGCGCGGCCGCGCTGAGCGGAGCTGCGGGAGCGGCGATGGCGTTCAGCGCCTGGCAGCTGCTGTCCCCGGTGCAGTGGGCCAGGTGGACGTGGTCGGCGGTGCGCGGCGGGGGCGCCGCCGAGGGGGAGGACGGAGGGGTCGGGCGAGAGGCGGAGGAGGACTCGCGGGCGGAGAGCAAGCCGCCGGGCTTCAGGCAAGTACGGCGCCGGGCGCGCTCGCCGTGGCCCGCGTGCATGCGGGGCCGCGCCGCGCACGGGGCGCCCGCCGGCCCCGGCTCCCTCCGGCCCCGCTCCCCGCTCCCCGCTCCCCGCTGCCCGCCTCGCATCGCCTCGGCTGCTCGGCAGCGCCGGGAGCCCGCGGCGCTCCCCCCGGGCGGCGGCTCTGGGGGAGACGGGGCGCCCGGCCGAGCCGGCTCGCTGGCCGGAGCCGCTGGGAAATGGCGAGCTCTGCTCTCCGGGAGAAGGTGCTGGCGAGCGCCAGGCGAGCGCGTCGAGGCTGGCTCCCCAAACCCGCTGCGCGGCGGCCCCCCGAGCCCTAGGGGAAGATGCCGTCCGGGCCGCCGCGTCCTTGGAGGTCAGTGGCGGGTGCTCGGAAAGCTCGGGGTGACGGGGAGAGCCCTGACAAAAGCAACCCCGGGGGCTTGGGGGTGCGCGGGGGGATGCTCACGCTCCTGTTTCACCTGCTCTCCCTTTTCCGTTTGCTAGCGTGGCCTGCTGGAAAGGAGAGTGGCGGCCGCAGGATGCCTACAGCGGGCTGGCCTGGCCCCGGGAGCCGGTCCGGCTGGATGTGTAGGCAGTGCGGAGGATTTCGGAGCTGGCCTTGAAAGTGGTAATTCCTCACTCTTTTCCCCCCCCTCGGCAGCTCGGACTCCGAAGGTAATTTTGAGACCCCTGAAGCGGAAACGCCGGTCCGCTCGCCGCTAAAGGAGCTCTGCGAGCCGCCGCCGGGACCGCCGCAGCCTGAGGCCGGGACCCAAGGTAAGGAGCAAGCGAGCGCCTTCTGCTTGTCGGCTCTCTGCTCCGGCTGCAGAAAAGCAGGGTGGGGTCAAGGAGGAGAAGTTGCTTGTTTTGAATAATGCCTGCCACATTTTTTGTGGTTAATGGCCTGGATGGTTCAAATGCCAGTACTTGGGGCTGTGTGCGCTCTGCAGAGGGCTGTTCTCTAGCGTGGGTTAAAGGCTGATTTCGCTGAATCCCTTCGGGAGGGGAGGGATGACATTGCAGGCTCGAAAGAGTCAATTCAGCCCCCCTTGGCTCATGCCTGTGCAGCGCGAAATTATCACTCGGCCGTTTTGCAACCGCCGGTCACACCCTGCCACTGTCCCCGCACCGAGACAGGGAGAGAGCGTGCGGCTGCAGGAGGCAGGGGTCTGTAAATCTGGTTTTGTGAGCTGCTGGGCTGGGGCTGTGCCGGGAGATGCAGAGGCTGCAGCCAGGACGGCTGTGATGGATTGATGGAGAGGAACAAAGGATTTTGTTGAATCATTTTGTCTGTTAAACTGCCCGGCTCCCACTTCCCTCGCCGGCTGCGCAGAGCTCGGCGATGCCTCCCGCTGCTTCCCGGTGCGGGGGCGCGGGGTGGTGGGAGCTGCCTCGCGCGTGCCCTGCGGTGGAGGTTTCGTTGTGTGGGTCCCTTTTCCCCAGGGATAGCGGCCTGGCATTTTTGCTGCGTTGTTAAAAATGCAGAAGCTCGGTGCTGCTAAACCCTGTTACTGGAGAAATCGCCAGGGATCATCTGCAACCCAAGGGGGGTTCTGTTGCTGGCAGAGCCCAGTGCTGTTGCTGGTTTGTCCTCGCGTCTCACCGCCGGCCGCTGCTCCTTTGCGTGTTGCTCTCCGTTAACCCTTGGCCTCTTGGGCACCATCTCCCTCGCCCCGGTCGTGCTCTCCTGTCAAGGGGGAATCGCAGTCGGTCTCTGGGGCTGAGCTCTGTGTTTGGCTTTTGTGCTGCAGGGAGGAGGCTTTGAAGCTCTGGCATCTCTGCAACAGCCACGGGAGGTTATTGGGGCAGGGAGGAGACCTCTCCTTTCATCTGCTCCTTTTGCAGAGCAGGGTGGCTGGGCAGTGTCAGGAGGTTTGCAAGCCCCGGCAGCGTCTGCAGGAGGAAGCGTTTCCGGGGCAAGGGCAGCGTGCGTGGGGCCATCTCGAGCACCCTCTGCTCTCACCCCGCTGCCCCTCGCTGCTGCCAAGCCCCCGCTCTGTGACTTGCAATGTTGGGCTTTTCTTGAGAACTTGCAGCAGCGGGCTGGCACCTTGCTGCTCGGCTGGGTTTAAGAGATGCGCCCGGTCTACCCGTGGGTCTTGGGGCCCATCCATCCCCATGGAAAACACAGTTATTTATTTATTTTTTTTCCCCCGGATGAAGAGAGTGCTCGGTTTGTGGCTTTGATAATCTCAGCTCTCAGAATAATCCTTCCCTTTAAGAAGGGATAGAGGCATCTTTAGTCTGTAGGATAATGTCTGAGGGGGAGAGGAAAGATGAAGGCTTTCCTGGGAAATTCCCCTTGCAGACATCAGGGTCTTTCCACTTGAGGAAGCACGTTGTTTCGGGGAGCTGCTCTCCTGACCGCGTGTTTGTGCCAGTTCCCTACCGCCGCCGAGCAGCCGGTGCCTGTGCACAAAGGTGGCAGTGTTGTGGGGCCAAGGATGGTGCTCTGCTGCAAAGCTGGGTTTCTGCTCTGCCCTGCGGAGAGCTGGAGGCTGGAGAAAACGGGGCCAAACCCACAGTCTCGTGGTGCTCCCAGCTCAGTCCCTGCTCTGCCCAGGGTTCAGGAACCGCTCTGAAGGGCTGGAGGGCAGGGGCTCCCCGTGCGCAGCGTGAGGAGCTCGGGGTGTGCAGAAGCTTCCTGGGGTGTGCACTCCCTGTACCCCAGCTGATGTGAGCCCTGCCACGAGAGCCGGTGCCCTGCGGTGCGCAGGATTTGGCCACTGTGCACGGTGCGTGCACCTGGGCCGGGGTCGTGGCAAAAGCTGCCCAGCCCAGACCCGTGGGTGCAGCCTTCCCCAGGCGTGTCTCTGTCTTCAGGGACAAAAATTCAGCTGGTCCCATCCCTCTGGGTGGGGGGCTGTGGTTAGGCTTTATGCCCGTTCAGGATCCCTTGAACAGCTTTCCTCCTGCTGGCTCAGATGACAGAGGCTGTAATTCTGTCCTGTTCCAGCTGAAGTTATCTTCAGTCATGTGCCAGGAGGAGATATCTGTGCAAGGGAACGAGCAGAAGCAACAAATATGGAGCCGTTAGTGACGGAGCAGCGCTCTTCAGCCTTCGCTTCTGTTGCCCTGATGCAGGGCACGTGTTATCCGGTGCGTTACTGGCAGCATCGTTTGTCGGTATGCTAATTCTTAACAGAAAAGGTTTTAAAAATAGATCAACGTCTGCTAAACGAAAGCGGAAAGCCAAAAGAGGAAAAAAGTCGTTAGCTACGTAAGCCGGAGCTGAATGCACAGTCCAGATATCCTGTGCTCAGCCTGTGTGTGCGAGCGGAGGGAGAAATGCGTGACTCATGCTGTGCACAAAGCGAGAGGCAGTCAGAGGCGGCGGGGAGCGGAGGGGTTGCTCTCGCCAGCGCTCGGCATTCAGGGCTGCGTGGGGAATCAGTGCTGCTTCACTTGGCTGCTGTGGGGGATGAAAAGGGCGCGGGGTCTCTGCATCGCAGCGCTGCTGCTGCCAGGTTTTACTGATTCATTCGAGGGATGGCGTGTAGGAAAGCTGCTCGGTTAGTCAGTGTTTGTGTTTAATTTCAGCCTAAGGAAGACAAGCGCACCGATTACAGTGCACATGCACAAAGCGGCTATTACCGCGGTGCCAGACTGTCCTCTCTCTACGTTTTTCTTCAGAGCATAAAGTCTCCATTTTCACTTCATAGTACCTGCTCCGCGTCCACCGGCAGGACCAGAAGCAGGCTTGCACCCGTGCCCAACCAGCTGCTGGCACCGCGAGGGACCCCACGGCCAGCGCGCGGGCTCTGCCCCGTCCCCTCTGCAGGGAGCGGAGCAGCCGAGCTGCCGTGGGTGCAGGAAGGGAGGGAGTGACAGAAGTGGAGGCTCCGGAGGCGGCGTTTGTGCGTTGCACGGCGAGGTGTGAAAGCACACGAGCGGTGCTGGGCAGGCCGGGGCCGTTCCGGCAGGATGCACTCCCGGCACGCGGGGACGATCGCTTGGGTGCGTGGAGCTGCCCGGGGCAGGCGGTTCCTGTGCTCGTGCGAAGGAACACCCTTGTGAGCACTGCTGCCTGCGCGCAGCCCTTCTCTCCCCACCCTGAGGACATCCACAGGGATGGGGAGAGGTGGTTTGCGCTGCCGACTGCTTGTTATTCAAGAAGTAATTACTCATTGCTTGGGCTAGAAACCAGGATGGGCTTCTGTCTGTGAGAACGTCTGCTGCAAAACCTTCTGGTGGGAATGCAAAATGCATTTAAAAGGCGCCTTTTGCCCAGGCTTTGAAGTCTGTTCTTCCATTCAGGGATGTCTCACTGAAGTTTAAAACATTTGAGCAACGCAGCAAATTAATCAAGTTTTCTCTGGGTCTGTTAGGAAGGTTTTTTGGTTCCTAGGGATGGAAAGGCCTGGCAGGGGCTGCCTCAGAGCCTTTTCTGGCTGCACTCCAAGAACGTTTCCACTGGGTTTGTGTTTACCGATGCATTCTGTGGGGCAGCAAGGCAGTGTCCATCCGGAGGGAGTTTTTTGCAGTCTCAGGGAGCGCACAGTCCCTCCCGATTCGTTTCCACGGCTTTTAGCATCCTGGAGATCAATTATGCAGACCACGAGCTGTCAGCTGAGTCAGGGCTGCTGGCTCGGCGTCCTGGGTTTGCCCAGGAACCAGGTCCTTGCCAGATTCACTTTCCTTTTCTGCCAGCCTGTGACTGGCGCGGCCGCCAGCGGCGGCCTTGGTGGGGGTGGCGCGGGGCTCAGCCGGTGCTCGCGGCCTGCCCGGCTCCAGCCTCCTCCCGCAGCACCGTGGGCGCTTTCTGCACCCTCCCACCCCCCCGCAGCCACGTTACTGGGAGCTGGACACGTTTGTGGCCTCAGAGGGGGCAAGCAGCTTTCCCCTGCGTAAGCTCAGCATCCAGTCCCCCACGTCCCCGCTGCCGGCCACGTTTTCAAACCAGACCAGGCCATGGGTGAGCACTGGTTTTGTTCTGCCCGTGGAAGTCCTGCCTGTACCTCCCCAAAAAGGTGCCAGCGAGCACTGCAGGGTCCCGCGCACTGCCCGGTGGGTGCTGAGTAGCCCAGTGGCCCCTTCTGCTTCGTCCCGGGAGTCTGAGCAAAGGCCCTGGCCGAGGTGCGGGGAGGAGAGCCGCAGGCGAGCCGGGAGGTGATGCTGGGCTTCTTCCTTCCCTGCCTCCGCACACGGGCAGCGGGCTGCTGGCGCTGGGTGCCGGTGGGTGTAGCTTTCAGGGGACTCGGTACATACGGAGCTTCCCCACCCCCTGACAGCAACGAAAAGATGAAACAGTAAAAGGATTTAGGGGAAGGGCTTGGAGTAATAGCGATTAAGTCACGGATCAGGATTTGTGATTAAGAAGCTCTGACAGCAGCGTGGTGAGCCGGGTGTATCGTGCCGGCAGGGTCTCAGCGTGGGGCCGAGTTTCGGCCGTGCTGCAGGGGCCCGGGGTGGCAGAGCCGCCCCGAACAACTCCCCCCGCTCCCGGCCAGCCCCGGGCTCCTGCTGCTCCGCTCCCCTGCTGCCCCATGGCCAAGCGCAGGCGGGCTGTGCTCTCCCTGCTGCGTGCCGGTGTGCCGCGGCGACATTTTGTGGGCAGGAGCATCAGCCGCGTGCAGCTGCGGTACCTGGAGCACACAGACTGTGTCTTACCCCCGACAGCCGCACGTGGTGGCGGTGCAGAGCCCTGGCGTGCGGGGGTGGGCAGTGGGGGTGCCTGCGTTTTGGGGTGGCAACTGGTTGCCCTGAAGGCGGTTGCCGTGGGTTGGAGAATGCCTTCAAGGGGAAATGGGACCTTAGGAAAGCGCCGAGCACAGGAGAGGCGAGATCAGCCTCGCTCGCCTCCCCATTTTGGAGGAGCCCCCGGGGAAGGAGGCACAGCGGGAGCGGGCTCCCGCTGGGACCGATGAGGCTCCCCGGGAGCGGCTCGCAGCGGGCAGCTTCCCCTTGCCTGGTGCCCCGCAGCCCTGCGCTGGCTGCCTGTGGGCGGCTGACCCCAAAATCCCCTCTGCAGCCTCTAATATGCTTATTCGTTAGGTGCAGCATCTCATTCCCGTTCGCCCCGGGGCTTAATCACGTTTCGTGGTGTTTTCTCATGTCATGCTTCCCTGAATTTGTCCCAGTAACGCTTAACCCCCCCCACCCAGGTGAGCAGCGACGCCCTGCTGCTGCTCCTGCTTGGACACGAGTGCTTTGGGCTGTCCTGGCCCCTGTTCGGCGGCTCTGGCATTGCAAATCCCCTCTGGAGCTGCCGGCACCCCGGGTGGGAGCAAGTGGTGGGAGAGCAAAGACATAAATGGAGATGTTGGTGGGTCTGCTGGCGTGGTGCAGAACAATGCCTCCCCACAGGGGTTCGCCCTGTGCGCGGTGGTTTAAGTACATTCTCTCCACTCTGTTCACGGGCTTTGAATTTTAGAGAAAGTGCTTGGAGCCGAGTTTCGGCAGTGACTCTGGCAGCTCGGGAGGCCGAGCTTTGGGTTGTCAGCTCCTGTAAACTCTGGTCCTGGAGCAGGCACAGGGAGGGGAGGGAAACCCAGGCTTGGTGCCTGGCTCCTGCACGGGGCTCGGCTGGGGGTGCGGGCAGGCAGGGCTCTGACCGGCTGCTTTCTCTTTGCAGGGCTCAGCGGGCACGCAGAGCTGGTCGGGGCCGCCTGCAGGGACAGCTCGCGGGGGCAGCACCCCGAAGATGCGGCGCAGCCGGAGATCGGAGCCCCTCCAGCCGATGCGGGGACCGAAGGGGAAAGCGGCCCTGAAGACCCATCGCTGACACGGCCGCCGGCTGGAGCCCAGCACCCGGCCGCCCTCGGGACTGGGGCTGGCGCTGGCTGCGCCGCGGAGCCGGCCCCGGTGCCCCATGCGGGCAGAGCCGCCCGCGAGCCGGTGATGTCGGGAGGGGACCCGGCCGGTGGGGGTGCGGGGCTGGCGGAGCAGGAGGATGATGGCTTGGCACAGGAGAGCTCGCCCGGTCGGGACCAGCTCCGAAAGGGAAAACCACTTTCCCCGGGGAGGAAAGGAGAAGAAAGCGTGGAGCCTGCTGGGGAGGAGCCCCCGGTGCCCCCAGCTTCCTACCAGTTCGACCCCGAGCAGTACGACGAGAGCGTGAGCCCCTTTGTGGCAGGGGGCTGCAAGCTGCAGAGCTCCCCTCCGACCCCCCGCCGCCTCCCATTGCCAGTGAGCGAGCCGGGGGGGGACCTGGCCCCCCAGACCAAAGGGCAGGTCCCGAAAGCTGAGGTCGACGTCACGGAGGGCGGAGAGGGCACGGAGACACGAAGAGCCACGCCAAGGAAGGGCAGCAGGATACCGGCCAGCAAGCTGACACCGAAGAGGCACCGGGATCCCGCGAGGAAGCCTGCTGAGGATGCAGAAAGGTGTCTGCCGGAGCCGCCCCTTCCCCAGGGCCCCCCCAGGGCAGCTGCTGCGCCGTGGGACAGCCCAGACCTCAACCCTTTCAGTGGCAGCTCAGCGCTGCAGCACTCGCCCACGCTCCCCAAAGGCTCTTACCAGTTCGACCCCGATAACTTTGACTCCGTGGATCCCTTTAAGCCCACCAAGACCCTCGCCAGCGCCACCGACTGCTGCCCCGCTGCCGACAACAGCCTGAACGAAATCCTCGAGTCTCAGACGCTGGAGGTGCCGGATGAGCTCGCGAAGGGCAGGGACTCCCCGAAGAAGCCCAAGTCACGCCTGATAACGTGAGTGCCGCAGCGCGGCCAGCCCCTTCCTCCTGCACCACCTGGGAGAGCGACCTGCGCCTCAGGCTCTCGCGTTCCTGCCTCCCCTGGTTCTCTCTGCCCTTGTCCCGGTGGGGTGCGTCTCCCCTCTCCCTGCCAGGCCCCCCCCGGCTGCTCAGGAGCAGGTGGGATGAGAGGGATGGGTGTCACGGAGCGGTGCCGGCGCGTGGGGCACCTCAAAGCCTGGGCGCGGAGCTGGGGGCTGGAGCAGGACCCGCACGGTGGGAGAATTTTGGGGGTCTGGCTGTGGGGCAGAAGTGCCCGTGCTGCGGGGTCAGGGGTCTCAGCGAGCCTCTGCAGCGCGGCGGGAGGCTGCAGGGCTCTGCAGGCGCACAGCAGCGTGCGTAGTTCTGCGGCTGGTGGATGGGCGCCTGTCTGGGCAGATGCTGCTGGGACATCCTGGGCGCTGCCACTGAATTTCCCTTTGTGCAACAGGGGAAGAGGACGGAGGTTAAACAGGCAGGCCGTTTGTTGCTTTGTCACATTTGCACGGGCGGTGGGGACCTCGGTGTCCCTCGCCAAACTATTCCAGCACATGTGGGAATCTTTCGGTGCAGATTTAGTTCCTGTGCCGTGCTATTTAAAACCCCCATGTAAACGGTGACGTTTCATAACGCCTGTCGGGAACGCAGGCAGCTTTACCCTCCTCCTCTGGGAGCAGGTTTAATCACAAACCTTGCTATTTTCCTGGTTTTTCACCTATCGTATCATCAATGTCCTCCAAACCGTGGCTGGGCAGCACTGTCTCAGCCTGCCTTTAAGAGCTTGAAGCTGTAAGATGCAGAACAGCAGCTGCTGAGACGGGGCTGGCCCTCTGCGGGTCTCTGAGCGTGCGAGGGACGCGGAGGGAATATTGCATGAGGGAGTAATCGCCCAGCCAATTTGGGGTCCTTCCAGTATAATTTGCGGTTGCACTTAGCACCGATGACTGGAACCAGTTGAAAGCAAAAGCAGGAAATCAGCTTGAAAGGGGAAATTTGGGGAGCACAGGGATTGTGGCTGATTTGGCCGTAAAAGCAAAACAAGCCATCGCTCTGCTAGTGGGCTCTCCGGTGGGAAGGCTGGAGGGTGGGCTTTTACAGGGACAGGAGATCATGCCTGGGTGGCAAAGCCAAGGGCACGATAGCCGTTTGTGTCTTAGACTGTGGAAAGAATGGAGGCAGGTTTCTGCAGAGCCCGTGTGGCTGTGCGTGACCCCGGGGCCGTGGGTGGAAGCAGCTGGGGGAGCTGCAGCCCCCTCTCCGTTACCCCAGAGCAGCTCGAGCTGCTCAGGAGCTGGGTTCGTGATTCAGTCTCATCCCACCTCTGGTAACAGCAAATGCAGAACCTGAGCATCCTTTATCTGTGTTCTTCCCAACAAGCCAGAGCTGTGCTACTCGTTGTGTTTCTCCAGACGGGAGTTAATACCCAGGTCTTTTCACACGCTTTTCTTCTCTCCATCTGTCTGTCTCTTTCCTGTCTATTCTTGGGTGCATCAGGACCACTGAACAAGTGAAATTTCTCTGTTTTCTGTTGTAAGTACTCTCTTCTGCCTTTCTTTCATCCTTTCCTTGGTTGTTTTTTTTTTTTTTTGTTCTCTCTCTGACTGGGTGTGTGCTGGCCCCACACGTCTCCATGGCATGCAGGCTCCTCCTCGCCCTGCGCCTCGCGCCCTGCTGCTGGACCCGCGTCCCCCGCGCCCGGCTGCGGGGCAGCTTCGCCTGCGGGCCGGGGGCGCCGAGAGCTGCACCGGAGGCCCGTGCCTGTGCTTGCTCTCGCAGCATGCCCACCTGCAACGCGTTCCCGTGATGTAAATACTCGAAATCAGTGTGTCGGCTGAGGGAGGGGGGGGCAGGTTTGTGAGTGTGGTCCAGCTCCAGATTTTAGTCCTGAAGGGGAGGGTGTCTTTAGCCCTGCCGTGCAAAATCCCTGGGGAAGGAGCTGCTGTAGCAGGGGGTAGGGTGGAAAGCACCGCCTGGAAACGGGTCCCTGGGCAAGGGAGCCGCTGGTGCTGCCTCTTGTGAGGGCAGTGGGAGGGAGGCGGCGTGCGGGGCTTATCCTTGATCTTATGTCATCCGTCCGAACGCCCTTCTTGTCTGCTTAGTGCTGGTTGCCATATGCACGAGCAAAATTAGAGCTTGGCTCAAGCGCGGACATCTGTGTCTCGGCTGAGAACTGATCTGCCTTTTTACAGCCTGACTTTGCACGGTGACTGTTTGGATTTGGGACCTGCAGCCTGGCGGGTCTGCCCGTGCCCCTGCAGCCAGCAGGCACGTGGGCAGCGCTGTGAGGTCTGGGGTTATCCAGCCGAAACTGCTGGTGCCCAGAGCACATCGGGAACAGGGCTGCTGGCGTCCGTGTGTGCTGGCCTCGGGGCTGGGGGCTCAGAGCTCAGGCTGCCCGCCTTGCCCTGCTCCCCACCCCCTTGAATCACAGAGCTGCTGTCTTGGGGTGATAAACCAGCCACCAGGCAGTGTGACCGCAGCATCCAAAGAGGCTGGGCAGAGCAGAGAGGTTGCCACGGGCATGGTGAGCTGTGGTTTAATTCTTGCATTAGGGGGTGATGGAGAAAAACAGAGCCAACACGGATTTCTCAGTCTGACACAGGTGTGGGTGGCAGCGTGCAGATAAAATTCCCTTGTGCCATGGCACGTTGCTCGTGCTCTGCCAGAGCACGTGTAGGGTGGGACGGGGAGATGATTCCTAAAACCTAGGGCTGTCCCCCTGCAAATGTGCTCCGACCTCTGCCCTGCTGCGGTGCTGGGTGCGGGCTGGCAGTGCCGCGGGCTGCCAACCGAGCTGCCTGCGGCTCAGCGGGTGTCTGTCTTTGGGAAATTCAGGCATGGCAGCTCAGCTGGGAGATAGCCAGCCCTGCAGCGAGGGGTGGCAAGCTGCGAGCTCATGCCCAGGTGTGGGCACTGCTCTCCTTCCCACGCGAGGGGTGAGGGCTGTGGTGGTGCAGTCGTCTCGCTGCTGGTGTTGGTGGCACCGCATGCGCCGGGGCTGCTCCGTGACCATCCGTCTGCTGCCTCCAACTGATTCAAGACGCCAGAGCCTGGTACATTGGGATGGGGCCGTGTCTGCAGTCCCGTGCAGCCAGCCCAGCAGCTGGCAGGATGGCGTGTCCCGGGATGAAGCCCCAGGAGGAGCTTCCAGTCGCAGATCACCTGTGAGAACAACCTGAGCTCAGCCTGCTCTCCTCCTCCAGACAGCGCCTGCACCCTGACGAGGGAACGCTGGAAGCACAGCGGTGCTGTCCTGCAGCAGGGCAGAGCTCTGGCCGGGCAGGCCTGGCCCACGTGGGAACGTGGATGCTGCAGAGATGGACCCCGGCCACACCAGCAGGGTCAGGGCAGCCTGGAAGTGCTTCCTCCCCGCAGCAAACCGGCGTGCACTCAGGCATACCGCCGCTCTGGATGCACAGGCGAGCGTGCAGCAAGGGACAGCTTTTGTCTCAGGCTCCTTGGCAATCGCCTCTCTCGCCGTCAGTACCTTGGGGTGCTTTCTCTGACCCTTACCTTCGACAGGAATAAACATCTTGAAGACAAACCCAACTGCTTTGTAGTTGTGTGTTTTTTTGCTTGTTCCTTCTGTTCATTCCAGAACTTGCCCTGCCTCGGTACCGGTGAGTGTTTTCGCTGTTGCGCAGCGGGTGCAATGCTAGCGCTGGGGCTGCTCCCCTCTGCTTGGGCTGTCTCGCACGCGCCCCCCGCCTCTCCCCCTCCTCCAGCCCCTGCGAGCCCCAGCTCAGCCCGGCTCCTTCTCTCTGTCCCGCAGGAGCGGCTGCAAGGTGAAGAAGTACGAGACGCAGGCGCTGGTGCTGGACGTCTGCACCCAGGTAGGTGGGAGAGCTGCTGCTGGCGCGGGGTGGCGCGAGGAGAGCTGCCCAAAGCGAGGTAACCGGGGTGCCCAGGCACAGCTGGATGCCGGCTGGGCTCGGTGGGGAAGCCTTTCCACACGCGGCTTCCCGGCCAGGCGGCTCTGCGGTTTGCTGGGACCGTGCGTGCGGTGTCCTAGGCCTTAGACCTGTCCCCTGCTGTGGGCCAGAGCAAAGCGCCGAGCTCTGCGGTCGGGTTAATGGATTTTGCTCATTAATTGCCTCTGTTTGGGGCACGGGGGGCTTCCTTCTGCCCAAGCCTGCCGAGTGGCTGGTGGGGAGCAGTTGGCCGTGGGTGCTGAGCCTCCCGGTGCTTCCCGCTGGCCATCCGCACAGCCTGGCTGCCTGAGCCCTGCGGATTAGCTCGGTCCTGCTTAACCGCATGCCTTGATCCCACAGGATGAAGGAGCGTTGATCTCAGAAATCCCAGATATTGCAAATCGGGATGGACACGCCACTGATGAAGAGAAGCTGGCCTCCACCACCTCTGTGCAGAAACCAGCCGGGCTGGAGAAGAAGGGAGAGCCTGAAGATGACCTGGAGTACTTTGAGTGCTCGAACGTCCCCGTGCCGGCGGCAAAGCACGGTGTGGAGGCAGGTAGGGAGCATCCTCACTGCCTCTGGCTCGAGGTGAGCCATGCCCGCGCCTGGGTAATGCCTGCAGCCTCTGGCAATGCATTTGTGCTGTTGAGGCAACACAGCTTCATCACGTCTCATTTGTGCTGATAGGACTAAAGGTTACCACGAGCCATAATGAAACCTCCGATTGCTTATCTGCACTGCTTTCATTATGGAAACATTGTGGTGCAGGCAGCCTTTATCCAGACTCCTTCAGCCTGGAGCACTGTCCCAGTGGCACTGTGCTGGGAAGCCCTGCAGCTCCTGGCTCGCCCGCAGCCCCTTTCCCTGGGCACGCTGCCCTCCTGGCGGGGACCAGCTTTGTTGTACCAGCCCCGCAGGATGAGGAGGGCACCCGGCACCTCCCCAGATGCAGGCTGACCCGGTCTCAGTAGCAAAACACAAATGCAAAGTCAGGGCTGCTATTCAAAGCATCAGTCCCCTTTGGGTTTTGCTCCTGCTCAGTGTGAGCAGAGGCAAAGCACCACTGATGAGCAGGCTGATTTTGGTTACAGCGGTTACAAGAAGTGCTCCCTAAGTAGTGCCTCGGGTGCGCAAAGCATCGTGCCGCTGTGCACTACCAGTGTCTGTTTCACCAAGGACAGCCAAGGCAAGGGCTGAGCTGGGCAACTCGTCCAGCCCAAGGGGGGCGTTTCTGGCATGCCCTGTGCCTGCCTTCGAGGCTGCAGGGCCCCTGCCTGCGCCAGGGCAAAGCTGCTGGGACATGGTGGCTCCCAGCGCACAGGGCTCTGGTTAATAGAGATCTCCAGGTTGCTACAGAAGCCTGCACTGGCGCTACTGCTGGTGCTTTGCTGCCCGTCTCCTGTGTAATTAACTGCTCTGACCAATCCATTAAAATATAATTAAAAGCCAGGCAACATGGCACTTAATCAATAGCAAAGTTATAGGTGCGAACAGAAATGGCTGCACAGAAGGTTCGCAGCTGTCTCCTGTGCAGCCACCCATTAATCCCTGCTCTTGAATGTCATGTGGAGCTGCAAACCTCTCAGGAGAGGAAAACAGCCCTTCATCTCTCAGGGGAGGGAGAATTGTACAGTTAACGGTGAGCCTGGGAGGCGTTAGTTATTGCTGCTGGTCCCAGAGGGCACACAGCTGCTGGCCACGGTGCAGGGATAAATGGGGAAATCCCAGGGAATCTGCAGCCACAAGCTTCGTGTTGCATCTTTCCCTCCGTAGCCGCGTTCTCACGTTATGTTTTTTTCTGCCCAGTTAACAGGTGGATAACCGGTCACGTCCGCAGTTGTTTCTGCGAGGTTCATAAATTACATCCCAAGTTACATGGGATGGAGGGCGTCCCGAGCACTCAGACTGGAGGAGAGGCCTTTAGCTTCTCTCCACTGCTGCCAAGAGTAGAAGGGGCCATGTGCAGCTCCTTCGGCGCCGGGCCCAGCTGGCGTGGGGCTGGGGCTGGTGCGATTTGGGGTGGCCGAGCAGGGGGCTGCCCCCCGCCCGAGATGTCCGGGACATCCTCAGTGCCGTGGTCCCCAGGAACCGCTGCCGTGGCAGCTGCCGGGACGTGTGGGGCCACCAGAGGGAAGTGTTGGCTTCCACCGCGGCACGAGAGGCTGCCGGGGTGCAGGATGCATCCTCTTCACAAGGGCAGGAGCTGGGGGCAAAGAATCCTTTGGGGAGGGAGCTCAGGGGACACGGAGACTCAGCTGCACAACCCTGCATCCCAGCAAACCCCCTTTGCTGCCAGGGTCTTGCTTCCAGGCAGCTAAAATGTTGAATTTCCCTGTTTTCAGGCTTTGAAAAGGAGCTCTCCAAGCAGATGGACAAGGATGGGCCTGGTGCCTTCCCCGTAAGTGCCACGTGAATCCTCCTCCCTGTGCCTCGGGGCGGCTCTGCCCGCTGGTGTGGGGCTGCGGGGTGCTGAAGGCTGGTGCTGATGCTGGTGCTGGTGCCGGTGCCGGTGCTCCTGCCCCGCTGGGCAGGGGGCAGGGGGAGGCTGCAGCAAACGTCCCCGCTACTCCCAGAAGTGCTGCCAAAACCTCTCTGAATTGACAGTGTGCAAAGCGGGAGGACAGAGGCTGTGTCTGTGAGGAGGAAGGAGGCTGGGGCTGGCTCTGCCGGTGCCTGTGCCTCCTGCGAGGGAGGCTCAGACGCAGCTTTCAGGAAGCCGGCTGACAGCAGAGAGGGGGATTAACGAGAGCAGCCCGCTTAACAGCCCGGCCCTGCAGCCAGCAGTGCCCCAGCTCTGCATGGGGCATCCCCGGTGCCCCCACGGAGTGGTCGGGGTGGCCCCAAGACCCCGGTGCAGCAGGGGGGACCCTGTGCCAGCTTAGCTGCCCCTGGCCAAAGCTGCTGGAGGTGGCAAGCAGATGACAGTGAGATTAGCAACATCAGCAAAATTAGTGTCTCTGAGACAGATTTAACTGCGCTAAGCCCCTCAAGGACGTTAGGCAAAGTGAACCTTTTGTTTGGTGCTGCTGAGGGCGTGGGCTGGCAATCGCTCCTGCAGCTGAGCCATGGTCATCCCAAAAGGTGGGAGGATTTGCCATGGGGTTAGGCAGTAGGCACAGCTACCTGCAGGCCTTCAGGTGCACGCCTGTGTTTGCAAGATGCTGCGGGAGGCTGCTGCAAAAGCCACACAGGGCTGAAGCTGCCCAGAGCCGGGGCTGTGCCCGGGCTGGCTCCTGCTGCCTCCACCACTGGCAGAGCCGTGCGAGGCGCGCGGGGCGCCCTTGTGCTTGAATCTGGCAATGGTCAAAGCGCAGGGGAGGAGGGAGAGGGGGGAGAGAGGGAGAGAAGTGCGTTCGTTTCCAAAACACTGCGAAAACAGGTTGGCTTCTCCGCAGCACTTCTCTATTTATGGCCTCGCAGCCGGTTTCCAAGGAGATAGCTGCGAGGGGCTGCCGCTTCGGCTGGGATGATGAAAGGAGGACGAGGCGCCGGTGTGAGCCTCGGCTTGCAGGAATGCTTCTCTGGAGGCGCTCCAGGCTGCGGGAGCCCTGGAGGCCCTGCGCCCTGCCCGTCACCGCCGCGCGGCCCTGGGGGAGAGGGCCTGGGCCCCGGGAGGAGAAGGCCCCGAGCAGTGCTGCTGCAGCCTCCGTGAGCACGGCCCCCCAAACGTCCCCGTAGCGCCAGCAGTGTGTCAGAGGTGTCCCCACCCGGCCAGGAGGTGATGCAGGCAGCCCCTCAAGGCCAGAGCTGTTTTAAAGCCAGGCACAGACACCGGGCCCCGAGCTGTCGGAGTGTGCAGGTGGGGACGCTCGGTGCCTGAGCAGAGGCTGACGAAATGGGGGCGAACACCGCAGATGGGGGAAGCAGGGTGAATAGAAAGTGAACAAAATGCAGCAGCCCAGCTGCGTGATCTCCCTCACAGGGCAGCCCCGGGCTGTGCTTGACGGACAAATCCCCCGTGGCCATCACCAGCGGGAGCAGGAGCGAGAGCCCCCTGGATGGCATCTGCCTGAGCGCGTCCGAGAAGGCGGCCGTGCTCACGCTCATCAGGGAGGAGGTGAGGCCAGGGAGCGGCCCCGGCCCGCTGCCACGGTGCGGGGGGAGCGGGGCAGGCTCTGGGGTCGGGGGCGCACCCGGAGCACGGCCCCAGGGTCTCGTGTCTGCTGCATCCCAGATAATCACGAAGGAGATTGAAGCCAACGAGTGGAAGAAGAAATACGAAGAGAGCCGTCAGGAAGTCTTGGAGATGAGGTGAAAACCTTCTGTTGTGTGCTGCTCGGGGGATGCTGTGCTCTTTGCTCCCCCCTGGGGGCGCGGGTTGGGCTGTGGGGCCGTAATGGGATGACACGGTTCGGCGTCACCGGGGTGGGACGCGTTACGAGACGTGTTCCCTTTGTGCTTGTGCCGTGTTGAGCCTGCGGTTTCCTTGTCGCGGGGGTGAAATCCCATTAGCTGCGGCTGCAGGGAGGTCTCAGCGCCGCGGTGGGAGCTGGAGCCCAGCTCCTGTGGTCCAGGCTCTGCGGACGGGCTGGTGCTCGGGCTGCCTTCGTGGCAGGGAAGGGGTGGCGGGGCCCCTTGCTAGAGCAGAGCTGTAGGTGTGTGCCCGCAAGAAACTGCTGCCTCTTACCCGCTCTTGTTCTCCCTCCATCCTAGGAAAATCGTGGCCGAGTACGAGAAGACCATTGCCCAGATGATAGGTGAGGTCCCACCGCCTGGCCGGGTGTGCGGGGCAGGGAGCTGCTGCCGCAGCCGTCCCTGCTCAGCCCCCGCATCCCGCTTGTTGGCTCTCCTTCGCAGAGGACGAGCAGAGGACAAACATGACGTCTCAGAAGAACCTGCAGCAGCTCACCATGGAAAAGGACCAGGCCCTGGCAGACCTGAACTCAGTGGAGAGGTCCCTGTCGGATCTCTTCAGGAGATATGAGAACCTGAAGGGCGTCCTCGAAGGCTTTAAGAAGGTCCTTGTCTCGGTGTCCTCCCCCTCCTCGCAGCCCCTTGGGGCCGGGTTCCTGTGCAGCGGCTTTCGGGTCCCCCGTGGCGCTGCTTCAGATGCTGCCCCAGCCCTTGCTGAGAGCTCGGCTCGCTGCTGTGCTCTGGCAGCTTGCTGACAAACGAGCAGAGCCTCCTCCATGCCGTGGGAAGCCGGCGGTGGAGCTGGGCTCACGAGGAGCCTGCTCCCCGGGGCTCTCCCGCTGACGGCGAGCACAGGGCATTGTGCCCTGGGCAGAAACTGCGTCCGAGGCAGGGCAGGTGCCAGGGCAAGGAGCCCTCAGAGACCCTGGCTCCGCGTACACAGCAGCTTTTCCTTGCTGCTGAGCTGGATAAGGGGCTACAGCCCCTTGTAAGTGAGAAACTGGGTCTTTTTAAAGCCTTTTTCTTTCACCTGCAGAACATGTTCTGTCATTCTATCAGAGCAACATATTTCTGCTCAGTCCCAGCACAGGTGGATGTTCTCTGTTTTCCAGAACGAAGAGGCCTTGAAGAAGTGTGCCCAAGATTATTTAACCCGGGTCAAGCAAGAAGAGCAGCGGTATCAGGCTCTGAAGGTCCACGCAGAAGAAAAATTAGACAAGTAAGAGCTGCAGCTGAGGGCTGTGCAGGGTGCAGGCTGGGGGAGGAGGAGGAGGAAGAGGAGGATAGGTGCCTTCTAGCCTGTTCTTTGACCAGGTGCAGCATCAGACCCAGAGCCCGGGGTTGATGTGAAGGTGCAGGCCACGCAGGGGCTTGCTGGCGCTGCTGAGCAGCTGCCTGGGCACCCCTGATGCAGGCGGGCATGCAGGAGCCGGGCTGTGCTAGTGCAGCACAGTCTGACATCGTGTCGCAGGGCTCCTGGCTGCACCCAGCAGCATAACCACGGCCCCCTTCTCTCCAACCCCCCCCAGAGCCAACGAGGAGATCGCCCAGGTGCGCACAAAAGCCAAAGCAGAGAGCGCGGCGCTGCACGCCGGGCTGCGCAAGGAGCAGATGAAGGTGGAGTCCCTGGAGAGAGCCCTGCAGCAGAAGGTAACGCTGCCCCCCGGCCTCCGCGGGCTGCGCTGGGTTACTCTGCGCTTCCGTGGTGCTGTTTGGGTGCCTGGGCGTCCTGTTGGTGCTGGGCTGTGTGCTGCAGCAGGTCCTTGTGCCACGAGTACCGGCGTCGGGTGGGGACCAGGAGCGGTGCTGCCGCGGGGGTCCTCAGGGGCTGCTTCTCTTCCAGAACCAGGAGATTGAGGAGCTGACCAAGATCTGCGACGAGCTGATAGCGAAGCTGGGAAGGACAGACTGAGCTCACCGCCCCTCGTCCAGCACTCTGCACTTGGCCGCTTTCCTCGTACCTTCAAGCACTTTGCCTTATTACCCAGGAGCCCCCCCCAGCAGAGAAGCACACACGTGGCTGCCAGGCCCCGCAGCTCCCCGCTCACCCCAGGATGGGAGCCCAGGGGCTGGGGGCTTTGCTCGGCCCCCACGGGCGTGCTGCTCCTGGGGGGTCCCTGTGGGAGCCGCCTCGCAGCTGGGAGGTGGCAGCCCGGGCTGCCCCCCTCACCTGGGAGCAGGCCTGGTGGTGCCCCCCACACGCTGTCATTTGTTGTCTTCACGTGCTCGACAGCGTGGATCCGGCCTCATGGTAGCTCCTGCCCTGGGATGTGTGTGGTGCTGGGTTCAGAGCCATCGAGCCCTTGCACTGGGGAGGGGGACCTGGCACGTAGTTGGGGGGGCAGCAAAGGGGCCTCGGGGACCCCAGGCACCCACTGCAGCCCCTGGCTGAAGCAGGCTCTCAGTAGGGTGGTTTGGGGGAGGCAGCACTGTCCCGGGGGCTGATCCTGGCTGCTGGCACATTGGTGAACCACAGCACAGCACATCCTGGTCCCTGGCCGTGCCAGCCCCTGGGGAAGGATGCCTGCATCGCTGCAGTCGTGCACTTTATTAGCGTTGCACTCAGCTCTGTATTGACTTCTCCCCGTTGGGCATGGTCCTGCCACGCATCCCCTTCCCTAGGCGCGGGTACGGCCGCTCCGTCAGCAGTAACCTCATCTCCAGGAGAGCCCGGCCAAGGTGGGTGCAGGAGGCTGCTGGAGCCGAGGGTGGCTTGGGAAACGGGGCAGGTCGTGGCTCTGTGGAGCTGGGTCCTGCCTGTGCCCCCGCTGCCCTTCTGCCCTGGCACTTCCCGTGGTGTTAGCGTGGTTTTCTCACCTGCTTTAAAATACGCAGAGCCAGGCTTGTGCTGTTGGCTCCACGTGCCGTAGTGAGGTTAGTCCCCCCCTTTTGATGTTGCAGCAGGAAGGAAGCAAGCCCAAAACGTCTCCACAGTTCTGCTGCGTTAGAGCTCCCTCTCCAATCAGCACAGAAAGGTGAGGAGAAGTGCAGTCATGCTCTGGGTCTTGCTGCTCTGAGAAACACCCTTGCAGCACTGAATACTAAGAGAATCAAACAAAAGCTAGCCTTTACAAGAAAAGACGGATCCAGACAGCAGTAAAATACGCTTTGAAATCTGTCTGGATTCAGCCCAAAATCTGAATGGCCGTGCAGGCAGGCTGCCTGCTGTATTTCAGAGGTGTTTACTTCTCTGGGCATGCCAAGCCCCAGGAGAACTGCTGAGGTTGGAGGGTCCTTCGCTCTCACCTTGCGCAGACAGCCCTGAAGTGTCAAACAGGGGAAGTATTTGCTGTTGGGACTGTTTCCTACCTAGCCTATCTAAAACCTTAGCAAACCTTTTTGCTGCTATCTTTTTGTAAAAGAATTAAGCTGTTTTCCCTCTATTTTCTAATCCCTGTGTTGAGCATGCGGTGCAAACATCTGTTTAAATCAGAGCCATACACCTGATATATATTTTATTAGTTATATTATGCATAGAGAGAATTTATTACACACTTAAGCAGACGAAGAAGTCGGCAGCCTGCCCTGGCACGCGCAGGGTCCCCACCTGCTCCCTGAGCTCCCAGTTAACCCAGTAAAGGGGCTGGAGCAATGCGGTGCGGAAGCCGATGGCTGATGCTGTGTGCACCTGCAGCTCTGTGTTGAACATTCACCTCCGCACAGCTGACAGAAAGGAAAAATCCTACTTTTCCCTTTTTCTATTCTTTTTTTTCTCCTTTTTCTTTTGTTTGGGGAGTCAAAAAGCCAACCGTGGCCCACTGGAGCACGACTCCCCTTCCCTCGGTCTCACCAGCACCTGGGTTGTTGCAGCCGAGCACCGTTCCCTTATTCTCCCACGTGTCCGGCCCAAAGCAGCCTTCCCGGCCCCGGTGCGGGTGGCCCTTCCATTACCTGGTGGTTTCGCATGTGGCGGTGGTGCAGCAAGGAGTGACGCTGTCAGGGGATGTGCTGCGTGCAGAAGGCTCTGTATAATTAGATTAAAACCCTTGAGGCCCATGGAGTTCCTAGGGAGGCGGGTTCCTCTCGGCAGCCCGTTCAGAAGCGGGAGGGAGCAGGCTGCCAGAGAGCGGAGTTGCACGGCCTTTCGGAGCTTGTAAGCAGTTCACAGGGGGCCGGTTTCTGGTGTAGGATACAGGTGGGGCTCAGACAAGCTTGAGGTCCCAGCACGAGATTTGTTCTGGTTTGTTGTTCTGGACCTCGGAGGTGGCAGGTAGCGACAGGAGGTTTGATTTCATCACCCCCAGCGCTTCCCCAGAACCACGACTTGCGTATGATGCAGTAAGTGCTCCGGTCTTCTCTCACCTGCAAAAAGGGGCAATCTGGGAGGCCAGGCTGTCCGGAGAGCTGCCCCCACGGCAATAATCTGACCTGGCAGCACCTTCCCACTCCTCTCCGCTCCCCGGTGTCTCGTGGTCGCCCTTTCACTGCCTCTGTCACCTGAGTGCTGTTCGTTTCTGTGCCTGTCAGCATGCACTTACGATCTGGGCAAAGATTCCTAAGGAATGACTTATTAACTATAATATGGTTACAGTTACGTATATATATATATATATAACGGTTATAGTTCTATATAATAGAAGGCGTGCGTTTGTAACTTTAAAGGGGCGAGACTTGCACCTCGCGTGCTGCTCCCCGCGAGGTGCCCGGCAGGCGCCGGCTGTGCTCAGCAGGATGAGGAGCGCGGGGCTCACTGCGGTGCCCGGCCACGTCCCCGGGCGCACCACGGCACCGTGCCCCGCGTTGGAGCCCAGGAGCGCAGCCGGCCCAGGGAACCTTTGCAGATACCCGTGCGCCGAGATCCCAGGGTGGCTGTGGTTGTCTTCTCTTCCTTGCGGTAGAATTTCAGTATCCCTTTCTGACAGCGGAGGGTGCCTGCCCGCGAGCCCTTAGTGTCGCTGTGTGCCAGTGTGCGTTCACCAGTAGATCTTGTCTGCAATAAAGTGCCAACGAGTGCCCACCCCCACTGCAAGCCTGCTTCCACCGCATCCTTCCAGCGTCCCCCCAGAGGCAGGAAGATTTTCTTTGCGTGACTACTACCAGGATTGCTTTGTACAATGTATGTAACTGCCATCAACATAAATTTTATATGTACAATAATTTCCCTTTTATATGTCAGGTAAATATTTGTAAGAGTTATACTCACACAAATGAGATTATTATAATGATTACTAATATATTTTTTCCATGTTTCATTGCCTGAATAAAAATTGTGTTTATCACTCTTGAAAGCTTTCCAGGTGATTGTAAGGTCAGTGAGGGGGCTGGGGAGACGGACGGTGGCTCAGTCTTCTAGGAAGGGCCTGATTCTGCCTCATTTGTGTGCTAATTCTTTTGGTTTCAAATAAGTGTGATTATCACCTCGTCCTGAGCTGGGCGTCCACAGACTGAACCCGAGACCTGCAACACCTCCAAGTGCCCCGTGGTCTGCTCGCACACTGTTTGCTCGCGCACTGATGCGGTGCCATCAGCACACACCGGGCCGTGGCTCAGCCACCTGCACACTACGCACGGGAGCAGCGGAGCCTGGGGCAGCTCTGCGGGGAGGGGGGGGACCGGCTTCCACCCCTGGGCTGACCCTGGTGTCTTTCCCGGCCTTGGCTAAATCCCTCGGTAAGGATGGAGCCGTCCCTGCCCCGCTGAGGGTGGGGACAGCGGGTGGCAGGGATGGCTCCCTCGTGCTCCCAGCCCCGTGAGGGTTTGCGGTGTCTTGCACTTCTGCCTTGGGTGAGCTGGGAGCTCGGGAGGGTTCTTCCCCAACTGAGCCACCACAAGCAGCAGGGAAGGCGATGTTCTCTGGGTGGAGCAGGTGGGCTTGGCTGAGAGCTCTGGAAGCTGACACAGGGCGATGGAGAGGTCCCCAAAGCAAAGTCCAGCCCCCTGGTGCCAGGTCTGGCCACTGCCACCAGCCCCCTTGCCTCGGGTGACCCCTGCCCTTGGGGCATCGCGTCCCTTCCTCCGGCTCAGGTGGCATTAGCCAGGGGCTGCAGTAAGTGTGTTATCCTCAGCCCATTGATCCAATCACCCAAGCAGATTAACTGTAAGACCTCGGGACAAAAGAGAGGCTACGCTACCTGCGCTGCGCACTGCTGAAAATGCCCGCCCTGAGGACCCTCCTGGCCCTGGCCCTCGTCACGTCCCTGGCTGGAGAAAGTAAGTGTCCCCCCGCTGAAGGAAAGTAAGTGTCCCCTCGCTGAAGGCGGCGCTGGGCGGGAGGACGGGCTGTAGCTGCTTGCTGCTTGCTGGCTGCCTCCGGCCTGCCGCCGGCTCCGGGCTCTTGCTGCGCCTCCTGTCCTTGCAGAAGAGCTGCTTTGGGGGGGACGGTCCCTTCCCTTGGCTAGGACAGTGCCGGAGTACCCTGCCCCTGTGCCTTCTGCTGTGCTTGTGTGGGCGGTGGGTGTGAGCGGGGATGCTGGGCCCCAGCCTGGTGGGAGCCGAGGTGGTTCCCGAGCCCAGGAAAAGCAGCTTCTGACCTGCTTGGTTCCTCAAAGGCAGAACTGCACCAAGCCATCCTAAAAGGCAGGAAGGTGGTCGCGCTGCTCCAGGCACGGGCACGATGTGTGGTCAGGTCGTGGTGATGTCAGGAGCTTTGTACCAAGGGGAGAACGAAACCCAGCTGTGGTTTTAGCTGACGGTAAATTAAAGGCTGCACCGTGCTGCAAAAACCAGGCAGTGCCGCAGTGGAAATCTGTGCTCAGCGTGCGTTAACGGCAGGCGTTTACCGGCATTCGGCCCTGTTCGGTCTCAGTTCCCTGAGACTCGGGTTTTCTCCTTTTCCACCAAACCCAGGAGCTCAGACCTCCTGCAAAACGAAATGTGCTGACCACGCAGCTGGGGCCTGCTTGCCACGAGAGGGCTCTGTTCATCCAGGAAAGCAAAAACTGAATCCCGACATAAGCAGTAATTTAACCATTGCTATCATAATCAAGTGGTCTTCATAATTTCCTGGTTCGGGTGGGAGCAGGTTCTTCAGGTTTTCTTGGTGGTTCTCTGTCTGCAGATATTTAAAACGGTGATGATATTTAAAGTCTCCTTCTGTCATAAAGTGATAATGACACTTTCATATTTACTCAGCCGGTTCCTAAACTGAGCTGGGACCTCTGGCAAGTGCGCATTTTCCTCTCCTGCAGGGTCAAACAGTTCTTATGCCTGGCATCAGCTCTGACACACGGTGAGCCCGCAGGGGCAGGGGCTGGTTATCACCTCGCGTGCCTCTGGCCTCCTTTGCGAGCAGGCTGGACGACGGCCCTGCCTCTGACATGTGTCTGCCTGTCACCTCGCTGCCGAGCGCCGCGCTTGTCCCTCTGAACCGTGCGTTTCGGGTGCAGGTTCTGTGCAACGGGTTCCGTGGGGGGAGCTGCTTTAACGATGCACAAATGCACAAAACTGCCTCCGTAGTTTAGAGGAACCCTCCCCCTGCAAATGCTCATTAAAGAGAAATTCAGTGCAAAACGACAAAGATCAAGGTGTTTTCCCTCGCTTTGAGCCACACTTGGGTGAGCACCGCATGCCTTTTGCGGGGAGCAGAGCCCCCTGAAGCCCACCCGCCTCGGCCCTGCCAGCTCCTGCCTGTCCGTGGCTCCCCCAGCCCTGGCTGAGCGCAGCCCCAGCGCAGCCCAGCACCGCCTCACCGCTGCTCCTCCCTTCGCACAGGTGCGGCGCTGAAATGCCACAAATGCGTCGCGTCCAACGAGAACGACTGCAACAAGCAGGGCTCCCACAGCTGCCCCCAGTACGCGGACGCCTGCTCCACGATCACCGCGCCGAGTAAGTCCCTGCGGGGGGGCTGCACAGCCGCTGCCACCGCTGTCCCTCTGCGGTTTGGCCCCAGCCGTGCCGGAGGGGTGTGCTCCTGCTCGCACGGGGCTGCTCCCCTTCCATGGCCGTTGCACGCAGCATGGGGAGCTGCGGAGTGACATCGGCTGCAAACCTGGCCAAAAGGCTTGGCAGGGAGGTGAAGGAAGGGAAGGACGGTGTCAGCAGGGCAGGACTGCATCCCAGCGCCCCAAAGGAGCCCGGGGCTGTGGGAGGGGTGGCTGGGGAGAGGGGAGGGACGCCTGGGGCTGGCTGCCCCTCGAACCCTTGAGGTAGGGGTGAGCCACCAGTTTTTAGTCTCTGGGAACAGGCTCTTGGTCTGAGATAACAGTGCACTTTTCTGGTGTAAGGGAAACGCTCCAGCAGTGTGTTAACACCCTCAGTGCAACCTCACAGCTGCCAGACAGCATCGTGGCCTGCAGGACAGACACGGGCAGGTCCCCAAACCACCCCCCTCCTGCCTCGGGCTGGCTCCCTTGCTGGGCTATGTGTGTTTTCACATGCGGCTATAAGTTGTTGGTCGCTCCTTTCACAGCAATGTGCTCTGCGGTGGCTTAGAGAGATGTGACCATGAGGACATCCCTCAGCCACCGGGCCACTGCTCGGCTCTCCAGCAGTCCTGTGTGCAGGAGGGAGACCCTTTCATTGCAGATCTGCAGCGTAACATGCTGGGATGCACCTCTGCTTTCTCTCTTTCCCCTCCCAGCTCAGCAGGGATGGAATAAAGGCCCCCATGCGCCGGGAGCGCCTAACCCTCTGTGATCTGCCTTCCCTTGCAGACAGCGTCATTAAGTCCTGCTCCTACAAGTCCTTCTGCGACCAGGCGCGGCGCGGTGGCTCCGGCGGGGCCACCCTGCAATGCTGCTTCAGCGACGACTGCAACGGGCCGCGGGGCTCGCGGAACGGCGGCGGGGCCACGCCGCTGCACCTGCCCAGCCTGCTGGCCGTGGCGCTGGCGGGGAAGCTGCTGCTGGGCTTGCCGTGACAGCGGCGGGGCCGCGGGCGGGTGGCCGAGCGCGGCCGCTCGCCGCAGTAGCGTAGGCGCCGCGCGCCAGGAGCGCGGTGCGTAGAGTCGCTGCTTGGAGTGCGGGAGAGGCCAGGCCGCCCGCCGGTCAAATAAACGCTGTGGTTGGAAATCACGTTCATGGCCACCGCTTTTCATTTACAGGAAACCCGTAACCTAGCGAGATAATGGCCCTAACTGAACGGATTTGGCTTCCTGGGGCTCCTATTTGAATGCGAGCTCATCCAAGCGCGTCTGCCGTGGGAAGGCTTTGTCAGCCTTGCCGAGCAGCGTGGTGCAGAGCCCTGGGCACAGCCCCGCTCCTGCACGCCGTGCGCCCCCTGCACCGCGGTGGGATGATTTGGGATTCCTGCGTCAGCTGCGGGGAGAAGTTTCTTTCTTCCTGGGGTTGCAGAGACTGTGGGCCCACACAGACTGTGGATATGCTTGGTGTGAGATATCATCTGAGTCTGTTCTGTGAAGCTCTTTGCACTGCCTGACTGGAGGGAACCATCCCTGGGTACCCCCAGCAGCACCTGCCCCCATCCCCGTCCCCATCCCCGTCCCCATCCCTGTCCCCGTCCCAAGCCTGGGATGCTGCACAGTGGGGTGAGCTTGTCCCAGAGGAGCAGCACTGCCTGTGTCTGCAGTCACAGAGAGATTAAACTTTCTGGTGACTAATTTGTGCTCTGGCTGTCACCACCACCGCTGGGAGATCTCGCTTTTCCTCTTTCCACCAGGCTTTCCCTTTGAACCCTCACGAGGAGGTGTGTCCTGCAGGTGCCTATTGTTACAACCTGCCAGATTGTGGTTATAAGGAGAGGTCCTCCTGCAGCCAGGGCCCCTTTGAGCTGCTCTGATGAAGACACAGCTTGGCTCAGCAGATCTCGTAGTCCAAAGAGAAAAAAAGCAGTGTCTGGCTGAGGTAAGGAGGAGATGAGGGGCGTGAGGTGCAGCTGGGGGACGCTGGGGAGCTCCAGCCCCGAGCAGCTTCATGGGAAGCTCAGCGGGATCTTAGTCAGGACAAAGCTCCCGAGGCTCACTGGTGGATTCTGTGGGATCCAGTGCCAGGCAGCAAACAAGCAAACCACTTTTCCTGTTATTTCCTTTGTCTGATGCTTACGAATGTGAAAGCGTCTGCACTGAGCCAAGCAAGCGCCAGTGCTCTGCTGTGGTGGCTGATAGCATCTGTGGGAAAGTCCACGGAGCCTCAGCCAGGTTTGGAGAGCCTCCTCTCCTCCGTGCTGCTCAGCCCTTGACAGCCAGCAGTGGTATGGGGCTGTCCTGTGCGTGGGGCTTCTTGGGGTTGTGGGCGCCCAGGTTCATCCTCCCGGCCCCAAAGTCTGCAGAGGGCAGCGTGGATGTGGGGCTGGCCCCGGGGCTGGTCTCTGCCCAGCTCCTGGCGCTGCTGGAAAGGAACCCCCGGAGTACTTGGTGCTGCTTCGCCTTGTAAAAGAGTGTTAGGGGTGAGGAACGAGAACGAGGAGGAAAGAAAAGGGAGGAGAGAGCGGGATGTCCGGGAGTGCGGAGAGGACAGCGAGAACACGGCTGTAAGAAATGTGATGCAGGGCGAGACGGCAAACTGCTGACTGAAAGCGCTGCCTCTGCTCCTCCAGCACTGCAGTCTGCTGGGAGTTTCCCTTAGTCATAATGTGAGAAAAAAGGGAACAGGTACTGAAACCA
Organism: Anser anser; assembly: GCF_964211835.1. Taxonomy (NCBI): domain Eukaryota; kingdom Metazoa; phylum Chordata; class Aves; order Anseriformes; family Anatidae; genus Anser; species Anser anser. Next base: position 797,435 of record NC_139747.1, on the reverse strand, counting down.
AAAAGGGCAAGTTCAAACAGAAGAGAAGACATAATGTGGCGTGCTCGGATCCAGCTGCGGAACTCACTGCTGCAGGACGTTACCGAACCGAGCCGGTGAATTTTGCAGGATAAGAGGGCCAGAAATCCTGGAGAACAGGAATGTCGAGCCCTGTTCGGGTGATGCTCACAGGGCCACGCTCTTGCTGCGGGCCGGGAGGTGTCCCAGCAGCACCACGGGGCCCTGCTCCTCCCCACAGCCTCCGAAAGGACAAAGGACGCTTTCTCCTGGGGGGCTGAGGGGGGCATGTGGACCTCTGGTGGGGCAGAGCCCTGCTGGCCCTCGCTGCTACCGGGGGGCAGGGGGGGGGTCTCCTGTGAGGTCTGGGGGCTGCTCGCACTCCCAGAGAGAAGCTGCAGCAGCAAAATATATCGAAAGCATCGCAAGAGCGCTAAAGGCTCTCCCAGATAAAGGAAGAGCACCAGCGTGACAGGCTGCCGTGTGACCGCCCAGAGAAACAGAGCTGCCGCAGATCCAGGCGCTGATGCGAGTCACAAGGTCTGCAGAAGATGCCCTGGTATAAAAATACCCCGTGGAACAGTTTAGTCTCCGCAGAGCGGGCAGGGGTGGGGGGACGCAGCAGCTGGCAGGACAAGGCTGGGGGAGCTCCGGAGGGGAAACGCCGCTCCCGTCCCACGCAGCGACGCCGAAGCGCAGCCCCTCCAGGAGTGCGGCTGCTGGGAGGGATGCCCTGAGCCTGCGGGGCTGCCTGGCTGCCCGGGGACCTCCCCACCAGCCCAGCCAGCAGCAGCCGGGAGGCAGCGGCCGGGAACTGGTCTTTCCAGAGAGGCAGCGAGCAGTGGGGAGGAGAGGACAGGCATGGGGCGGGTGAGGGCTATGGGTGAGGCTGCGCTGAAATCCCGGCGCTGAAGCTCTCAGATCGCGCCTCTGCCACGCTGTGCTCGCATTTCAAAGTGTGCCCGTGCCCCTCTGTGCGTGTTGTAACACGGGCACAACGTGGGTGTAAGTGGGTAAGCGGGCAGCGGGCTGGTGGGCACCCAGGGCTGAGGGCTGAGCTTGCCTGGGCTTGGCCCCGAACCTCGCCCGGCCCAAAGGCCAGCCCTGCTCTGAGGCAGGAGGGTTGCTCTTCCCCCCAGTTTTTTTCTTTTTGAATCTAAGTATAACCCAGTTGTTGTGGCCTTCGTTTCCACAACTAGTGGTTTTCATGCTTCAGGTTTTGGTTCCCTTCTTATAACACCCTCAGAAGCCCTGCAGTGAGCGCTCGGCACTTTCAAACTGCCCCTGTTGGTATCTGCAGCTGGGCAAGGCTGGGTGTGAGGGTCTGCACCCATCTCTGCGGGCAGGTGGGCAGCGCGAGCAAGAGCGCGCCGGCAGATCCTTCCCTCGGGAGGTCCACGAGGGGCAATGCCCAAATCCTGAATGCCCAAATCCTGCTCTGTTGTGCACCCGGGCTGGAGCCCCCCCTGCGCGTATCAGCTTGTGGTTACGCACGGCCCTGCCGGCAGCTCCCTGGGAGTGCTGGCAGCTGCAGATGTGCAGGGAGGTCATCAGTTCTTTCCTCCTGATGTAATAAGTGATGTGTCTGGGGCTGCGGCTCCCAGCAGGGTGTGTGGCCGGATTGTCCCCCGTGGGGCAAGAGTGGGGGAGGTGGATGAGCACGGGGAGGGCAGGCTGCTCCTCGGGCACGTGGCCGCGGTCAGCCTGCAGCGGCGAGGAGAGCAGCCTCAGCTGCAGAGCTGCACAGAGCATTTAACTGTGCTGGATGCTGTGCTTTGGATGGAGACGGGGGGGGGGAAGCAGCCGGTCAGAGCCCAGTATGAAGTTTCCTGGGAAAATCGCCTCCTGCCCGAAATGCTGGGAAAGCGCCACTTGCACGGTGTCTGAGCGAGGCATGCTGCGCCCAGCACCGGCCCAGCACCGGCATCGGTTTCGCCCGCGTGGGGAGAAAGTGCTTCAGGGCCAGATGCAGCAACAGCATCGGCCAGAGAAAGCAGGGGCTTTCCGGGGCGCCTGCTGTGTGGTGGGATCCCACGCTGTCCTGACCACGCAGCACAGGGTTCCTGCTCCCCAAATCCACCCCGGTGAGCTCCGGCAGCCTCTCTCCCAGGCCAGGCTTTTGCAGGACCCACAACCCAAGCTGGGCAGCTCGTCTCTGTTCAAGGCCGTGCTCAAGCATATGCTTAAAGTCCAGCTGCCCCGGGCCCCTGCCTGCTGTGCTGCAGCGCTGCCTCTGCGAGGGGTGAGAGGCGGCCCTGGGCTGCGACAGACTGTGGTTTCATCCGCTCGAGGCAGTGACACGGGCACAGCGCAGTCACACAGAAATGAACACACATGGTTTCAGTAACAGCATTTGGGCAATCTTCTGTAACATGGAAGGAAAAAAAAAAAAAACACTTTGTTCTAAAAATGACCCAGGCCATAGGAAATGCTCGGGGTTGAGGCAATGTGTTTACTTAACAACACTTCACACAACAAGCTCTAAACTCTGCAATTGCTCTTGGAGAGGAAAAAAAAATATATCTTCTAATGTCTGACACTGAATCTTCAGACTTGAGTCTTGCCTTAAAATATGCAAAGGCAAGAATGCCCCAGATGCATCAGCAGTGAGGTGCGTGGAGCTGGAGACCAGGATTATTTGCGCTGCCCAGGAGCAAGTCCTGCTGCTGACTGTATGTGGACAGGGGCTCTGCAGACCTGACCCTGGGCGTGGGAGCGCTGCTGAGTTTGTGCTAATTCAGCCCCAGCCTCTTGAGCAAGTGACAGGCTCACCAAGTGACTAACAAGTGACAGACTGATGCAGCTGTGAGGTTTTCTGGGTGACCAGGCAGCACCTGCAGGCCCTGCGGGCGATCAGTTGCCCCCTGCTCAACGCGAGGAGCAGCCTCCCCCCAGGCAGCGTGTGAGGCTCGCACAGCAGCGACCCCGAGACTTCATCCCAAAGCGGAGCAGTGACTCACGCTGTTCTCAATGCTCTGTTCTCTCAAAACATCGGTTATTAACTCCAGGCTTCGTTTTTGCAACTTTCCTGGGTGAGGGAGAACCGCAGGGTTGTGTTAGATGCTGTAACACGTGGGTAACTTCGTAGATTTCACTGCTGGCTTGCCGGAGACCTCACCTGCTGCAAGGGCACCCGCAGCGTTTTTGGGAGCGGAGCTCTGCGGTTTGGACACCCGGCTGCTGTGCTGCACAGCACCGTGCACCCTCCACACCCACGAGGGCGATGCGCCGACCCCTCCGGGTGCTTGCTCCCTCCCAGCAGCCCTGCTGCTAGTGCCACGGTGGCTTTGCGTGGGCTGCGTGTGTGCACAAACAGAAATCTGGCTGCGTTTTCAGACGGCTGTGAAAGCGTGCAAGGAACTTCCATTTGCGGGCATGCTCGGACCTGAACAAAACCGGGGGGCAGTCGGGTCTGATGGGGAATCTGGGGAAGCTCCCCTTCGGAGATGCAGGCTGTGCTCGCGTGGGCTGTGACACCTTTTTCTTTAGGTGCCATGGGAGCAGGGAAAGGGTCTGTACAGCGGTCGCGGTGCCCCGCAGGGGTTGGAAGCCCCGGGACTTTGCCGGGCTGAGGCCTGAGCTTAGGACGGGACCCCTGGGGCGCGCCTCCCCCCGAAAAGCTCTCACCCGAGGACCCGCTCCTTATTTTGAGCGCCTGAGCTGGCGGCGCGGGCGCTGCCCGTGGGGCTGGGGTCCGGCTCCGGCCGGGGGCGGGGGGGGTGGGGACGGGACCGGGCTCTCGCTCCCGCAGCCGCCCCCACGGAGCCGACGGGACGGGGGGGGGTCGGCGGGGCGCCGGCTCGGGGGGGTTGTGCCGGGAGGGGGCCGTCGGGGCAGGGGCCGAGCCCCCCGCAGCCGCTGCAGGTGCGGGCCGGGTCCCGCGGCGGCCCCCCCCGGCCCCCGGGGCGCCCGCCGCCCCGCACTCACATCCGGGGCCGGGTTTGCTAATGGGAGACGTAATTAACCCGGAAAAAAGCGACGGCGGAGCCGCGGGCACACCCCCTCCGCCGCCCGGCCCTCCTCCGCGGCTCGGCGTGCGCGCAGCCCGCAGCCCCCGGCCCGCTCCGGCCCGGCCATGCCCGGGGGGCGCAGCCCAGGGACGCCGCGGGGTGAGTGCGGGGCCCGGCGGGCGGGGGCGGCGCCACGCGGGGCCGTGGGGGGGTCCGCGGGGCCGCCGCCGTCGTGCCCGGGGGCAGCGTCCCCCCCGCAGCCCCTCCGGTCCGGGCGGGGATGGGGACGGGGACGGGGACGGGGCATCGCGGGGTCCCCCCCAGCATCCCGGGACCCCCCCAGCATCGCGGGGTCCCCCCCCAGCATCCCGCCGCTGCCGGCTGGGGCTGCCCGGCGGAGCCCCCCCCCTGCCCCCGAAGGGGCTTCCCGGGAGCGGGGTCGGGGCTGGCGGTGCCCGGTGCCGGCGGGCGGGCGCCTTCCCCGGGGCTCGGCTCCGGCCCGGGGACATCCCCGCGGGTCCGGGCCGTCGGGGCGGGAGCGCTGCGGAAGCCCCCCCCGCGGGGCTGGCGGCACCGGCCCCATGCGCTGGGGGCGGCCTCGCTGCCCGGGGGGGGTCGCGTCGCGGTCCCGCACCCCGAGGCTTCAGGGGCAGTGCGGGGACAGAGAGCGGGGGGGCGGCGAGGGCTGCTCCTGCCGCGGCGGCTCGCGTTTTTTGGGGGCGGGGTCCCCGCGGGGAGATTTGGGGGTGCGGAACGCACCGGCCCCTGCTGTGGGGCCGTGCTGCAAGGAACGGGTAGCAGAAGTGCAAGAGAGGATTTAATCTGCAGTTATGTAAAGCGCGTTCCCCAGACCGGGTGTTTCTGCGTGGTGAAACGGAGAAGTGTACCCTCGCTGCTCCCAGCCTGCTTTCAACAGGTTAATGATTTCGTTAAGGCACGTCTGGATCGAGCTGCTGGGCTGTTCCTACGCTGTCTCTGTCTTGTGTGCCTGCCACCAGACAGACGTCGATAGGGCAAGCTCTGGGAGCTCCTCTGCGGGGCAGGTCGAAGGAAGTAGTGCTGTCACCGCCGCGGCTCGCAGCCCCGCTGACACCGGCGGTCGTCCCGCACCCCGCGTGGCACCGGGGCGGCTTGGACAGACGGACGGGGAGAGGAGGAGGAGGAGGATGCCGTGACCGTCTGCAGGCACCGTGGGCCGCGTAGCAGAGCAAGGTGCCGAGGATTTGCCTCCAGCCAGCGCCTCCGCGGTGCTCCGGGTGGCAGGTCTGCAGGCTGCGTTGGCTTCCTGCTGCCAGGTTTCCGTGGGCAGCGCTCCCGTGGCTGTAGCTGCGCCCTGAGCACCGGGAGCGGGGTACAAAAGGGCACGGGCAGCCGCGGTGGGGCGGCGCTGGCGTCCTGGGGGTGCTTCCTGGAAAGTCTGGCACTGCAGCCGCACGTGAGGCCTTGGAGCCAACAGGAACCATGTAAGAGGGTTTGCATATCAGGATGGCTCCCTGCCCGCTCTGCGTCTTCCTGGGCAGCCGCCCTGCTTGGGGGCAAAGGCAGCGGCGTGCCTCCATCTCAGAATACAGGGGGAGGGGGTTTGGCACCTTGTTGTGCTGCAAATCTTCCTCTGTAGCTCGATTGCTCTTGTCATCCCATTAACCGAGCTTGAAAAGGGTTGGCTGTACGTTTTGGTGGGATACCATGGCCCTGGAAATGCTGGTCAGCCAGTCAGCTCTGAGGCTAGGGAGAACCCTGGAAGCCCTCGCTGTGCTGCTCTGCACATCAGTTCTTGAACTGGATCCGGGAGCAAGATCCTGCGGGCCTGGTTCAGTGCAGTGCTTGGGAAGGTCTCTGGGCTGTTGCTGGACGGCAGGTTAGCCTGCGTGAGTGAGGCCCAGGCATCGTGGCAAATCGTAGCTTCGAGTGCCCAGGTTTCCGTCACGGGTCTTGTCTGAAGCTCAAGCACCTCCTCCTGCTAGGTCTGCAGGGCTCGTTAGCACTTCTGAACAGCGATCATTTTCTGATTCTCTGCTCAATCCCTCTTATTCTCCCCCCCCAAATCTAGTCTTGTGGCCTTCCTATGGCAAAGGCAAGTTTGGGTCCTGCATACAAATATTTATAACTCCGAGTTTACAAAGCGCTGTGTAAATAGTAAACATTAGTGTCAACTGAGCTTGTTCTGGCCCTCGCGGAGTTCCCGCGCAGGAGGACCAAATACCCACATCCTGACAGAGCTGGAGCTGCTACTTTTGTCATTTTCCTATGGGAAAATGGAATTCCCAGCGGCCGCAGGGAGCCAGGCAGCCCGTGTGCCGTGAGGGGCTGGGAGCAGACGGGGAGCGGCACGGCCCCGGAGGAGGGATGGGGAAGATTCCTGCTCGCTGAGAGCAGCGCAGTCCGGAAGGCAGAGTTTGGAGCGATCGTTATCTCCTCTGCCCGATGATTTTTGCATATCCAAGTGCAATCTGAGGTCAGCTTGCACGGAAGAGTCGAGCTGCTTTGCGTGCTTTCAGGCGAGCCCCTGCTAATCCAGGATGGCGAGGGGGGAGATAAGGAGCCGCGGGAGGGATCCCAGGGGTCCGGCACCGCAGCCACGAGGAGCTGGGGACTCGCCCCTGAACTGCCTGCCAAAGCCAGGTGGTGCTGCACCCCACCTCACACCTTTCTCTTCCACTTCATAAGCAGAAATCTCTGGACTTTTGTAAGCAGCAGGAGGCGATTAAAGAAGCCTGGTCTGAACGTATTAGTACAGTTGAAGTCGACTGGGAATCTGTTTTATGTGCACTCCCCCACCCCACAAAAATAAACCCACAAAAAAGCAGTGAAATGTGAAGTGCCCACATAACCTTTGCATCAGCCAAACGTGTTGTTCTGAAACAATCCTTTCTACTGAAGCAGTGCAGTTTCCCCCCGCGCACAGCCACGATACCCATCTCTGGAGCGCTGACGTGACTCTGAGGTCCTGACGACAGGTTGCCTTGTGCGCTGCCACCTCTACCTCCGCAGCTGCACCGCAGCTCTTGCACAACACTTGCCACTCCGGGCCCCACTCCACTGCAGCTATTCAGCTCAAAAATAGTATTTCCTCCTTTTCTGCATGACATCTTTTATTTGTGCAGCCTCCTCTTCTGGCACCTGCACGAGGCACCTCCTTTTCTACCGGACAAACCGCACCAAGCTCAGCGTGCATCCTCTCGGCAACCGCTGCCTGCGTCCCCCGTAACCGGGGCTGGGGGCTCTGCCCGAGCTGCAGCTCGTGCCTGGCCAGCCCGCGGGTCTCCGTGCTGGTCCTGCTCCTGCTGCTGACGGGCAGCAGAGTGGCACGAGGTGCCACAGGGCTCCTCTCCCCGTGGCTCTGTGGCTGCTGTGCGCAGTGGGCGGGTGCTGCTGCCGGGTGTGAGCGGTGGCAACGCACACCCGCTGCCGCTGAGCCAAAGTGGCCGCTGCTCCCGTGGGGCGGCCAAGGGCGATGCTCAGTCTCGCCCACGTCTAGCTCCCACGGGGATGCGAGCAGAGCCCGTTCGCACGCACCCTGTCCTTGTGCTGCCCGCTCGGCGGGCGTCGCGCTGCGGCTGCCCGGGCGTTGGGCTGCAGCCCAGCTCTGCCGCCGAGCCGAGGGGCAACGCTGCAGAGGGTTTGTGCCCCGAGCAGCCCTGGTGACACGGCTGTGCCCCGTGGACATTGGTCATTGTTTTCCCTGCTGACTCTGCATCCTGGCTGCACACATTTTCTGCTGGAGTTGCAGATTGTTTTCCATTTCCTGGGAGTGTGCTCGGACTCTCTCTAGCGCGCAGCCTGCCGCGGGGTTATTTTTTGTTGGCAGTTCCCGGGGGCCTTGCGTTGCCCGGGGACCCTTGCGGCTGCTCTGCCCCATCTGGTGGGGCCGTGCTGGGGCACGGGGCTGTCCCTCGGCGTGGTCCATCCCTGCCCTGCGGACCCTGGCCGGCGCTGGCTGCAGAGCCTGGGGAGAGCCACGCTGTGCCGAGCACGCCCGGAGCTGTGCAGCCAGGCCGACGAGCTTTTGTTCAGCAGCGTGCGGTGATTGAGTCCATCTGTGGTTCCTGCAGGCACCCTGGTGTCCAAACTCCTGCAGTTCCTCCGCTGAGCTATTTCAGTCCTTGCTCACTGCTGTTCTGCCGGGCTCTTGCCTGCACCCGGGGCCGTCACGCTGGCACCCCCTCCTTGCCACAGAAGCGTGCTGGATGACTTCTGTGTTCGTCTGGCAGCTTCCCTGCAGCGCGACTGCATGGCGGGACAGTTTCATTTTGCTTTTACTGTGTTGGGCCGTGAGCTTTGGAGGCCTGGGAGAGGCAGCAGGAGTTTGGCTGGGAGCTGGGGACAGCTTGAGAAAAGGGACCTGCAGGAAGCTCCAGTGGCCGTGGGATGTGCCGCGGGGGGACGGGATGAGGAGTGAAGCCCCTGGCTGCTCTTTGGAGCCTTGTGCAGGCTTCTGCGCCCTTCCAGCATCCCTTGCTGGGGTGGTGGGACACATCTCTGCAAGGCCTCATTCCTCAGTGAGGGAGGCAGCTGGCACACCCGTTTGGATCAGTCCCGGCATCAGTCTCTTCCCTCTTTCCCTCTGTCATCTTTGTGCTGCGCACTGGGACGCGAGCTGGGGGCTGAGCCACCGCCCAGGAGGAGCTAACGGAGGCGGGGAGCGGGGCGCGAGCAGAGCACCCACCTCTCCCCTGCCCTGTCCCTCTCCAGGGTGATGCCAGAAGGAGCCCGGCATGCCGTACCTGGACCGACAGAACCGTATCTGCGGGTTCCTGGACATCGAGGAAAATGAGACCTGCGGCAAGTTTCTGCGGAGGTATTTCATCCTGGACACCCAGGCCAACTGCCTGCTGTGGTACATGGACAACCCGCAGGTAGGGCTCCGCGGCCGCGCTCTGGCCTCTCGCTGAGGTCGCTCCCTGCAGCTGCCCGGCGCGGGGGTCCCGTCGCTGCGCCGCTCTGCCAGCCACGAGCCTGTTCTCCCGAGGTGACGCCGGGTGTGCCCGTCCCCGTGCTGCTCGGGCGGGTTTGGCTCGGCACCGAGAGGCCGCTCCGCAGCAGAGGGTTTGGTGCCGCCTGCTCTGGGTGCCCTGGGGAATCTGCCCTCCCGCCACGGATTCTGCGTGGCGTATTAAGTGATGCAGAAAGGAGGCCTTCTCCGCACAAAAAAAGTGGAATATAAAAATATAAAAAAAAGAGCAGACTGGTGAGGGCACGCCTGGTGTCAGGGACAGCAGTGTGTCACGTTTGTGCCTGTTCCACCGCAGATTAACGAGAGGGAAATGCTTTTTGCCTGACAGCAGCACGAAGCGCAGGGCTGGGGCTTTTCCCCCCATCTATTGCTTGTGCTCATTTTGTTTTCCAAGTCTGGGGTTGAATTTTCCACTCCTGCCGCCTCATCCAAAGCCTGGTGAAGTCTGCAGGGAAGCTTTGGGTTTCTCCCTGCTTGGGGTGAAGCTGCTGGCTTGTGGAGCGGCAGCGGTGCTGAGCCTGGCCCCATCTGGAAGCAATCTGTCATTTCCAAGTAGCCCGGGCTGGTTCCTGCGCAGGGCTTTCTGAGGAAGCAGCAGCGCGGTGGGATTACATCTGTTACCAGCCTGGGTCGCCAGCGGTCCTGAACTCTGCATCTCTTTGGACATCGCATCCAAAGAAAATAAACGCGGAGTTCCTATTTGCACGTGCTTGGCTGCGCGAGCAGCCCCAAGGCCGCAGCAGCGTCTCCTTCCTCTGCCCGGCCCCGCTAGCGATGGGCTGGAGGCTGCCACGGGCTGCGCTGGGCAGGAGCCGACGTCCTGGCACGGTGTCGGGTCTGGCACCCCTGTGGCCCAGCTGCTGTGGTCTCCAGCCCCCCCCAGCAGCACTTTACGCCAGCAGAAGCAGTTCACACCTTGCAGGAGCCTTCGGAAGCGCTGTGCCAGCGTGAGGTGCCGCACGTCCCCAGCAGTTCGTGTCTTGGTGTAAAGGCGGCGAAAACAGGAAGGATAAAAGGTCCTAGAAAATACTCGTCGGCTTGGAGCGGCGTCACGTGGCAAATGTTCTCAGCGCTTGGGGCAGCTGAGTCCCTGCCTGGTGCGATGCCTGCTGCCTCTGGGGGCTGCCCTGGTGCTTGCTGTCAAGCTCAAATGGCTAAGAGCCAAAGCTGAGCTCTAGGACGAGCCTCCTGGTGCTGCCGGTGGTCTGGGCAGGCACCTGCCCCCCGATGGGCATCTCCCCGCGGCTTCTTCAGCGGGGAAGGAGAAGTGCCCGGCCACAGGGCCAGCAGCCGCCTGGCGGGCGGTAGCGCAGCCTCGTGCTCGGGGCCAGAGCTCGGCAGGGCGCTGCTGGGAGGGACGGGGGCACGGGAAAGGTGGGTGCTTGGAGAGGGGCAGCGACCGAGCCGGGAGCACGGCTGGCGCTTTCGCCGCTTGGCCCTAAAGATGCTGAACGTCAGGCGCTTGGCTCGCCTCTTGCCTTCTCCCTCTCGTTTCACTCCCGTTGCTCGTTTTGTGTTTTGCAGAACCTGGCCATCGGTGCGGGTGCTGTCGGATCTCTGCAGCTGACCTACATCTCCAAGGTAAGGGCAGCGGGGCGGGGATGCCCTGTGCTGTTCCCTTACCCCGCAGTGCTGCAGGGAGAGGCGCGATCCTGCCCCGTCCCCGTCCCCCCTGTGCGCATCAGGGGCGTGGGAGGAAGAGGAACCGCTCTGCGGTGAGGAAGGGGTCGGCGCCGGATGGGAGCACGGCATCAGTGGAGTTGGCGGGGGCTGGGGCGGGGGCACCGAGCCCCGCTGCAGCCTGCGCCGGCCGGGGACGTGCCCAAGCCCTGCGGGAGGTGCCGTAGAGATGGGGACGGAGATGGCCCCACGGTCCCTCTTGCTGTCAGGCAAAAACGGTGCAAAACCCAGCAACTGCCACGCAACCTGGTAGCACGGAGCCGCGGGCACGGCTGTGTGCAGCTGCCTCCCTCCCCGTGCCACCCGCTGCACCCTGCTCCTGCTGCGTGGGGGCTCGCAGCCCCTGCACCGGGTCCCGCTCGTCATCGGAGCCGGGGAGAGAATCGAACAGATCTCCGTGTTCCTGCTGAATCATGATTTATAAATTAAGCTCAGATGAAGCAATGCTGGGAGGCTGAGCCTTCCCCGTTTCAGAAAGAGCCGCACTTATAAATTATATACGTCTTAGTCTGTTTGAAAATTGCTGTAGGACAGCATTTGGTCACAAACTGCAGGACTGGGTTATGCCCGTGGCTCTAACTACCAGCTCTAAATACGCCAGAAAAATGGAGGTTTGCTTGAGAAAACATATTTAAAGCATTATAGACTGGCGCGGAAGGAGGAAGCCTGTCAGAATAAATACTCCATGAATGCTGTGCTTGGAGCCCCGGGGAATATTATTCTTATATAAACGATCCCTACTCTTTAGGGAGAAACCACTGCTATTTTCCTTCAATTTTCTTAATTGCTGACAAGAGCGACAATGTTAGTCCGGCAGAAACGCGTACTTCCAAGGCCCTTGAAAGCTTTCTGCTCTTCGCAGTGCAGCTGGTGCCTCGGGGGGACGGCGGCGGACGAAAGCCCGCTCTGGTGCTGACCTTCCCTCGGGGCTGCCCGCCCGTGGGCTGCGCGGTGCCGGGGACGGGCGGCTTCCCGCGCTCACCCAGCAGTGCTGCAGCTCGAGAACTCGCCCTGGGGACACACCGAGCCCCGGGCCGAGTGCCGCGGGGGGCTCTGGGCTGGGACGACGGAGCACGGTGCCCGAGGGGCAGCACAGCGGTGCCGCTGCAAAGCGCGTCTGCCTGGGCGGTGGGGAGCAGGGGCTGGTGTCCGAGCAAAGCGGGCGCTGGGGTCGGCGTCTCGAGGCTGTGCTGTCAGCCAGGGGCACGGCCGGTGCCTGGGGAGCGCCAGCTTCCCCTTGGTCTCGTGCACATGCATGGAAACTTCCACCTCTCTGGCACGTTGTTAGCTTTTGTGGTTATCCTTCATTTTTTCTTTCGTTTGTTCTGTCGCAGGTCAGCGTCGCCACCCCGAAACAGAAACCGAAAACTCCGTTCTGCTTTGGTAAGCGAGGGGACAGCAGTGGGGCCCGGGTGTAGCGCGGGAGGAGCGGCAGCACGGGCGCACGCTTGTCCCAGAGCAGCAGCATTGCCTTGGCAGTGCCTCACCGCGGGGGCTGTGACCCCGCACAGCGACCGCAGCACGCAGCGCGTTCCCACCTGGGTGCGCTCCCCGAGGGGCTCTGCCTTCTCCGTGCTGCGGAGCCCACCAGGACGGGGCTGGGGAGTGCCGGGGCAGCTCTGGTAGCACAGCGGGGCCCGCGGCTGCTTCCGCCAGAGCTTGTGCAACCCGAAACATCCCCGGCGCTGCGGTGCAGAGGTCCCCGGAGAGCTTCCCCTGGCCCACATCCAGCAGGCAGCGTTGCTGCGGGGCCAGAGGGACCCGTCCCCAAGGAGTTTCCCAGACCCTGCCTGGGTCTGCGTGCACGATTTGTAGGAGAGCTAAAAGTGCTGCGGGAGGGAGTGCCTCAGATGGTTGAGTCCTGGTTTGGGCCATGCCACAGCCTTGGCCTAAGGTCCCTGCGTGGCTTCAGTGGCACTGGCGCTCAGCCGTGGTGTAGGGGTGCTGCCAAACAGCTGCCGCGTCCCCGCTGCCCTGGGGTTACAAGGGGCAACCGTGCAAGAGGCTACAAGAGCGGTGTCTGCAGGGTGCTCTGGGATCAGGAGCTGAGAGCTGCTGCCTTGCAGAGTTACAAGTTTGTTCTAATAACGCTGAGCACTGAGCGGGGTTCCCTAACTCTTCTGTTTCCCTTCTCTGACAGTTATCAATGCGTTATCTCAGCGCTACTTCCTGCAAGCCAGTGATCAGAAAGACCTGCAGGACTGGGTGGAGGCTCTCAACCGGGCCAGCAAGATCACGGTAGGTCGTGCCGTGCCCTAGGTCGTGCTGTGCCTGTCTCTGCTGGAGACGTCCCCATCCCCGGGAGCTCTGTGGCTCTTCTCCCGCTGTCCCTCCCGCTGGTGGGGGCTGCACGTAACCGATTCCCTGCTGCGGCTGTCAAAGGGCTTCTTTCTTGTGCCACAGTAATTTCCTTAATCCTTCTCCTTCCCGGAACACTGGGTCTTGTGATGAGGCGCAGCAAATGCGCTGCGTGGTGGGGCATCGCGGGGCTTGCTCTGAAGGAGTCGGGGTACCGCAGCCTTCTGCGTGCCCGGCATCAGCGCGGCCACTGGTCAATGCTGGTAGGACGTGATGGATAGTTTAGGATTGGGGCTCATCAAATAACCTTTTTCCTTGTACTTTTTGTTTAAAATCGCTGGAGCGCTGTGCTGTAGTCCCTGTGTGAAACTCATCTGCAAGACCAGGCCTGGCTGGTATTTTCTTTTTCATCTGCGAATGCATTAAATGTGACAACCTCTGCACCCGAAGCCAGCAAACTGCCTGCACAAGCTCTGGCTTGTGCCGCCTGCCCCCCTTTAGGGGCTCAGGTGCTGGTGTCCCACAAACCAAACCTCCACAGAGGGGTGGGAGGCAGGGTGCTGAGCCGCTGGGCTGGCAGCGGGGCGGCCGGGGCTGCAGCTCCTGCCTCGAGCTGATGCACTGCGCCCGTGCCCGCCCTCCTGCGAGCAGCGGCTCGGGGTGGGAGATCGTGGCCGCCCCCCTCCCTCTGCCCATGCTTCTCCTTGTGCCCGGGTTTCCTCCGGCCGCTCTGTGCTGCAACGGCTTCCAAGGTTTGGTGTCGGTCCCCAGGGGCACAGGGGGCTGTGGGGAGAGCGTTTGGGGTTTAGACCCTCGGCAGCCTCTCATCGTTCTCCCCGCACGCTGAGCAGGGCTGGGGGCTCCCCCAGCATGGGGGCACCCCGGCCGTGTGGGCATCTGCACCCAGCGCAGGCCGATACCTGTGGGACGGGAGGATGGGGCAGGGGTTTGGGCGCTGCTCCCAGTGCCGAGGCCCAGGTTCAGCCTCCGCTTCTCACGGGGACTTTGCTCTGGGCGCGTCGCCCGGTTCCTGCTGCTGCTCGGGCGGCTCCGGGCGCGAGGCTCGTGGCGGCTGCGGGGACGAGGACGGGGGCAGTGGGTGCTGCTCTGCTCTGCTCTGCGCGGGGAGGACGCCTTCCCCTGTGCATTGGGCCAGCGGGGAGCCGCAGCCGCTGCCCGTACGCAATGTCCCTGCGCCCGCATGGCGAAACCGCTTCCTGCAGCTCCCCGGCACCGCTGCGCGGGGCTGAGGCAGGGGCCGGCACCGGGGAGGGGCTGAGCTGCTGCTGCTGCGTGCGGAGGGCAGGAGGGTGGCCCGGAGCCCCCGGTTAGTGCCGTTAGAGAAGCGGGGGTGCTGGCCGGGGGGGAAGCTTGGCCGCCCGCTGTTCTTCCCAGAGCTGGGAAACCGGGTGGGAGCTGGGAGCTGTGTCCCTGCCCGTGGTCCTGTGTCGTGCAGACGCAGCCTGCCCGGCGTGTCGGTGTAAAATAGCACCCGGCCGTCTGTGGGGCCCTGCGGACGTGCTGCAGCTCAGCCTCGTTAGGCGGCTGAAAGCTCCTCATTAAGTCTGGCTCGGAGTGGGGCCAATTAAAGGAGCAAGTGTCCCACAGATGCGCTGGGCTGCAGAGGCAGGTCGCAGGCTCCTGCGAGGTGATGCCGAGTTATTCACCGCCTCCTGTCTCACTGCCTCCTGTGAACCGCCCGGGTGGGGCCGTGCCCTCCTTAATTGGGGTGTCCCTCCTTAATTGGGGTGTCGCCTCCCTTTATTTTTCTTAAAGGGCCGTTGCTGGGTGCAGGTGGGGAGGATGATGCGGCGGTGCCTGGAGCAGCTCCGTGGCCTTCAGCCGCTTCCTTTGTCCTGCAGGTGCCGAAGGGCGGTGGCGTCCTGCCTGCTGCAGAGATCACGAAGCCCCCGGCGGTGCCGCAGGCGCAGGATAGGAAGCCTCAGGTTGCCTACAAAACCGAGATCATCGGGGGCGTGGTGGTGCACACCCCCATCTCCATCAACCAGGTGAGCGTCCCGGCCGCGCTGCTCTCCGGCAGAAGTGCCAAGTCCTGCTGGTGGCGGCCCTGGGGAGCCACGAGAGCAGCAGAAAGCGCACGGGTGTGCGAGGCTGCTCCTTGTGAGCCTGCGGGCTGCAGCTCGGGCCGGGTTTTGGAGCTCCGCTGCAGGGACGAGAAGGCTGAAACCGGGAATTAATGCGGAGATGTCTCAGAGCAGAGGACTGCGAACCTTGCAGCAGGGCTGCAGGCTGGCAGCTGGTGCCCGCTCCCACGCCGTGTCCCTGCTCTGCCACTCGGCTGCAGGCTCCGGGCTGGGTTGGATGTGACACCAGCGTGGCACTTTGTGTCCGCTCCCAGCGCTTTTAGAGCGGCTGGTAACGGGATAGGCAGGAAGGTGGCAGCTTCCTTCGTGACGGGCGAGGGCACCTCTGCCACAGCCACGCTTTGTGCCCTGTGAGTGTCAAGCAGCACAAGGAATAGAGAAATACTGTTAAATACCCAGCAGTAATGGGCTCTGTTGTTCCCTAACCCGTGTGCTGGAGCAGCAGAGCTCGTGGACACGGCCCTGGGAGGCTTGGTGATGTCCCCATGGATGGAGGCTGTGCTGGCCTGCTCCAGCCGGGAAGATTTGGGGTGAAGGGGCAGCAACGCACGATGTGGGGTCCAGGGGGAGGCGGTTTCTGGTTATGGGCTGCCGGGAGGCTGGTTTGCGTTTTTCATTTCTGGAAGCCAGCTCAGTGCCTGCCAAACCTTCCCACTCGGTGTATAAATAGCTGCACTTAGCACCTTGAGCACCTCTGCTTTGTCTCGCTCTGAATTATGAAGAGATGGGGGGGGTGAGGAGGAGGGGGAACCTGCTGCCCCTGCTCTCTGGGCACCCCACAGCACCACCTGGCTCCGGATCCTGCATCGAGGTGCTTGGGGCAGGGGGACCACGTGCTGCCGCCCCCATGGGAGCAGCCAAGGGGCCGGTGGGGATTTCTCCGCAGGGAGGCAGGTGGAGGGACAGGCTCGTACCCGGGGTGGTGGCTGGCACCGCATCCCACGGTCCTGCAGTCCCCTGCCCTCCACTCGTGGAGGGGGAGCACGGCCACTGGTGGCCCCCGCCTCCGGGTGCTCAGCAGCCGGCTCTGGCTCCCGACGGCGGCAGCACTAAAAATAGAGCAGGAATTAAATCATCGCAGCACTTCTTGCTGCCGGGCGCTTCGCACGCTTCCCCATCTGCGGGGGCTGCTGGGGAGTGGGGCCGCGCGGGGCCGGGGCTCGCGGCCACCCCTCCCTGGTGCCCCTGAGCAGTGAGCTTGCCTTGCCCTCCTCCCCCTGCCACAGCTGCCCAGAAGCGGCGAGCTCCATCCTCAGCCCTTGCCTGCCTTTTCTTTCACAGAGGAGCTTTTTTTGGAGGTGATGCGTCAGCTGCTGGGCTATTTTCTGCGCTCTTGCTGCTTGCCCTGGGGTGAAATGGCTATTCTTCCTGCTGCAGCTTCCTGGGCACGCTCGTGGTTTCCTGGTCCTGCCCTGGGGTGGACGGTGCTGTCCCCGGGCAGCTCGGTGACTGTGGGGGGGCCCCTGCCCCTGCTGCACCCCCAGACCTGCAGCAGCATCGCCCCAGCTCCTGGGTCAGTGCCCACGTCTGCCCGGGGGGGTGGTTTGGGCACGGAGAGCTGCCCTGCTCGGCGGGGCTGGTGCCGACCCAGGGGAAGGTCTGGGGTGCCCGGCTGCAGCTCGGGGCCGGCCGAGCTGCTGCTCGTCTCTGCCCTGGAAGAACCAAACACCGCCCCGAAGGTGCTGGAAGGAGCAGCGCGAGCGCGGGGCAGGTCGCTGGTTAACCGCACCGGTACTCGCTCAGGCGCGGGTGCCATATAAGGCTGGCTGCTATGGCAATTCGCAAACCTCAGCCTCAGAGCAGAAGGAAGGGGTTGGAGGGGCAGGAGGGAAGGAGATGAGCACAGAGGTTTCATCTCGAGCCATCCTCCGCGCTGCCGTGGGGGGGGGAGGGCCGGCGCCGCGGGGAGCACGGCGATGCTGGCTGGGGGCAGCGGGGTTTTTCTACCTGAACTCCAAACATCGCGGTTTCCTTCGGGGAAATGCTGGCTTGGCTGTGAGAATGTGGAGTGGAGACTTTATTGCTCTCCTGAGCAGTTTATTCCCGTGATATATTGCTTTCTCTAGCTGGAAAGCGTCCCTGCCTTCCAACTTGGGTTTGTCTGGCTCCAGTTTCCAGCCGGTGGTTTTTGTTCTGCCTCCTGCCAGATGAAAGAGCTCTCGTACCTTGCCTTTCCCCCAGGACCTCTCTCTGTTGCAGCTGAGTCACTTCTCAGGGTTTGATAAGCCAGGCAGATGAAGTTCAGCTCCCCTGCTGCAAGGGATTTCCTCAGCCCTCGAATCCCCTCTGTTTTTTTTGTAGCCTTTCCAATTTCTTAACATTGTTTTTAACACGTGGGCACCATAATGGTGAGTTGTACTCCAGCAGCAGTCTGTAAAGCCGAATGCAATGAGAGAAAATCCTCTCTCCTCTCATTCATTACCGTGCTCGTGTCCAGGCACTGCAATCAGCCCTTTGCATGCAGTGCTGTGCTCAGGGCGTGCTCTGGGTCGCCCTCCCCTCCAGCTTTCCATCGGGGAGTTCCCCTCCCTGCTTTCTCCGTGCCCCCCCGGGTAACCGCGCTCTCCTTTGCAGAATGGAGGGGACGGGGCAGAGGGCAGCGACCTGGCCGCCCACCCGCTGCTGCGGCGCTCGCAGAGCTACATCCCCGTCTCGGCCACCAAGCCGCCCGCCGGGCCCCCTGCCATCAAGAGCGGCTACTGCGTGAAGCAGGGGAACGTGGTGAGTGCTGGGTGCCTGCGGGGTGGCTGGCGCTGGGCTGCTGCTTCCCCTGGCTCGGGGGCGCTCCGGATGCCACCAGCATGTCCCCGGCACGGGGAGAGCGCAGGGCCCGGCACCGAGGGGTTTCCTCATCTGTTTTCCAGAGGAAGAGCTGGAAGCGCCGGTACTTTGTCCTCGACGAATTTTCCATCAGTTACTACAAGTGCGAGCAGGTGAGCGGCCCCCACCCCTGCCTGCGTCCGGCTGCTCCCCCAGCAGAGCCCTGGGGCTGCTCCGTCCTGCGCTGGCGCAGGAGGGGGGTGCTCGCAGGCGCACCCCGGCACCAGCAGCCCCGCGGGGTGCCCCAGCCCACCCTGGTCTCCTCTCGTCTCCGCAGGACAAGGAGCCCTTGCGTTCGATTCTCCTGAAGGACGTGTGCAAGACCCACGAATGCCTGGTCAAGTCTGGGTAATGCTTCCTCCTGTGCCCCTCTCCTGGCTGCTCCTGCCGTAACCCCACGTTGTGCTGGGGGCCGGTGCAGCCCCCCTGGCCCCAGTGTGCCGAATGTGGGATGCTCATCCCAGGGAGACAAACGCCTGCCTCGCTGCTGCTCCTGCTCCCGAGGCTGCCCTGCTCTCCCACCCACCCTCGCTGCCTCGCAGGGCCGGGGCTTGGTGCATTCCCCAGCATCGCTCTCGCTGTGCTGAGCCCTGGTCTGACGACGCGCTCCCCTTGCGGCGCCCGTGCTGCTGCTTCGTGGAGGCTGGGGGGTGTCGGGGGGCCAGCGGGGGGGCTGAGCAGCCACGGGGGGCTGCGGCAGGGAGAGGGCAGCGTGCCCTGAGGGATGTTAACGGGGAGCTGGGGGGGCCCGGCCAGGCGAGCACGGGAAGGAAACCCAACGCCCTCTCTCGGGGAGCCCCGGGGCAGTTTGCTGCCGCTCGGCGGGTGCGCGGCTGCGGCTCATGAGTGCTCGCTGCTGTTTCACAACCCTGTAACGCCGCCTGCTTCTCCCCCCCAGCGCTGCGCAGCCCTCCAGAGGGTCCTGGGGGTGGGCACCACAAGAAGTATACAGGCCTCAGCAAAATGCTGAAGCATTCCGGATGTGTTGCCCTTCCTTGGTTTTTGCTCAGAGGCGCATCCAGAGTCCCCTTCTCCCATCCCTTCCCCTCCAAATCCTGAATTCCCCCGTTCTTCCCTGGAAACCCTCTCAGCTGGAGTGGGGGCAACAGGGGGACCCCTTCTCGGGGCAGCGGGTCCTTTGGCACCCCCGTCCTGCGGTTCACTCCTGCGTTATTCCCAAGTGTCTCGTGGTTGCTTTCTCCAGACATTCTTCAAACATCCCGGTTTTGGTTTGCTCTTAAGAAACTTCTTTTCCTTCAGCTTCCCCAAGCAGGCTGGGGAAACGTGGATGCAGGATATTGTCATTCTGTTCTCCTCCTTGTGCTGATAGTCATCTCTGTGGCAGAGGCGTGCTCGCACAGCTCTTATCTCTCTAGATTAAGGAGTATGAGGCCCTGCACAGTAAATAGCATCATATGACAGAAGAACAAAGGTGTTCATAAAGCAGCTGAAAGCTGGGTACAGGCGTATTCCTTAAACTATCACAGGTGGCTACACAATGTCTTGGGAACAATTTTATTGCAGATAACGCTGATAAAATCAAAGTAACTTGAAGATTTGCAATGAAAATGAACTATGAAAACAAACTTCTTTAGCTCAAGTAAAAATATAATTCATTAATATAGCTTTGTATCAGTTATTCTTAAGAGTCCAAGTTTAAAATGAGACTGGGGATTCCGGGTCTGGGGAGGGGGCAGAGGCTGAACTGCAGGCTGCAGGAGCTGAAATGTTTGTGGATAGAGGTGGTGGTCCCTGGGGAGCTGGGCTTTCGTTACCAAAATCCTGATGAGATTGCTTGCCCTAAATGTGTCTTTCCCCAGCACTCTCTAGGTGTGAGGGTAAATCTGTCATTTTGCTATCCACGGTGACGTCTGGGTAGTGACTGTCTCTTTCTTGCTGTTCCTAGTGACCTCCTGATGCGGGACAACCTCTTTGAAATCATAACGAGCTCCAGGACCTTCTACATCCAGGTAAGGCAGCCGAAGTGAGATGGTTCCTGAGCCGAGGATGGGTGGAGGCGGTCAGCAAGCCAGGGCATTGTCAGGCCTCTAGTTTACTTTTCTAGGCAGTAAATTCCACTGCTGACAGCCAACGCAAGCCACCCTCCTCTAACCAGGACGTTCCCCAGCAGCCTCAGCCAGCAAACATCAGCGGATGAGCTCGTACACGACTGCCCGGCTTCGTGGCACGGGCAGCGGGGAGGACTGCCGGGTGGTTTCACTTCTCCACTGGGGCTTATTTATAACAGCAGCTACTTGTGCGAGCAGGAAAAAGCAGAGACAAAAGCACGCGGTGATCCGATGAGCATCCCGAGCGTGCGGGGCTGTGTCTGCACGCCCTGGGTGCTGCAGATGTGGCCAGCCACCCCCCCCCCCCCCCGCCGCCTCCTTCCTTGAACGCTTTGTCCATTCCTCACACAAAACGCTGCGATGTGCGCGGCCGCCCGTCTGCAAGTGAGGACAGGGTGGTGCGGTCACTTCTGAGCAAGCAAGAGGTAGCAGCAGCTGCGCTGGGGTCCGCGGTACCCCGTGCATCGGTCAGCCCGACGCCGTGGGGCTGGGAGGCGCGGGGGGGGGACTGACGCCTGGCTGCTGTGGTTTGCAGGCGGACAGCCCCGAGGACATGCACAGCTGGATCCGCGCCATCGCAGGGGCAGTTCAGGCCCTGAAAACCCGCCCGAGGGTAGGTCATATCCTTTCTGCTTCGTATTTTGTGTCAAATAATGATCACGTCAACTCACAAGATGCCTACTTCGGGCCTGTGTAAACGCTCGGTTAGCCCGTTTCGGGGTGAGGTGCCTGCCGTCCCTGCGTTTGCTTGCCAGTCCCTTGAAAAGGATTGAAAAGTGAGATTCGGCTTCCAGGCTGGCCCTGGCTGAGCCCTGCTCTGCTCTCGGAGCTTTCTGATGGCAAGGGGCCATTGAATTCAGACTGTCAGTTTGCTTAGCTTTTCTTTCCTTTCTGCAGAGCATGCAGAGGGCCCAATTCTGGTCCCCAGAGCTCTGCAAATTGCTCACAGCAGCTGCTCGCGCACACACAAACAACCAGCACTCACTCTGCATCTGTCCCTGCAGGAAATCTCCTTCATGAGGTCCTGCTCCATGACCAAGCCAGCCCCTTCCCAGCAGAGGCAGCCGGCGGAGGAGAGGAAAGCGCTTTGCAAAGCCCCCTCGACCTCCTCCTGGCAGCCGTGGACGCCGGTGCCCCAGGCGGAGGGGAAGCAGCCGGCGCTGGCGGAGGTGCCTGTGCAGATGAGGGACGCGGTGTTCGTGCCGGCGTTCACCGAGCGCGATGTCGGTGCTGTGCCGGGCCAGCGCCTGCGGCACAGGTCGGAGCCGCAGCACTTCAAGGAGAAGTCCTTCGCCTTCGACCTGGACGATGAAAGCATCCGGACCTCCGACGTCTGACGGCGCCGAGCCACAACGCGGCTGCAGGGCGCGGGGACTTCGGGACGCGTGGCCACTGCCGCGCTGGTGGGGCTGGGCGAGCTGGTCTCCTCGGTACTTCTGCCCAGCCCTTGGGACCTAGCCTGCCCCATTGCCTCGGCTGGGACAAGATTTGGCTCCTTTCCTCCACCGCCGCTCCTTCACGCGGCGCCGGGCTGGGCCAGACACGCTCCCTGGTGCCTGTGCTCCGCTGGGAGAAGCGGGGCTCCCGTCCTGCTCCCCCCTTGGTTGTGTCTCGGTGAGCCCGGGGGCCGTGGTCTGGCAGCGGCTGGCTGAGGTAGTTTGGGGTTTTGGCGAGCCGCCTCCACCCCGGGCGCTGCGTGCCCCCTGCATGGGGTGGGAAGCGCCAGCTCCCCACTGCCCAGTGGAGGGGTGTCCTCTGCAGCAAATGCATCATTTCTCCCCAAAAACAACCCTGGAAGAAACAGCAGGAGGACTCAGAAGCAGGAAAGGGGGGGAGTGAGGTGGCCTTTCTCGTTTCTGGATAAACGTTTTTCTCCCCTTTTGTGCTGCTCAGTCTTCCCCCGGCACAGCCAGGGAGCCGCACCACGGTGCAGCTGCGCTCGGAGCAGGAGAAGCGCTGCAACTTTCAGCGCTGACGACGTTTTTTTCCAGGAGACCAGCTCTTTACCCTGCTCGACTAATGGTGTATTGGCAAATCTGTTTGCTTTTAATTCCTTCTTTTTATATCTGTCGCCACTGCTAAGCTCCAGCAGACTCCCTGCTCAAAGCCCTCTGCAAGGTTTTAGCGATTTTTAAATGGGAGCTGCTTCTGGGCAGGCTGCCGGTGCCGCAGCGACCGGGGGGCAGGAGTATCCTCAGGTATGTCTTCAGTTCTGCACTGCATGCATTTAGGCACCAAAGAGACGTGCCTGAGTGGTGAAGTGCTTTTAAGAAAAAGCAACAAAAGCCGAGTGTTTAATGAAACTCGGAAGACTCGTCCAACTGGCCTGTTACCCGCCTTGAAATGAAAATGAGCAGAACCTTTTTAAGCAATGTGAGCCGGCCATTTCCATAACCAAATAGGCTCATGTAGGAGGTGTGACAAATAGCGCACAGAAAATTGAAGTGAGATTGTCCGATATCTTCACCCCAACTACGCCTGTGTACTGCCTTGGACACCGGGAAGCAGCACGCCGCTCCTGGCTGCTCACTGAGGGCCACAGCTTGCGTGGCTGTGACTTTGTGAAAGCTGCATCCAGCCCATTGAAGCCTAGGTGCTGCTTCAGCCTCGTTCCGAGGGTCCCTGTCCAGGCCTGAATCACACCCAGAACGAGGGTTGTGCCGTCTCTGTGCCTCTGGGTATCTCTGCGCCGAGTGCACCCCCCCGGTGCTCGCGGGAACCGAGCTGCCCCCGACGCAGGCACGCTCGTTGCTGTCTGATAAACCAGGGTGTTGCAGCTGAGAAAGCAGGGGGGCAAGTGTGGGAGCTGCACGGCAAGCCTAGCAGTGCGTGGAGGGCTCTGGAGTTAGCAAGGCTTCCCTTCACTATGTACTAGTTGTTATTTTTTTTTGTCATTACATGTTCTCTGCTTTGCAAAATCTGCTTAATGTGCTCCCCAGAAGCAAAAACTCTGATTTGTCCCTGCCCCTTCCAGGTCTCCAGCTGCTTAACAGCTGTGCTTTAACCCAGCTCAGACTCGGCCTGGGATCGAGTGGGGTTTTATCACCGCCGAGCTCCGAGACGTTGGTTAGCCCCGCCGATCTGAGCGGGATCCGAATCGCCTCCTCCCGCATCCATCTCGTTCAGCCGAGCTCTGCTGGCAGTCCCCAGCTGCCGGGCTGGCAGGGCGGGAGGGCTGGGTGCAGGCCCACGGCCCTGGTGCTGGTGTTGGAGACGAGGCCCAGAGGGGGGAATTTCGTAGCTTGGCCGTGCCCTGCGGGTTTTTCTCTCCTGTCCCTTCGCACCAGCCTGCACCAACCGTGCTCTGTACAGAAAGCGTGGTCGCTTCGGGGAGGCTTTGTGCTCAGGCCTGCGCCTTTGTGCCCGCGGCAGGACGGGGACGCGTGGCTCCGAGGAAGGGGAGGCGGTGGCAGTGCCGGGGGCGGGCGCAGTCTGAACGTAGAGGCGTTTTCGTTTTTCACAGAATCGGTTGACCAACACGTGACTTGATAGCAGTATGTTGTCAGATGGCATTATTTTGCTTTCCCGTGGTCTGTTCTAGTCCACGAGGAGCGGCTAAAGGTACACTTTATACAGCCTGTGTGAGGCGGCGAATGGGGCCTCCCGAATCCAGTGGGCGAGAGTGGCTCAAAGGGATTTTGTGTGGAAATCCTGGAGAAAATTGAAGCTATGAAAATGAGTGGGAATCGATGCAAATGGTACTGGGAGAATGTTAATATTTGTTATTTAATTGTAGAAACCTAGGTTATGCTGTTCCTTTCCCTTTTTGCTTTATTTGCACTAGTGTTTGAATTTTTTTCTCTAGGCTGACTTGCTGTTTGGCTAGTTAGATGTTCTCTTTCAAAAAATGTTTTAATAATTTGGTAAGACTATCAATCATAAAGTTACAGCACTTAGCGATATCAGCACTCTGACCTCATTTCTGGAAAACATTAAACGCACGGGGACGATGGTTACTTTGTGCAAGGCTTCAAAAACACAGAGTACCAAGTATTTTTGTTGCTTGATAATTGCAAAGTTTCCTCGGGCCTGGGATGGTAAAGCAGAAGCTTGTTGCACAATTACAGTTAATTATCCAGGAGGAGAAGCTACCAGTGGCTCCAGTGCGGTTGCAACATTCTCGTTTCTCTCATTCCCACCCTCCCTCCGTCTTCAGGACAGCGTGACGGCCTCGGCGGTGGCACGTGAATGTGGGACTAAAGCCACAGAGCCGGCCCGATCCGTGATGGTGATCCCCTTCCGCAGGTGGGGTACCGGCGGGGAATTTCTCTCCTATCCCAAGGACAGACAGAAACACGGCCAGACCTCGATCGGTGCCCCGTGTCCTGTAGGTTTGCCTCTTGGCCCTCTGGTGATGGGGTGAATGCATCGCCCTGGCAGCTGCCCCGTGTCCTGCGTGGGCCCCTTGGGAAATGAAGTTTGTGCCAAGTTTTCCCTGCTTTAGTAGCGAGTGCGGGTTTAAGGTATGTTGTACAGAAAGAGTGAAGTGAGGAATGGGTTTGCTTTTTCTGTATGAAAACTCCCAAATGGTTTCAGCCATCGGTCAGTGCTGGCTGCATGCTCCAAGTGCTCTTAGGGACCGGGATCCCTCGCCGGGCGATGCTCCACAGCCCGTGGTGTCGATCGTCTGCCTCTCGCGTGTAAATGCTGGCTGCAGGAGATGGAACTCCCTTTTTTTTGCCCTGTGTTTTTAAATAAAGAAAGAAATCCCAGTTGCTTTTCCAGGCTGTGCATTGGCATTGTGTATTTTGGGTTGCAAGTCCTGAGGGGGGTCAAATGCCATCCCTGCTGATGTAAGATCCCCCAGATCTTACTCAACTTGAGCACTTCCATAGGTAAGTGTCCCAGTAAAACTCTTGCTTTAAAACTGTTTTTTCTTTTTAATATTACATTTTCCAGTGCGGACTAGCTGAGCACGTTTCTCGTGGTCATTTGCAGTCTGTGCTGTGTTGACCAGGAGCGGAGCAGGGTCTCCGTTTTTCAGGACTCCTTGAATAAATAGACAACAGAGGAGGAGGCTGTGAAATAACTTCTTCTCAGACCAGCCTAGGAAACCCCTGCTGCGACCGGTTGCAGCTGGGGGCATAAACAACAGCAAAAGTGCAACGGGAGCAAACTTTTCCCAGTTACTGAGAGCTGGGAAGCAATCCTACAGAAACACAGAAGGGTTTGGAAAGCTTCACATGTGAGCTACGCCATTTTACAAAACAGGGTTTAATGGTGATTGATAGATGCGTTCCTGTGAGAAGTGGTGCAATTTTTTTTATTTTTTTTTACTAACAAACTAGCATAATCGAGGACTAGTAGTAATCCTAATAACTTCAAAGAACAAGGCAAGCAAACAAACTTGCTGCAAAGTTTCTAGGGCAAATACTGCAGTGGTGGCTGCTGAGAACTGCAGACAGCGTGGATGAGAGTCGAGCCTGGGGTGAGGGAGGCTGAGCGTGCGGAAAGGCTGCGCCAGAAACGCCTGGAAAGGGCTTGAATGCTGCTTTCCCCTCCTTGCGCAGACGCTTGTCTCCTACCCACTCCTCTCCTTTTCCCACTGCACAGGACAAAAGCAAACTCCGTGGGCTGGGCAGTTGTTGATGGCATCAGGAATAGTGCAGGACATAAATGCTGCTGTTGTGCACACAGGTAAGTCTCGTGTAGGATGGGAACGAGCGTCATTAGAAACAAAAACATGAACGTGCCTATCTTTAAAACCCAGGTTTAGAACCTTAGCGACTAACTTTTTTCCCAGCCCGCCATCAAAAGGATACTGTAAGACTGCTTTTCAAGCTATGTTCCCCATTAAAATGAATCAGAAATCTGCTTAAAAAACGAGTGGGTGCCCATTAGAAGTGTGTGTGTTGCGCTGAAAACACCAGAGATGATTCATGCAGCAGCGCGGTATGTAATTGCACTGAGGCAGGCAGCACGGTAAAGATTTTTTCCCAAACTAGAGAGAGAAAGAATTGATAATATTTCTGACAGGTGTATGAGAGTTCATAAATAACTCTTGGCCTGCGTTTTAAATAGCGGAGCGAAGGCAAGTGCCGGGTGCCACGAGCGTGAGCCCTCCGGCACAGCCAGGCGCACGGCCTTGCAAGCAGGAGTGCATTGCTCTCTTGCCTTGAGAGTTTGACGGGATTTTTTTTCAAAAGCTTTTCCCCAAAAGAGGTGACACTGCTGGCATGGAAGTAAGGTGAGGAGACTTGCTATGTCACGTTCTGAAAGCGTTCTGTGTGCTCTGAGCTGTATGCTAGTTTGCCCTGCAAACGTGCATGCTCCCTGGGGCGCTGGGAGACGGCTCCTGGGCACGCTGTGCGCGGCACACGGGACCCCAGCGCCTTCTCTTGAAGCTCTGGCGTTTTGCATCCCCGTGTGAGCTATTTGCTGCCTCCCGTACCGGCGTTGGCTTTCTGAGGACCTGTCCCCAAGGTCTCAGAGCGCTGTGACCTGAGGGAGCCCTGCAGCCTCAGCACAGCTCCTCCTTTCAGAGTGCAGCACGGAAACACCAAACCCCCAACTTCAGAGGGGTTGGGAGCTCATTTCAGCCTTGGCTGCCCCACTTATCGGCTGCCCCAAGCCTGCCGGTGGTGGCTGGAGGCACTGGGGTCAGACTGAGCAGCGTCGTCCTCTGAGCACTGCCTCTGGAAGATGCCACTGACCTCAGCAGCGATGGGCAGGGAGAGGATGAGGAGCTCGGCCCGGAGGTCTCAGACATGGGCTGCGCTCAGACAGATGCTATCGCCAACGTAAGATCAAACTCCAGACGCTGCCCCCGGGGGTGTGGGAACCACAGGCAGCAGAGAGCACTTTGGTCAGCTTTAAGTGGGATTCCTGGATGCTTAGAGAGCGATGCCCCAGAAATTCCCAGGTTTGGGCTCTGTGATCCGCTCTGTAATTAGCAGCAACTGTCTCGTGGGCGCCTCTCCTCTTTGCATGCACGTCCGCGCAGCAGTCGCAGCAATATTGCACCGGGAAGTAGCACCCAGGAAGTGTCTGGCCTGAGCCCTTCTTGCTGTAATTACACTCCTGGCGGGGAGAACCAGCCCTGCTGGCCCGACCAGCAGGAGGGAGAGGGCTCGCGGCTCAGCAGGGGCTCCGCTGCCAGCCACAATCTCGTCCTTGCCTGCCGTGAGGTGGTGTGGGTCCTGCTCAGCGGAGGAGATGCCTCTCGAAGGGAGGGGAGCCGTGCCTGCCTCCCGTAGGTGCCCAAACCTCTCAGCACCCACTGCCAGGGGTGGTCCTGCCCAGAGACAACCCTCATACCCTGGAGAGTGTCTCTGAAGAAGTCACATTGCTAATAAGACCCCTACCCTGCTGCAGTCTGCAAATTCAGGCTGTCCCTTGGTGAATTTAAATCTCTCTCTTTTACTGCCTGTCTTTTGCCCATATCTAATGCCTCTCGGTTCCTTTTCTATTTCACTGCAGCGCATCCAGTGTATGTTTTTGTTGCCTCTGCTGCTGACATTGATAGACTGAGAATGAAGAAACCGCAGCACAGTCATCTGAAAGTAATCTTAGCAGGGCATAGTAGGTCTTACTCTTTCATTTACAATGAGAGATGTTCTACAAGAAGAGAATTTCCTTCACCCAGGTTTGCTTTGACATTTTTTCCATCAGCCCTATGCACAATGGGAATTAAAAGCAGTGGAACTCACTTTATAGGAGAATAAAGTCAGAGCTTATTCCTCATGCGATGTAGCACACTGTAGCAGCTAACAAAATGGAAATTTCTGTATCCATTTGTTAAGTGAAGATAATAACTGAACTGAACACTTTTTTTTTTTTTTCCCCAAAAAATGCTGGGAAGCCCTTTTAAATTCAGAGCAATTTAAAAAATATCAGTACCCGTCACATAATATTATTTAAACACCGGAATGATACTTTTATGTGGAAAATCCAGGGCACCCGTGAACTCAGTGCAGGTGGGTGCGAGTGTGCGGGGACGCTGGCGTTTGACCCGGAGGGAGCACTGGCGAGCCTCGCGGGAAGCCGCCGGAGCTCTGCGGGCTGCGTTTGCCACTCGAGGTGGACAACGAGCAGGCAGGGCCCGACTTGCCGAAGCGCTCGGCGCACCGGCTGCCGTTGTGACGCCCACGGCCGTGCTCCGACTTGTTTCGGAAACCTGGCGCTAAGCGTTCGTTGCGCACGGGAGGTGCTTGTCTTCGGTGTGCCTCGTCAGGCTGTGTTTATTTGCTCCCTCTCAGCTACAAAATCCCCCAGACCCTCGCCACGTGGGTGCTGAGCTGTCTGGGGGGGGCCTGTCCCCAGGCCACCCAGCCCTGCCATGGCCCCTGGGGGGGTCCTGGTGGGCTGCAGCAAGCGCAGGGTGCGGGGGCACCTGAACACCTCGCCCAGAAGCGGCTGGTGCCATGGCCTCGCCTGCACCCATGCACTGGGTTTGTGCCGTCTGAGGACCGCAGGGTTTCTGTGATGCACCTCAGGCCAGCGAATCTCGTCATTTACCAGAGGAATCCTTACTTTTCTAAAGCTTTCCTCCCTGCTTTAAGTAAACGCTGGGGAAGCACAACCTTGAGGCTGGGATTTCAAACTTACTGTCACCGGGAAATTAAATTCATGTTTCTTCCAGTAACTCTTTCTTCCTCTTGCGCCACAGGTTTGTTATTGAATTAACATTAACAAATGCAACATTGCGGGTGCATTTGTGGCCTTAAGGTCATCCAAGCAACTCCTATTCCAACCCTAGTTGTGCCTGGAATAAGCTGGTCTTGTTGTGAAAGCGAAATTCAGAATTACTTCACGATTCTGCCTTCAACCAGCTGCTGCTGCAAGGGCCATCCTCCAAAACGGGGACAGACGTCTGTGTGAACGCGAGGTGCCGCCGTAGTTTTTGGGCTCTGCTCCACCGGGATGGCGAGGTCACGGGGCTGAGCACGCTGACGGTAAGTGCTGGCACCTCCTCTGCAACCTGCTCCGAGCAAACCCTCCGGTCCCTTGCAGGACCTCGTGGTTACACAGAGAGAGGTCGGAGAAGTGGCTGCTTACTGCGGCTCCTGCTCGTGGTTACTGGCAGCTCGGGGGAGCGACGCCTTGCAGGCACGGTCTAAGCGGCCCAGGCCTGGCAGGAGCAGGAGGCAGCTCCGCGAGATACTGCACAGCCGTGGGGCTGGCTGCGAACACAAACCTGGGCCGCTTCTGTCTTCACTGGTGCCCGCTGCTGGCCTGAACGCTGTGGTGAGTTCAGCTGAGACCATGAACGCACCGCTTCTCAGAGGAGCAACTCAGGCTTTCTTCTTAAAACGATCCGCAGCGTTTAAAGCGCGAGCAACGCAATTTGCTGCTGTTTTTCCTGTGGGCAGTACCAGCGAGTTCTCGGTCTTCGCTGAGATGTGGCTTTGGCCGTGCTTCGGTTGGTTTCGGGAACGTGTTTCATTCTGTCCTTCTAGGGAAAATTCAGTCAGGAAAGAAATACGTGGGAATCGAAACGCTTCCACAAGCTCTCAAGTAAGCAAATTTTGTCTGTCGTTCTGCTTTTCCATCCGCTCTGTCCGTGAGAGCAGAGCCTGGCAGCGGGGACTCCACTCGCGGCGCTCGGGGCTCCCAGGCCGCCCGCGCGGAGCCGCCCTCGGAGCCGCCGCAGCAGCACGGCCGCTGGGCCGAGGCCCGCGCACGTTTCAGGATGAGATAAGGGCTGGGCTCGCATTTACCATATTACAACATCTATTTCTCTGTTTTGTCTTTATATTTATGACTCCATCCCTCCGAAACCTTTTTTAAAGCGAACAAAACCTAAAAAGCTTCAGCACAGACTTTTTTTTCCCTATGCTCCCATGCGAAGCTTGAGATTATACCCTAACGTGTACCCCCAGATTTTACTGCTGTGATGTAATAAAAAAGAGAGAGGGACTCAGGAGAAGACATTTGGACAAAAACCGAAGAACCTCAAGAATTTAGAAAGATCACAGGAAAGAGCAGCGAGCTCCAGTTTAAAAATCTGCGAACGTGCATTTAGTTGGAAAGTGGTAACAACTAGGTAACTTTATCAGATTTTAAAATGGTATAACCTCTAAAAATCACAGTTATTTAAAAAAAAAAAAACTTTTAAAATGTACAGCACGATAATCCATTTTTATTGCACATGACTGCAGTATGAGATGTTGCCCTAAGCTGTGGTCACAACAAGTTGTAGCATAACTTCAGGCAGAGCGGAGAACGCTTGAGAAGCTTCCGCTTAGCATTGAAGAAAAAAATGGCAAGTTGAGATTCTGGCCTGGGAGGGCTGAATCCATGGGCAGCAGGGCAGCCGCGACGACTGCTGCCTTTCTGAATATGAGGGCGTGAGGAAGGGTTGGCCTGATGGCCGACACCCTCGGCACTCAGCGCAGTCAGCGATGGCCTCGGCTATGGAAGGAATCTGAGCCCCTGCTGTTAGTTGGCAGCTGCAGGGCTGAGCGCATGGGGAGATGTTAATGATGATGGGCTTCTGCACACAGGATTATTATTTTTTTTTTTCTTTCTGGCTTGCAGCTTAATTTTTTTTTTCCCACCATGGGCTTTCCAGCCCCGTTGTTCCACTAGTCTGAAGAATGTGGTAGTTTTATAATGAACGCTCCCCCCACCCACCCCACAGCCCCGAGACCTATTCAAAGCTGCCAAATTCAGATTACTTGTGACCTAAATGGGATATAAATCCCATTCCCCAGACAGAAGGAGTTGTTGCAACAACCCACAAACCAAAACTAGAACAGGCACAATTCCCTGCCAAAGCGAACCCCTTCGCAGTTCCACTGAAGACAGAAGTAGAAGTAACACCGGCAGAAATTTGCTGAATGCAGACAACTGGAGGGTGCTTAATTTGCAGAAATGTGTGAGAGTGGCAAGTATACGTCTGCTGTGTTTTACGTCAAATGTTAATTGACTTTTGCATATACGGTTCTGGTTCGGGTGGCTGGTTCTGTCTGTGTGACTTACTGTAGCAGCTTCCTTTTCCCGTTTTTATTCAACTTGCGAAGTTT
The DNA here is from genome assembly GCF_964211835.1 of Anser anser. Lineage (NCBI taxonomy): Eukaryota > Metazoa > Chordata > Aves > Anseriformes > Anatidae > Anser > Anser anser. The sequence goes on along the minus strand of NC_139747.1, from coordinate 766,595 downwards.
TCAAACTGCATCTGGTAGGGCTTCCTCTTTTGTGTGTGTGGTTGCTTGAAGCTTCTGCTCATTTCGGTAGCGCGCACACTCTGTGCCATGGCTGAAGCAGCGCTTCAGGCAGCGGGCTGACTAGCACGAGGACATGCGTGATGCAGGATTCACCCTTCTGCGATCCTGACCCCTTCCCAGCTCGCCGATGGCTCCTGGCCATCCCCTGCAGCTCCAGGGTGGAAGTAAGGCTTTTGTCACTAATGAGGCCAAGCTTGTATTTGGCAGTTTTGTCCGTTTGCTGTCAATTAACTGGGGCACAAGTTTACTGATCGGGACTAATGTCGTCACAGGCATAAATGTGTGCAGTGCTCTAACACCACGGGAGCCGAGCTGATCTGCTTTATGAGGACGTTACCAGAGTCTGCAAGTGGAGCTTGGCAGCGTGACTGTAAACTGCAAACGGTTGCCACTGACCCGCCGTGGGTTTTAGCAAATGTGAGTATCCACCAGCAGTGGGAAGGCGTGAGGCTGCTCCATGGCAGAATTTTAGATTGTTTTACAGACTGCAAGTCCTTTCTGTGCCGTCAAACACTTTTATTTTGCCATTGCGCAGACTTTTAACGTCCACCTCTCAACCAGCTGTCCCTACAAGCCTAACCTCAGCTCCCCTCTCTTGTTCACGCTCTGCAGCCTGTCCCTGGAGCCAGCACTTAGCTGCAGCACCACGCAGGATGCCCTTAACCGTGAAGGGCAGGGGACAGGAGACCCAGGTAACTGTAAAGTAATACACGTACTACTTTGGGGTAGACGCAGTGTCCTCGATTTCTAGAACGTGGACGTAGTAGGGGAAGCCACATCAGTGGAAACAAGTGCTTCGTTTTGTGATACTGAATTTATTTTTGGTGCACTGTGGCTTTTCCAGCCTGAAAGAAGGAAAAGTGATGTTCTCCAAAAGGGTGCGGTCTCTCCCAGATCTAACCCAGCTTCACCCGAAGCAAGCGCACATGATCTTAAGCAAGTCAGTTAGAATTGGAGCTCATGACTTTGCCACAGAGTCTCTATAACACTGTTTGGTTTCAACTGTAAAGCTTTGCTAAATCATCACACACAACCACAGGATGGGGGCCTGCATCTCTGTGTGGATGTACCCTACTAGCATCAAAGATAAGTGGAGTCAGTTCTTCCCAGACTTTATTAAGATTAATTTGATTGCCAGTGTTTGCAAGATCTGAGTTCTTAAACTGTTACCGGTTGAGGGGAAAAAAGCCCAGATTATTGTAAACAAGCAAAATATATACTGAACAATTTTGTGTCCAAGGTATGTACAGAGGAATTAACAGGAATAATTGTTCTGCAGATCAAGTTACAGCATTGTAAATCCACGTTTGTGCAAGGCAGAAACCCGCACGAGAAGTCTGTTCTGATGCTATGCAGCAAGTGGAAGCGTCCATGCCCAGTCCTGCGGAGACGCTGTGGTTTTCTTTGGAACCAGCTTTGCTCCTGTCAGTACACGGTGCACCAGTTGCTGCCATCGCTGGGCATCAGCCCTCCGGTGATGAGGAGAATCAGATCCACGAACCACCAGATCCCGAGGCCTCCGAGCGTCAGCAGCTTCCCCACGGCCGTCCCCGTGTGGCCCAGGCAGAAGCGATCCACTCCGAAGCAACCCAGGAAAAACGAGTAGAGCAAAGTGGTTATAAAATAGTGCCCGGTGTACCTGCAACCGGCGGCAAGAGGTGGGTCAGCGGGGGGGGGGACAGGGGGCGGGGGGGTGTCAGGGCCCGGCCGCTCCCCGGTGCCGGCGGCGCGGCTCCCCCCGGCGGGTGCTGGGCACACTGCGGGCCGTGCCGGGCCGTGCCGGGCGGCGGGGGGAGGCCGTCCCCGGCTCCTACCTGATGCAGGGCTTGCTGCCGCGCAGGAAGCTCCGCGGCTCGGCGCACTCGATGCCGTCCAGCGCCCGGCACTGCACCCGCGTGTGGTCCACGTCGCCGTGCGCCTGCCCGCCGAACTGGGGGGGGGGGGGGGGGGGAGCTCGCCTCAGCCTCGGCCTCAGCCGGGCCGGAGGCCGCCCCCCCGTCACCGGGCCCCGTGCCGCCGCCGCTCACCTTGACGCAGCCGTGCCCCAGCTCCTGCTGCGCCGTGGCGTTGCCGCCGTGGTCCACGGGCTCCTCGCACTCCACGAACTCCTCGGGGCTGCGGGGCGGGACGGGGCCGTCAGGGGCGGCGGGGCACGGCCTGACGGGGCCCGGCCCGCCCCGCCCCGCCCCGCGCGGCGCTCACAGGTAGGTGCAGAGCACGAGCGGCGCCTGCGGGTCGCTGTAGGCCCAGGCGGCGGCGGGCGGGTCCGGCCCCGGCGCGTCGGGCTCGGAGGCGTTGTTGGGCGCGGCGCGGGAGGCGCCGTGCAGCAGCAGCAGGTTGCCGAGCAGCAGCGCGGCCTGCCCGCACAGCAGCGCGTAGCCCAGCGGCCCGCCGCGCCGCGGCGACATGGCGGCGCCCGCTGCTAGGAAACGCCGCGGGCCGCACCGCGCCGCCGCCGCCGTGCTGCCGGCAGCCAATGGGAGCGCGCGGCGCCGCGCGGCGGGAGGCGGGGAGTAGCCGGCGGCGGCCAATGGGAGCTCGGAAGGAAGGGGGAGAAGGGAGCCGCGGGGCGGCGGGGAGGAAGTGCGCGCCGGATGAGGAGGCGATTGGCTGCTAGCGGGGAGCGGCAGCCAGTCGGCAACGAGCGGGGGGCGGGATAAGCAGGCGTCCGGGGCTCTTAAAAGGGGCACAGCGGGGGGTGCCTCACGGTGTGGGCCCCCGGGGCCGGCTGGGTTGGGCTGGGGGCCGGGGGGACCGGGGGGACCGGGGGGACCGGGCACCGCGCTGGCTGCGCCCCCAGCGCGCGGTATTCACGGTGTGACAACGAACAGCACGCGGTGCGTGCCCGGGACGTGGGAGCGGGGCTGGGGCCGGGCGCCCCGCCGGGCCCTGCCGTTACAGCACCGCGGGGCCCGGAGCCGCGGGGCCCCGTCCTCGGCAGCGCGGGGGGGGGGGGGTCTGAGAATTGCTCCGTGCCGGTCCTGCGGCTCCCGCAAAGAACTGCGCCAGGACCCGGCGGGTGGCGGATCTCACCCGGGGGGCTCGTTCCGGGGCCTCTCCCCTCCCTTGCTCTCCGCCCGGAGCTAGGACTCGCCCAGCGCAGTCCCGCAGCGGCCGTTGCCCGGCTCTCGGTCTCGGGGACCGCCGCAGGTATCCGTATTCACCGATTTACGCCCTGATGCGCTGCGTTGTGCTGCCGCTCGTGTTGTTCCGCCAGCCCCGCTTCCTTTAGAGACCAGTCCATACAGTCCATACGATACCGTAAGGCACACAAAGAGGACTGACGGTGACAAAACGCAGAGGAGGAAACACCTTCTGTAGGCTTTCTTCCCCACCGCAGGTGGCTGCGCAGGCCCCAGTCACTTGCTGGTCGTTCCACCCCTGGCGTCTCGCTGTCCTCTCCGCTGCGCCCTTTCAGAAGCGGGGCGGGCGTCCTGCAGTCCCACTATCAACTGCTGCAAGGGCCGCGTGTGCCTGCTCCGACACAGGACGTTGGGATGCTTTTTCCTGAAAAACACCAAAGTCCCCTCCTTGGGCCAGGCATTGGGAGAGATTATTTCCAACATCCACCACACAAACTTTGTTTTCACACTAGATACTACTTTACCTTTGGTGTCAATAAGTTTTATGTCCTTTTGGCTCATCAGCTGAATCAGCTAATGATTTCGGCTGTCAAATTGCACGGCTTACTCTTGCGTTACCAATTTCCTGTGGAAGTGAGACGTCCAGCACGCACAATTTGTTTCTATTTGGGTACATTTTTTGTAGTAAGCTCACTTTTTAAAGATGTTTCCCGATTCTGCCTTTAATCCCTGCTTAAGAGAGTATCTCTCATAATCAGGCCTTCAGAAAGATTAAACATCCTGATTTTAATATCGAGTAATCTCTGAGGTTCTTGTGTGCTGTGGTTCTTCTCCTTGTCTTATTCTGGTCATACAGTCTGTGCAGGAGTGCTTGCCTTTGAGGTTTCATTTGTGACTTCAGACACTGCAGCAGTTCCAGGATTTATCGGTTTGTTTCACCTGGTTCTTTTCCAAGAACATCTTCTACCACTGCTGAGCGATAGCTCTGCTTGTTCATGAATTTCAGGGATATTTCCGCTGGCAGAGCAGATGAGCTATTCCTTCCAAAGCTGACGGGCTCACATTTGACCCAAAACAGCTGTTCAGAAGCTGTCCTAGCCTTCTTGCCTCCTTTCTGATCTGTTTCTGGGGTTTGGGGCTTTGAGGTGTGTCGTCTTAAATTCCTTTTACTGCAAAGCTGGAATGGTGGTGGTAAGCAGTAGGAGAAGTCAAGGGAGATGGATATGGCTCTTGCTAAATGCAGACCTGGGAATCTCATGCCCCTCAGGCAGGAACCACTCGTTTATGGGATGATTGATGTTTGTGTGTTATTTGTACAGTGCGCAGTGATATCCGTATTTGATCCATGATAAGATCATAATCCATGGGAAGCCTCATATATCTCGAGTAACGCCTAGCTTATGTGAAGCACCGGGTATTACCTGACTCAGAAGTTATGCGTAACTTCTATAGAGTTGAAACGTATAACCTCTGTCCCACACAAAGTTGCTTCTAACATTAGGCTGGAATACAATCTTCTGCCCCACATTGCAGTACTACATTACTTAGCATGCCAGCTTCCTGTCTAGCTCTGTGGCGTGGTCCATTAGGATAAGTAAAACTGGCTTCAAGTTGAGTTGTTTCCTCCTCCCAACAGGAACAGGAGGATATCTGGGGGAAGAAACTCGAGTCACAGGTCATCTTCCTACTACTCTGGGAAAAATGGCTGTATAGTTTTGGAATGCCGAGGGCTCTCTGTAACTGTTCACCACAGTGACAGCAGCGTAACCCCCTGCAAACATCTTCCAAGAACTCACAGTTAAGGCGAAGGAGAAGACTGGCACCAGTTGCTGGGCCTGTTAGATGTTTGTTGATGTCATCTTTTGCATTACCTGTACTCAAAAGCGGTTTCTAAAATGCTGAAGATGTCAGTCGGACCCCTACAAGTGTGAGGACCTGCGTGTGGGTGTCGCTGACAGCCCTCCCCCGGCGCTCGTGCAGTTGCCTGTTCTTTGTGTCTGCGCTGATGAGATCTCTGTGGCCTTTGGCACAAGCCTGGCCCTGGATCTACAGCGAGATATTTCGCTGCATCGGTTTTGCTCAACAGCAGCAATGTGGATGCTCAAAAACAAACAAAAAACTGTAATTTACCAGACGCAGAAGACCAGAAAAGGTCGGTATATGAAAAGTTGTCAGTGGGTTTTCTTCACATAGGCTCTTGCAGTTTGTACTGTAGTATACTGTACGTACTACACAATAGCCTCTCCGTAACCTGTTAGTTAACGTGACTAACACGTCACATGTTGTTTATGCCGTCTGCGCTCAGAGGAAGGCACCGTGCTCCGCGGGGTGTTTTGGCTGGGTGTTTAACACGTCGCTGTGTGCTGTCAGCGGCAGGTTGAAGCAAAGTATGTGACGCTCAGAGCGGACGGCAGTAAAGTCTGTGACGTGTTTCATTCAGAAGCAGCTGATTTCCCTTACTCACCTGTATCCTGTGGTATCATGTAGTGGAACGCTAACGTGAAGTTTTATCTCCACGTGCTTCGCGTGCATAATGTAGGATTTTTGGAAGGAAAGGCCGGCAGAATGATTGTTTTGAATGAGGAGGTGTTGGGGTGTTTCTCCCGAAACGACAGGGCTCTTTCCGAACTGCGGTGTTGCTGCACGTGGTTGAGGCTTAGCCCCTGTCCCGCGGGACTCGGACATTTGATCGGACCACGCGTGCGGCCCGCGGCGCCTGGTGCCAGACGGGTTTCGGCAGCCGCGGGCGGCACGGTGTTGGTGCCCTGCCTCTGCCCTGGAAGCGGGCAGGTGCAAGTACACGCTCCTGAGCGTTTTTCCCCGAGGCTTCTGTGACTTCTCACAGGGCCGTCCGTCGGCTGAACTACTCGGAGCCCGCAGTCACTCCTGCCGTTGTCTTGGTGCGAGCAGCCCCCAGACGCGTCGGTGCCTTCAGGCGGCCGGCTGGGGGCTTCCCCCCGCCCACGTCCACCCGCGGGCGCCCCCGGGCCGCTTCCCGGCCGCCTCGCACTGGTGCCCACCCCCCCCGCCGCCCGCCCCTTGTCCGTGGTGCTGCCGGCGGCGGGCGGAGCGGCCCCGCCCCGGGGGGCGGCGCGGCGCAGGCCCCGGCCCGGCCCCATAAGCCCGCGGCCGGCGGCCGGACCCAGCGCCCAGGCCGGGAGGGGCGATGCGGACGGGGGGCGCCATGGCCGGGGCGGCGCGGAGCTGCCTCTGCCTCCTGCTGCTGGCCGCGCCCGCGGGGCCGCTGCGCGCGGGTGAGTGCGGGGGAGCCGCGACCCTCGGCCGGGCCGGGCCGGGCCGGGCCGGGCCTGCTCCTGCGGGCGGCCTCCCCCCGCCGGCCCGGGGCCCCCCCCGTCCCTCCCGCGGTCGGGCTCCGGGGGGGGGGGCGGTGAGGAGGGCGCCGGGGGTCGCGGGGCGGCCCCGGGGGGCAGCGGGGCCTCGGCGCTGAGGGGCGCGAGGCGGCGGCCTCGGGCGCGGCGGGGTCCGGCCGAGCGTGCCCCGGTGTCCGGGTCCGGGCCTCCCGGAGGGGCGGCCGCTGCCGGCCCCGCGCCGTGCGGGGCCCTCCCGGGGCTCCTGGGGGCAGCGGGTCCCGGAGGGCGTCCGGTGGGGTCCCGCCGTGCGGGGCTGACGGGGCCCGCGGCCCGTCCCCTCCGCTCGGGCAGCCGCGGCCCCCCCCCGAGGGCCCCGAGCCCCGGGGGTCTGCGCTGGGTCTCGCAGGGGGCCGGGGCTGCGTCCGGTGGTGGGACCGCGAGCGCAACAGGGTGCGGGCACGGCAGTGAGCGGCACCGCGCTGTGCGTGTGGGCGCTGATGGTGCCGGGTCTGTTCTACCTGAGCGGCAGGCTGACACGTCTCACCCACCATCGTCGCCTTCCTACAGAAGGCGTCTCTGCCTTGGGTTGAAGTTGTGTTTGCTGTTAATGGGTAGTTTCGTACTCAGGGCTTCCTAATCCAGGACCCTTTCCTGAAGCTAGCAGCGATGCTTCGTGCTGAGAAGCGACGCTCCTGCGGAGGCTCCCTGCGTGATTCTGAGCTGCGAATTTCGTGCCTGGCACCCGGCGTGTTGTCACCAGTGGTCGTGAGCCGTGCGCCAGACAGAATCCCGACTTTGACAGGTGGCTGCAGGCTTGTCGGGGAGGTAGAGCAGTGTGTGAGCACCACGAGGAGCAAAGGCTCACGGCGCATCTCCTGGAGGCCGGGTGGGTGTGCGCACAATGGGCTGGTCGCTGTCCTGAGGGTTAATGCCGCGGTTCCTGCCCGAGGATGAGGGAGGAAACGCAGGTCACTGGAGCCCCGGGTGGTGTGCGGGCAGCGTGTCCCAGCTAATAACGCCAGGTCTGTCCTGAAAGATGTTAGACGCTGGCTGTCTCAGATCGGGGCATGACCAAGCGGCGAGCAACCTGTCACCTGTTTCAGTGCCTCCAGACACCTCCAGCTTTTGGGTTGGAAAGTAAGTGCTTTGGGTGCTCCCCAGCGAAGAGGGATATGAGGCAGAAATGGGGTGTTACCGGAAACTGCTAATTGAAAATTCCTGAATGAACGTAATCGCATAGGGATGTGTAGCCTTAGGGGATCTGTATATGTTGTAGATTTTCCCTTCCTGTTTGTGTCTGTGGGAGGCATCAGCCTTTGCCTGTATAAATCCATAAAAAAGCAATCTGGCATTGCCATAGGCAGGGGTTTTGCCTTCTGCCTCCTGTCTCTCCTCTGATTCTTGGCGTAACGTATGTATCAGGATGGTCTAGCCGCACTTTTATCAGTTTTTAAAGGAATTTTTAAAGTGTCTGAACACTTTGGTTTGAATTTTCTGAGGAGATGCAATGTTTGCTTAAGATAATTCTTTTGTTCAGCTCATGAGAAACACAGCGCTGCCTCACCCGTATTTCAACAGATCTGGGACAATCATTCAGCAGAGCAAAGAGGTTTTTGTGGTTATTTCCTTTGAGTGAAGAATAAAAAGAGGAAAGAAACTTCAGTGTAGCTAATGTTGCAGCTTGTAGTGCTTTGTTTGTGGAAAAAGGAAGTTTGAAACATGACTTTGTAGTTTTTGCACGTCTCGAGCATTCTCATTTCTTAAGATTAAAAAAAAAAAGTTTATTTGCTCAACTCTACTGAATTCTGTGATTGAATTCGTACTGCGTGGTTTCCTTTGGCGACCAAATGTAAAGATAGCGACATCCCTAAAAAGAAGCGTTCCCACGAACCTCCGCCGCGTGGAGAGAGTCGGCCGACGCGAGGTGGAGGAGGTGAGCGGGCTCTGCAAGGCGCTGCCCTCGGAACCAGCGCCGCCCCGGTGCTCGCGGTGAGAGGGCTGAGCTCCCGGGCAGGGGTAAATCGTCTCCCCCCCTCGGGTAGTGCGGCTTCGCTCCGTTTCTCACTGTAAAATGAAGGGCCAGGCTGGAGAGGATGTTAGTGGCAATACCAGAGGAGAAGACGGACGGTCCTTTTTGCGGAAGGAGGGTAGCTGTTGTCCTGCAGACAAATTAGAGCGTGGCTTTAGAAAGGGCAGAGGGAATACCGAGAGTCTAGACAGGAAACCCTTACAGCATAGGTCGGGGTTTCGGTAGGAGGGAGGTGAGAACGTGGCTGGAAACGCTGCTGTAGAAGAGCTCAATATCATTGTCAACTTCCCACACCACTAGTAAAACACCAGGAGAAATGACGTTAACCATTCTTGTCTGTTTTAGTGCTAAGTATTTCAGGTGAGCAACAAATCAAGCGCATGACTGTTTCTCTTGCCATGATAGTTGGTCGTCTTTTCCCGCCTTCTAAGAAGGCAGTGACACAAGGAGACCCGCGTGGTCTGAAAACTGAGAGCGAGGGAGGAGGAGATGCGAAGAGAAGTCCCAGGCAGGAATGCCCTGCAGAAGGAAGGCGCGCCTGATGCTTCCAGGTGCTTTGGAGATGGAGCACGACCGTGGACGTGCAAGGCGCTCTTTAGTCTTTGAGGCGTCAGAGGAGCCAGGACTGCTGGCTTCCTAGGAAGTGTTCCTTTTTTTTTTTTTGCAGTAGATTTGTTAGCTTGCTGCTTTGTGTAAAGCTCTAAATATTTTCAAGTGGACTTGGATAACATTTACATAGTGAAAGTGAAGGAGTTTCTTGCTTCTAGTAATTTGAAGAATACATCTTAACTGCAGCTGTCGTCTCAGAGCGAAGGTCAGCTGCACATAAACATGCCTTCCCCGGGGTGTGATGGGTGGAAGAATTATACCGAAGAAGTAATCAGCGGTTGAATACCGTTCCGGATGGACGTTTTAATCCCGTTCACAGAATTTTCTCCTCAGACAGTTGCTGCTTGGCAAAGTCCTTGATGGTTTTGATAATGGGATACAGAGGATGCGTGCTGAATCTGCAACGATACCCAGAAAGGATTTGAGCTCCTCAGAGAGGGGTCAGCAGCGCAGGTAACGCGGGCACGTGAGAGGAATAGCTGGCAGTGAGATGCAGCTTTGGAAGGACAGGTGCAGAGTGTTCTTCCAGGGTGGAAATAGTTGTCTGCACACGGGAGCGGGGTGCAGGAGCATGTTGGCAGGGAGGGAAATGAGTGTTGGAGTAGGTTAAACTACCAGTGAATCACCCAGGCTGCTTGTTGTGGAAAAGAATAAACCTGTGGAGACAGATAACCACACAAAGCGGTCTTTCACAAAACATCTGAAGCTCGATACCTGTGAGGCCTCGCTGGCGCGCCGTGTCCCGTTTTGGATCCCGTTTCAGGGTAGGTGCAGCGTGACTGGAGAGCCTGGTCGCACCCAACGGCCGGAGCCCTAGGAAATGCGCTGCGCGAGGGGTTGCTGAAAGAACGGGGCTCACTTCCTTAGGGGAAGGGAGGGGGGAAAACGCCAACAAACTGAAAATATAACAGACGTGCAGCCAGATGGAAGGGGAGGGACCCGTCCGCTCCGCTGGGGGTAGACGTACGGCTGAAAGCCCGGCGAGGGAAAGCTGCTGGACGTCAGGGACACGGGTGGGAGGCAGGAAGGTGGGCCGGGAGGCTTCGTGAGGCTCTCTGTGCTCCTCCTCGCAAACAGTGTTCTGTGTGAGTGTCAGATGATGGCGCGGTTGACTTCATCTGTTAATTGTAATCAATTATAACGCAATGGTTAGCACAGGCTGTATATTTAATGCGTTAGCAATGCGCGTCTTTTGATTCAATCTCGTATTAGTTGTGTTCATGTTTAAGTTCAGTGCTGTTAACTGATACTCTAGGTTTAACATGGTTATGACCACACCTTTACTTTTACAGTAAAATGGCTAAAAATTGCTAGGATGGATGTAGGCACCGGATAAATCCAAAGCAAACGTCAGCTTTGCCTTACTTCTGTGTGAAACTAAGTTTTTTCCTGTCTCAGTAGGAAACCTTCCACTCTCACGCAGGGATTCAGTAAATGGAAGCAGGCAAATACAAGCGTATGGTTACACTGGCGGTCCTCTCTGCGATGTTCGCTGATGGCAAGCTGTGCACAGATTTGGGTGGGATCAGAGGAATTGTAGGGTTTTGCCTCTTGTAAAGAATGACGCGCTCTGTCAGCACTTGCGATGCTGAAGGCAGCAGGGGATCCGAAAGGGGTGCTGAGCAGAAATCTGGCCCTGCAGCCGTTGTTGGCATTTGGAGCGCTGCAGTGCCCGGAGGTGCTGCAGGTGGGATGGGTTTGGAGGCTTGCCTCTGCGAGGCCCGGCCTCCTCCTTCATCTCCTCCTCCTCCTCCTCCTCCTCGGAGCAGGAGGGGGCTTGTGGGTTCCTCGTCCCGGCTGCCCATGGCATGAGCTGGTCGCCTGCCGGGTGAGCTTGGCGTTGGGAAATGAATTCTGTGGTGTAACAAGCTGCAGTCTGAACTTCCCTGCTTCTTCTTTTTTTTCCTTCCGTTGAAGAGAATGTGTTTGATCTCACCTGAAAGGCTGGGGAAGGAGTTACTGTAAGGACGGGCGATGCCTGGGCCGGGCCGTGCGCTGTGGGTGGCTGCGGCCGTGTGTCCGCAGCGCAGCCAGCGGTCTGCAGGCATGGCGAGGTCCGGGGAGGCAGGAGAAGCAGCTTGGCCTCCGAGCGTCGATCTTACCTGTCGGGGGAATAAACGCCCCACCAGCCTCCCTCGGTGTCTGAAAAGCCACAACAGCGCTGATTTATTTCGCTGGTTCTCAAGCTCCCACATGCTATGGAGCGTGCATGGCATTCTTACCGCGGATTCAGGGCGGGGAAGGTGATTCATGTCTTCCTGATAATTAAGGCAGTCCTTAATGAGACAAGATAAATACAGTGGATGCAATTGCTTTTCTCTGCTTGGAAAGAATTTCAGCTGGTGCTACGCCCAGGCGTGAGCGATAAGAAGTGTGTTCTCAGGTACTGCGGTGGGGTGCAGTAGCTGTCAAGATTTGTGCTCCTCTCTAAGCAAAAGCCAGTCCCACTTTTGAGGGTGGGAGGAGGATTTAGGGGCAGGGCTCTCTTTGCATGTTTTAATTGCTGATCCGTTGTGTTTGTCCCTTGTATCTGAGTTTTGAATAACCACTCAGATGCTCCTCTTGAGGCTTACTGATGAGTGAAATCTTACGTGGGGCAGTCAGCATGGAAATGATTTTGTATAAAGTTGGGGTAAATGCGATGGAGATAACTGCTAGAACGGAAGCTTTTGTTCTGGGAGGCCCCAGTGGTGGAGTGTGTGCTTTCAGACAGAGCAGGGAGGTTTTCTCCTAATGAGAATCCCACAAAGCAAACTTTTGTTTGTCCTGTAACTAAGTGGGCTCGTCAACCTAATCTGTACTACAACATGGGAAGAAAAAGGATGTTTTTGCCAGAAGAGGAAGGAGAACTGAGAGTTAAAGGGAAAAGGATTTGCATTGAGTTCAAGCTTCTAACGTGAGTGTTGCTGTGCTCCTTAGTTCCGCTGATGGACTGGAAGCAAGGAGCTGCCTTCCGACACCTGCACTTGAGCTTGTCCTAGCAGGAGGAGACAAACACACCTTCCTCTGCTGAATCTTACGGACAACGAAGGGAAGAATAAGGCATTGCACCTGAAATCAAGTCCCAAGCTGGCAGTAGTGAAGTGAAGGAAAGGAGAGCAGAAAGCTGGGGAGAAGCGTCAGAATATCCTGAGAGCTGAGAACGATGCTCCTTCGCCGCCGCTTCTCTGCGACGCAGCCTCCCAGACTTGCCCTCTTCCCAGAAGTTCCTCCCCGAGGTTCCTCCCCGACACATGAGCTTTGTGTGCTGATTCACGCCTTTGTGTTCTGCTTCCAAGTCGCTTTTGGGGAGGCGTGCAGCTTGCTGAGCGCTGCGGGGACGAGCGGGGCCCTGGTGTTTCTGTCGGCTGCGTCCCGAGAGATCCTCTCAGAGTCCCGCAGCGTCTCGTCCCCCACTTCAGTAAAGACGGTGGCAAAGTGACGAGCACAGAGCAGCGACGCGTGAGAGCCTGGGACAGGATATGAACCGAAACGTGTGGTTGGAAGTGACAGATGTAGAGAGGTGATTTGCCAGAGTGTACTTCGATGGTTCATCTCGGGGAAGGAAGCAGCCCTTCCCTAGGCTGTTCTCGGGCCAAGGAAGTATTGCCACTGTACTTTCTGTAGCCTTTGAACTACAGTTCAAGAGCTATTTTCAGGAAGTGTCTCTGATTATTTTTTTTACACACTTCTCCAATAATCACAGAAGTTAACGAAAGTTCTGCTGCCGTATGTGTTCTGTGTCTGTTACTTCGGGAGAAGCAATACAGCTCCGCCTATGCTTATGTGACACAGATGCTGTATTACAAACAGCGCACAGCAACGAATCCATCTGTGTTCTCCAAGCAGGTGTGCACTCGCAGTGTAGCGTATGAGAGATGGAAAGCCATCTAGCTGCTTTTGCTTCCTCCCTGGGATACTGGTGGAAAGCGCAGAGATGATGGGCGTAGCGTTCCTCGCTGCGCTGGCAGTGTCAGTGCAAGGCCTGCCTGTTGCTGCGAAGTAACGCCACGCTCTCAGTGTGAGATGTAAAAGCATTTGCGGGCGGCTAAGGGATCTCCAGATAATGTTGCTAACTGTGATGAAATAGGTCTGTCTTGGTGTAAATTTTGCTTTTCACCTGCTTCTTCGCGTGCTGCTTTTGTGCAAAGCTCCACCAAAGAGGGCTGCATCCTTTGCAAAAATGAAATCAGCCCAGTCTGTGCCTCAGGCTGCTGGAGTGTGTTTGTCCACAGAGAGATGCTGAGGTTGAGAAGGGAAAAGGTAACGGAAAGTAGGCTGTAGGAGGGTGAGGGTGTGGGGCTCACCCCAGAAGCACGAACACTTTACTGTCTTCTCTTTAACCTCCTGCTGGTGCGGTAAGCTCGTGGTGCCGGCAGGGACGGGGTGTGAAAGGCAGTGATGTTCCTGCACCTCGCATGGGATCACTGCTGGCACTTGAGCATCCCTGAGCTCTCGGGAGCTGCCCAGCAAGTTTGGGGTTCGGAGGCACACGCAGGCTGCTGCAGCAGCCAGCTTCTGGCCGTGCTCCAAGGTGCTGTTTTAAAACTGCGTGCAGTACCCTGGTCCCCCTCTGAAAGCTTTTGGAGCATCTCAGAAGTTAAACACCCGCTTAGCACCCCAAGACGTGGGGTGGCTACATCTGGAGGTGAGCAGCGGCGACGAGTGCGGCTGTTCCCTTCCCCCTGCCTTCGGCTCAGAAGCCTCACACTGTGCCGCTGAGCTCAGCGATCCGCGGCCGTGGGCCAAGGCTGCTCCTCGGCCGCGGGGCAGGCGGCGAGCGGCTCCCAGCCGGGCGCAGGGGCTGCGTCTGCGGGTCGGGAAAGTAACTTAGGTGTGCTCTTCTCTCCCGTTTGCACATCCGTGTGGAACAGTTGCTGGAAAACCTGGCGGCTCGTGCAGGACAGTAGATTTTTGGTTGGTTTTTGCTCAGTCAGGTGATCTGTCTGTTGCGTATGCAAATCATGTATACAGCAATCTGCAAAAGGCGTTTTTTTGCATGCATTTGTTTCGCCCCACTTGTTTTTATAAGGTGCTTAAGTGCTCTCTAAGAACGCAATGAGCAGTACTGGCTTTTTGTCAGCAGCTCGGCAGGGGTGTGCGGGGCTGAGGGCGTAACGCTGAGCTCCGCTGGCCTCGAGCACAGCGTTAGGAAGCCCAGGAACTGCGGGAGCCCCTGGGAGCCGAGCTGGAGAGGCTCCGTAGCCCAGCTGGTGTGTTTCTGCAGCTCAGGAGACCTGGATCTGACACTGTCTTTCCTTCTGTCCTTGAGCGAGTTATCTCTGCGCTGACCTGCTTGACGTGCTCTGATTTCTGCTAATGGAAAGTGGTGGAACATGAGATAGGTACTTGTAAGAGAGTAATTGAATTGTGCAGCTTTCAATTTAAAGTGTTCTGCTCAGCTTGGTTGTGCGGCCTTTCACAAGGCAGCCCACGAGAGCTTTGCTCTGAGCCACGCTCCGTGCTGTCCTGTGTGCGTCGGGCCGGTGACCTCTTGTGTTTGGGCGCGCAGCCCCAGGGGTCCGTAGCTCTGAAAGCGTGCGTGCCTCGGTGCTGTGGTGCTCTGTTGCTTCTTAAAAGCAGAGCTCGCAGGTCTGGCAGGAAGCGATGCCAGCGCCGCACGAAGGCTGCGGCGGGGTCTGCCTGGTGCCGCGCCGTGGACCTGCACTGAGCTCCGGGGCTCTGCCTGCCTCCTCCTCGCCAAAGGGAAGGAGCTTCTTGTCCTTCTGCCTCATCCTTCCGACTGCTTTGTTTCTTTAGGTGGACTAATCTGGTGGCCTTTCTCTTTTGCTTTCTAGGTTTCCAGGAAATTTCTCTGTTGTCCTCCTATGAAGTTATAATCCCACAGAGGTTAGGAAGAGAACGGCGAGAGGCCTCCGATGTCTCCTCAGTGCAGGTACCGGGCAGTATTGACCCAGCTGGGGGCTGGGTTAGACACCTCCGGGTGCTTTCCAGCCTGTATTGTTCTGCTGTAATCACATGACTAAAGGCTGCACGCTTCAAAGTATTTGGATTAGGCCAAATGTTTTTAGTCACAGATTTTATAAGCCTTGGCAGAATGTAATATTCAGAAAAATGCCTTGCAGTTTATTGCTGTCGCTGACTAGTACTCTTGCTGTGATATTTAATGTAGTGATCAGGCAATTCAGCTTACCCACGTAGTATGTAAGGACCCTAGTTGCTGTGCACAGCACTTGGCTCACGCAAGGCTGTGGAGGTACCAGCCCACTGTGAATGTTCAACAGTAAAACAGAACTGTCCTTTTCCAGCTGTAACTAAGAGTTTTTCTGTGAAAGTCTTGTTATAAACAAGGAATGTGAAAACCACAAAGCTATTTCGAAATAGCTTTCTTCATGTGACTTTTCCCCAGCTACGCAGGAAAAGATGCCAGGTTCTGGAGGTAGGGATGATTAGAAAATAGGTTTCAGGCTCACTCACCCTGCTTATTTCTGCTCCGGTGCAACCGGCAAGATTTAACAAGTACAGTATCCGTGTGTCTGGCAGTTTCCACGTGTGGATATGCCATGTAGAATCAGCGTGGTTTGTGTTGGAAGGAACCTTTAAAGATCATCTAGTTCAACCCCCTGCCTTGGGTGAGAACACGTATGGACACAGCAGTCATCAATTCTTTTGGATGTCTGGGAACCAGAGCAAATTCTGGTGGCTGAGGCCAGGTTCTCATTGCAAAGTCTTGTCAGCACAGCAAGATCAGTCAGGAGCACAACAAACACGTGGCCTCCTGACCAGCACCGTGGTACCAGCCAGAAGCACAAGAGGAGCAGCCGAGATGAGCGGAGCTCCACATCCTTCAAGGAAGCAGTTTAAATTTTGTTGCATCTCCAGTAGGAACACTGTTGTTAAGGCTGTATCTGTGAAGGCTACCAGGACAGACTAGTCCTGAGTTGTGGAAGGTGTCAGTAGTGATCTGAATGCCTGTACCCAGAGTAGTAGCTTGCAGAGGCTGTTTCTGCCAAACTTTTGTTGCTGTCAAAGAACACTTTATTCATTAACATTATTAAAATGCAACTTTTTCTTTTTTACGTTCAGGACAAGGTGTCGTATGCTATTGAGATAGAGGGAAAAGAATACACGATTCATCTAGAAAAGAACAAGTAAGTGATGAATTCCTTGATTATTAAATTCCAACTGTGTCCAAATAACAGGTTGGCAGGTAGCATGCTAGTTTTGATTCCTGAGGTTCTTTATGAGAAGGGCAGTTACAAACTAACTCTGAGAAATCTGCAGAGAAAGACAGTGAAAGTGGGTTGAGCCACATTGTCTTGGCTATCAGCCGGAAATGTTGAGCTCCTGCGACACTGGTGATCCTCTTGCAGTGAAGGAAGTAGTAGTTTGCTCAAAGGGGATCTGGGGAATCATTGAATAACTCTCCATTCACATCTAAAAATAAACAAACTGAGTTATATTTCAAGTAAATATTTCTGCTTTCCTTTGGGTTTTGTTTATTGTTTCAGTTTTTTTCCCATCTCAGTAGCACAAGACTACTAACAAACGAGGAAGCTAACTTCATCTCCCAGCTCTTAATATCTGTAACTTACAGGAAACATAGATGTTGTCTGTCTTGCTTTTAATTTTTAAAGTACTACTTGAGCAACAGCAGGTTACCGTATATCAGGCTGTTTCCCTTGTAAAACTGCTTTCATAATAGAAGAGACATAACTGTCTAAACATAGAAGGCCATGGAGATCTGTCTGCCATTTGCCAAACTCCTGACCCTCAGGAACGTGGAAATTTGTCTACACTTGCATCTATGGATTTACAAGTATGGGCCGGCTGTCTTAATCGTAGGAGACTTTCCCAATACATTTTCTTCCAAAACTGGGGAAGAGATATTATATGCAGCCACCTGAGTGCTGTGTTGTTTTTTCTCTGTGTGAAAGCTAGTGAGCTGTTAGCACCATCTAAAGACTTTTGACGCTTGTCCTGCTTACCCAGGGTGAGGTGTGTGATTCGGTTTCATTAACAGTTCCACCATTCTGATATCTTGGATTTTGCTGTAGAAGTGCACAAGTTCTTAGTTTTTCTTTTCCTTTTGAATTATACATTTAATTACAATTTACATACCTGTGACACTTAATTAGGATTATCTTGCTACCTGCTATAGTATCATAGTTATTTCATGATATTTCTCTTGTATTCTTTCTCTTCTACTCTCTTTCCTTACAGAGAACTGCTGCCCAAAGATTTCACAGTTTATACATATAGTAAGGAGGGGAAGTTGCAATCTGAATATCCAGATGTCCAGGTAGGACTTCTTCCTTTTTATACCTTTCCTGGAAGGTGACTTGAACATCGAGCATCTACATGCTGAGGGAGTTGTGTATTACATACTTATCATTGTATTTTTTCAGCGAGCCCAGTTCTAATTCCATGTATGAGCCATGCTTTTCCCAGAGAGAATCCTTGATTCTGTACGAGATTCTGGCCTGTAGTTTGTCATAGCCCCATGTTTTATGCAGAGATGATTGCTGTAAAAGCAGCTCCGCTCTAAAAAGGAAGTACTCTTCTTAGCTGGGAAATATCTCATTGTTTCAGAGTGGTGGTGGCGCTGTCATATAGCACAGTGCAGTGTTTGTGCCGCTTCTGGACACAGGCCTCATTTCTTACGGAGAGCAGAAGACGTGGAGCAGAACTGGGCGTTACCTGATGCCTACATAAAGCTTTTCCTTTTGCACACAGCGGTCTTCCAGATTGGTCAGCTGCTGACCCATCTTTTCAGTTTTATGAGACGCTGTATTAGTGACGCTTAAGAAGTTTCAAGGGTTGACAGTCTAGCCATTAGTCCAGACATTTGGGAGCTACTGGAAGGGGCGGAGGACCTTTGAGAGGGACATACTATGCATAGTGTTGGAGTTATTCCACTGAAAACGTTTGCAGCGCTCTTCTTCTGTACAAGCAGGCTACCTGCTAGGCTGCCTTTGAAAATTTAATTACTTCTGTAGAATAAGAATAAATAGCAGCTTTTGCAATACAAAAAGCATGAAAGCGTTTCTAATGGCTTCACTCCTCTTACATATCGGCATTGTTCCTTTGAAAGGGAAGCGTTAGTCATATATGATTCATAGGATCTTGTTTTTGAAAATAGAGCACCTGAACTGACTGAGTATTTACTTCCTATAAAAAAGTGATTGAGAGGAAAAGTGCTTTTTCTGCACAAGGTTACGGAAGTTACGGTGACCCTGAAGGATTATTGCATGCCTCGGCATTCGGTGCTGAAAGAACAGGCGATGTAATCTACCTGACCCCTATAGTAACATTCAAAAATGCACTTGCCAGAGAAAACTGAATGTATTTGCCGTGTATTACCCTCTTTTCACGTTTCCAAAATGTCTAATACAGAGGATAAAATGGAACTGTTGTGTCTCCTCGGGGCTGATGGGGGATGTTCTGTGCATTTGAGAAGTTCAGGCAGCACAGTGCCTTGGCGAGGATAGCAGGTGTTGGCCCTTTTCTTGCTAGAGGGAGGCTACACGCAGGCCAAACATTCTCCAAAATTGTTTTTTCAAAGTCTGAATGATGATTTGGCCCAAATCAGTAGGGAGGGGCTAGCCTCAAAATATTTGAGGCAGGGTGGAGGACAGAACTGCAAAGGATGGCTTAGTGTCAAGCTGAGAAATGCAGTCGCTAGATAATGCCTCTGAGCCCTGCTTGTCAGTATTGCTGCATGTTAACAGTGTCAGCTCGGAATCCGGCGTCAGGTAGAACGACTGAGTGGGCGAGTGGGATTTTAAACTCAGATCTAATGAACTACTGGCTGTATCGAGTTGTGAAGAGCGTATCCTTCACAGAATAGGACTCAGACTGGGTCCCTACCTCCCTATCTATCTGACAGTTTGGTTAGCTTCTCATACAGAAGTCCTTGTGGCACCAAAGCACGTGATGAAGTCTAGGTGCGTGCTGGAGAAGGAAATGCTGTTATGCTGTGGTAGAGCCAGAGGCAAGTTAGAAGCTGTAGACTGTAGGTAAAGGGTGTGTGGCAGCTTTGACTTCAAACATTATATTGTCAAGTTGCAGCTACTGCGGGTCAGTGGCGGGCATGGCAATTTATGTGCTCAGGTTTCGTACTGGGTGCGCAGAAATGCGTGGAATATGCGTGTAATGTGCCCTTGTTTCCCCACATAGGATCACTGCCATTACCAGGGATACGTGGAGGGGATCCTGGATTCTGTTGTTGCTGTCAGCGCGTGCTCGGGGCTCAGGTAGCAGAACTCATCTTTTGTGCTGCAGTTGTCACGTGAGGCTCACGGCTCGCTGAACCTGAAACAAAAATTCTTTCTGTTTTTAGCTACTGTTCAGCCAGATGGGAATTCATTGACTGGGGCTGAGCTGCAATAGTGTATATCTTTATGTAGTCTTTCTGCAGTCTTGTTTGTTCAGGTAGAGTTAACAGATATTTCTGCTAGCTTTAAATAAGTTAATGCAATTCTATATCAGATTAGAGAGCCATTTGTTGACACAATTTTTGGCTTATTTGAATTGATGGTCATTGTGAAGAACTATACTCGGTGCAAAAGTGTAAAGTGGAATACCGTTCTGCAAATTTTATAGAATTGCACTTTAGCTTATGCACTTTGAATGTGATTGAAAATTCTTTTTGTGTTGGGCTAATTTACATACCTTTTGGGACTTCAGTTCGATGCAGCAGCGTGTCAGACACAAAAGTGGCAATAATAATGGAGCTACGTTTTTTCTGCATGTGATTTAATTTCTCAGGCATTGCAGACTGATTAAAATGTTTAATTTGCTGTATTTGTGAAGGCCTTTTCCAGTGAAAGGCTGTGTTCAGCCTTTAAGCGAAGCGTACTGTTTCGCAAGGACAAAGAGGACAGAGATGTAGTCACTCCTTTAGTTATCAAAGAATAACTTTTTTTTTCACTGTAAAAATCTGCATAGCTATTCTGTGTTTAATGCAAGAACTTCTTGCACACTGCTATATTTTAGGGGTTTGGTGACCATAGGGAACGTCACCTATGGGATTGATCCCATGGATTCGTCCTCTGGCTCCAAACACATTTTATACCCACTGGATAATGTGAAGAAAGAGCCCACAATGTGCGGAGTAACCACCGAAGGCCATGAAGGGGAACATGCAGGGGAAAATCACCATCCCAGTATGACTCAGCTGCTGCGAGTAAGTGCACCGCTGTTTTCTCCATGGTCCCTATAATGGATTTTGTGAATGTTCAGCTAAGAATATGGAAGCAGCTTATTGGATTTCCTGGGGTTTAGCACATACCTAAAGGTTCCTGATCCAGAGGGTTTTCTACGCTGCTGGAAAATGCAATTGTCTCAACAAAGCAGTTGCAATTTTCTTCTGCTTCTCCACACAGCAGTGAGAGTTCAGTGGCTAGCTAGATTATTCATTGACAGAGCTTGCAGGGACTTTTAAGAGCAGGAACAGTACCATCATTGGAGAGGCTCATTATCAAAGTATTGCATCATAAGCCAGCAGAATATTGTGTTTAGTCCGTTCTCCTAACCATCAGTGTAACAGGTAGGTGTGAATGTCCCCCTTGCTGTTTAAAGACTGGCTATATGGGAACACAGTTGCAGGAAAAGCAGGAGTATCAAAAGTACTAAGGGGCCGCAGCATTTGGTTGTTAGTATATTTCTGCTCCTGTATAAAAATGCATACTGTCTTTCCAAAGAAACCTGTGTGAAAAGTAAAAAGGTCCCCTGCTTAGGAAACACTGTAAGTCCTTGTGTAGCTCAATTTTAGTGTAAAACGCTGTAGAGAAATTGTCATTGCTTTAGATTGCACTTCTTGGTTTTGGCTAGTTTTCAACTTGGCAGAGTGTCTCTTAAACCACTAGTTGTGTCAAGTGAGATATGACAATATAATATTTCTTGTTGTTACTTACACCTGAATTAAGGAACTTGAAATTATCCAAAACCTTTTTTCCCAGAGAAAAAGAGCCGTCCTACATCAAACAAGATATGTGGAGCTATTCATAGTTGTGGATAAAGAAAAGGTAGGGATTGTGTATTGCTTCCTCTTCCTTCTCCCAAGGAGATGACTTGAAAAGCCCTCAGTCTCCGTTATTCCCGAATGGGCTGTTGAAAGACAATGACACTTCAGACAAGGTTATGCAAAAATGTTAACCTATAACTGAATAAACGTGTCCGATGTGATACTCCTCAAGAAAACAGTAAACTGTCAGACATGGAGAGTTTCTATCAGCAAAGGAATTAATAATGGAAGGAAAACACATGGCAAAAACTGCCTTTCCTGTCTTCTCTTGGATATTGAACAGCTCAGTAACAGCAATGAAGATGCTGTTTTCTTGATGATCATCTTGATAAGCAGGGGTTCAACTTTGTGTCTTTTAAGCAGGAGATTGGGAGCCTGGCAAGAATGATTTTTGTTATTAGTCTTAAAATGTTTTATTCATTTTTCTGAGTTTTTTCTTTATATTCTTTTCATGACCAAGTTTATTTATGTTGCAGTTTGAAGATTTTGGGAAAAGTGAAACAGAAGTAAGAGAACACATGGTGCAACTGGCAAACTTCCTTGATAGTGTAAGTTACAGACACGCTGACCTTAAGTAGGAATGACAGCATATGCAGCAGCCTTTCAGCCGTGTTTAAGTTTATAAACTTCCGCCTTGGAGTTTGTTCTCTTACCACTTCGGAGAGAATGAAATAAAGGTTTTTGTCAAGCTAGGAACTAAACCTGTTCCGATGGGTCATCACTATGAAAGCTTTTTTCCTCCCCTAAATTCATCTGCAGTTATACTTGAGATTTAACTTAGGGAACTGTTGTAACCTGTGACACACAGTGACAGGACAGGTTATTGCTGACTTTGTGTACGTAACCTTTAGGTTAGAGGAAAAAGCATGTCTTTCAACTTGACTATTTCAGATGATGATATTTGTCAGGATTTAGACTACTTTTTATTTCTGTCTTGGATTTCCTTGTAGTATGGCCAGTGTGGCATTTAAGCGTTGATTCTTTAGCTAATTAAATTTTAACTTAGTGGGAAAATGCATCCTGGTGATATGAATGGTGTACTAAATTTAAAAAAAAAAAAGTGGAAAAAATATGGGGGGAAAAAGTAGGTTCTCACAGTAAGATACATAACACAAAACCACTTGTTCTTATCTGAAGGTCTTCAGAAATATTTTTCCTTTTTATTTTATATTTTCTTCCCCAGATGTACGTAATGTTGAACATCCGCATTGTACTGGTTGGCCTGGAGATCTGGAAGTACGAAAACATCATTAGTACAGATGGAGGTGCTGGTGATGTGCTGGCAAACTTTGTACAGTGGCGAGAGAAGAATCTTGTTTTGCGACGGAGACATGACAGTGCCCAGTTTGTTCTGTGAGTTGAGGTTCCTTCCCTTTGACTTTTAAGAAGCTTATTCTATTCCTGTCGGCTTAGCTCTGCTCTAGTATCAAAAGTAGCTGTCTTCTGGCAGAGTATTGAATGCAATCTGCTGTGTTTTATGGGAAAACACTCCAAGTCAACTTAAGGATTTTAAGGTTTCTGTGGTCCTTGAATTCAGTGTCCTCTCTGACAGATACATTCCTAAACTTATTTTCTTGTCGCACATCTCCTGCAATGTTTTATTTTTGTATTGTGTAAAGCTTGTAATCAGATAATCCTTTGTCAGGATTGCACACTGTTTAGACTTGTAGGGCTTTTTTGCTTGGAAGTGAGTATAAGCCTGGTGCTGAGCATTGCATCCGCACGGAGTAAAAGCTGTTTCTGCAGTTGGAATCCAGAAACCAGCTGCGCAGTTTGAGCTTTGCCGTGTGACATTAATCTGTCCGTTCCTGTTGCCTGAAGCAAGCACCGAATTTGCAGGACGCGTGCCCCCGTGCACTTCCTGCCCCTGCAGATAGCACAGTACTTAGGAAGTCACTACCCAAAGTACAAGGGAGGGCAGAGGCGAGAGCACTGCTCTGCACAGGGGCAGCTGCCTGATCTGCCCTTGCACAAAGCAGTAGCTCCCCTTCCTGCAGGGCAGCAGGAGCTCAGAGCCTCTTCTCCTCTGAGGCAGAGCACCGCTGGTCAGGTTATGAGGGCAAGATGGCTGAAAAAACTGCTTTTAAAGATTGTTTTATATGAAGTAAAATGTGGTTCATTGCAATTAAGCTTTAAGATCTATGTAGAAACAAAATAAGATAGTAATGAAAAGGAAGTCAGCAAGGAAAGGAACCTATGTTTGGCAATAGTAGAAAGGCAGTTAATGGCCAATTTAAACACATGATTTTAAGGGTGGAGAACTTAGCTTTTCATGTTTAGAAGGAATATGTGGGAGAGGCTGACTCTCTGCAATCTCTTAATTTAAAAGAAAAAAAATGAACAGAAAGATAAAGCTGAAGTAGTACTTTTATACCCAAAATAATCAGTAGCACTTGTAGCAGTGTTCTTCCCATTTGCTAGCATACGAGAGCTGAAAAGCCAGTGTTTTGTGCCCAGAAGCTACTGAGTGGCTGTATGGATGGGCTGTATTGTTAACAGACGGTATCATGTTGTCTGTATGGTTGGGAAGATTATCTTTCTCTTTTTCTCTCACTGACTGTAGGAAGAAGGGATTTGGTGGCACTGCTGGAATGGCCTATGTTGGAACAGTGTGCTCCAAGAGCCACGCAGGAGGCATTAATGTGGTGAGATATCTTTAGTAATGCTGTGAGTATGAACGAGATAAAATAAATAAATTGCACTCCACACGTCTTCCTGGAAGTGCAGAATCTTTAACACAGCTGAAGTGGTTTAATGGGGGCTTTCATGTGGTCACTGTTTCTGGCAATTCCTTGAAGAGTTGTGACCCGGGTATCTACTGTCTTCTGCATCCTCTGATTAGCCTTCCCTCTCCTCAGCATGCAGTGCTCATGAGGAAGGGACAGGATTTCTCTGCTGATGTTTTCAGCACCCATGTTGTAGAAGTATGTGGGAGCTGTGAGCATTCATCTCAAATCTGTCCCCTGTTGGTGTCTGCTTGACATCTGCAGCTGTGCCATTTTGCGGAACAGTGCTGGTTGGTTGCCCTCCTATGTGAAATTACAGAGCATTAATGAGCTGCATTGACTTTTTGGCACATAAGTGAGCACTGACTTTCTCAATATCAAGTGTCCGCTAACTAACTTTGTTTTGCTCTTGTGCAGTTTGGAAAAATCAGTATACAGATGTTTGCATCGATTATGGCTCACGAACTGGGACATAACCTGGGGATGAACCATGATGATGAAAGAGTCTGTCACTGTGGAGCAAGCAGTTGCATTATGAGCTCTGGGGCATCGTAAGTAACTGAGGAAAGGGGAGGCGATTCCAAACTCAAAACTCCCTGTGTATATGCTTAGTTCTTACAACTCACAGGAAAGCAAGTATCACGCTTGTTCTGCAACCTGAGGGAGTGCTTGTGGATTGACATGGTGTAAAGATATGCACATGTTCTCTGTACAGGGGATCAAGGAACTTCAGCAGCTGCAGTGCAGAAGACTTCGAGAAGCTAACTCTCAACAAAGGTGGAAGCTGCCTGCTCAACGTTCCCAAGCCTGATGAAACCTATAGCGTCCCATACTGTGGGAACAGGCTGGTGGATGTAGGGGAGGAGTGTGACTGTGGTTCGCCAAAGGTTAGGAGCTTGCATGTCTTACAAATGCTGCCTGGGAAGCCTTGCATGCCCCTCACTGGAGAGCAGCCTGTGACTGGCTGAGGGTGTGATTTCCTGACATTCACAGAACTTCTGTTTTCAGGAATGTGAAAGCGATCCTTGCTGTGAACCAGGTACTTGTAGGCTCCGATCCGGTGCTGCATGCGCTTACGGTGACTGCTGTAAAAACTGCCAGGTGAGAGACTGAGATGTATTATTTGGAAGTGTTCTTCAGTGGGTTTAGAAAAGGAGTGTAGACTTAGCCAGTGCATCTGTGAGATGAGCAGCACACTCTGTACTGGGAATTGCCCTGCATGTTTACAGCACCCCCAGAGGGCTGCAGATCAATGCCCTTTTTGTTGGGAGCACACAGCGGGTTGGGTGCATCATTCGCTGCTGTGAGGTTTATGTTTTCTGATAGTTTTCCCCCCCAACTCTCTCTTTAGCTCCTTCCTGGAGGAACTGAGTGTCGGGCAAGTAACAATGAGTGTGACCTACCAGAGTACTGCAACGGCACATCCCAGTTCTGCCAGCCAGACTTCACTGTTCAGAATGGTCACCCGTGCCACAACGAGGAAGCCTACTGTTACAATGGCGTTTGCCAGTACTACGATGCACAGTGTCAGGATATCTTTGGCTCAAGTGAGAGAGAGCACAATATTACAGTTTTTCTAGGAGACGTAGTTAAAAGAAAACACTGAGCTTATTTAAATGTTTCATTGCTTTCCTGTAACAATGACCAGATGGCTTTGGCAAAGGACTTGTAATGGTGGTATTTATGGCTTTACCTTTGCACATTTTTTCTTTTTTACAGTTAGTGCTGTGCTGGTGATTCGAGTAGTAGTTTTCTGAGCATTCCTATTACAATGAGGCTTCTGGTTTATAGGACTTGAAATAACATCCAGTCAATTATGCCATTTGATAAGTGACTTTTTTTTTTAACTTGGAACCTTGTGGTGCTGATGTTTTCACTCTACCGTTTTGATCAAGCTCTTGAGCTATCTGTGTTGCATGGAAAACATTAGGCATAGCAGGGTAATTGGTTTGGGGAATGGAAACATGATGATGTGAGATGTTTCTGTCTCTATTTAACCTGGTTCCTCTGTCTGGGGGAATGGGCTGTTTTTTTCAGAAGCCAAAGCTGCCCCGAACATTTGTTTTGCTGAAGTGAACTCCAAGGGTGATAGATTTGGCAATTGTGGTTTCCACGGCCATGACTACAAGAAATGTTCCAGCTGGTGAGTTGAGCCTGACACATCAAGAAATTCCTAAATGTATCATTGAGAATCTTTATTTGGGTGCCACAGTATTAATTTGGGGTTTTACAGCAGGCTCGCTGGGGGAGGGAGACATAATGCCATAATCTAACCTTATCAGCAATGCATGCGTCACTCAGTAACCACAGGGAGGTGGCTTAGAAAAGGTCTGAAAAAGATTTGAAACTTCTGAAGGTGTTAGTAGCACTTAACTAACTCACAGACCCCACACCTGCATTCATAAGCTTTGCTGGCTTTTGTTTTAGATTGTCTGGCTTTTAACTCTTGCCCTTAATAGTTGAAATGGGTTTGAATATTCAGGCAATTCTTCTGTAGCTGGGTTTTGAAGCTTTTGTGCTTGTGCTGCAATTCCAATGCTTGCAATGTTCTGTTGCCTCAGGGTGTCTTTGTGTCATGCACTCAGACTTGGGGCTATGGCAGGGAGAGTTTGTTCTACATCTGCCATCATTGATTGTTCTTATCCTGAAGTCTTTACATACAGGAAAAAGAATAGGAAATGGTCATGTTTTCTTTTATGTAAAGATCCTGGCAGCTTGCAGAAAGAACGGGTAAATCCATACTCTTCCAGCACTGAAACGAGGCCCAGCTCAATTCTGTTTGGCAGGTTGCCTCAATTTTATTTTCAAGTAGCGTCTTCCAGTAGAAAGAAAAGGTCATATCTGCTTTTAGTTGTCTTCTCAGAATAAATTAGTGTCATCATTACAGCATTTGTATGTTGATGTTGTAGGAATGCCATGTGTGGCAAGCTGCAATGTGAAAATGTGAAAACTATGCCTGTTTTTGGAATTAAGCCTGCCATTATCCAAACTCCCATTAGAGGCACCACGTGCTGGGGTGTAGATTTCCAGCTAGGCTCTGATGTCCCTGATCCAGGAATGGTGAATGAAGGCACCAAATGTGGTACTGGAAAGGTAATTAACAAGTCCAAAGTGACTACTAGTAATTTGGGGTTTTAATGCGAATAAAACTTTCAGCTGCATTGTTTCATGGGTACCTATGGCCACTATTCTTTTGGGAGGGGTTCACATAGTTAATGCAGAACTGAGTAAGTCCGTTATGTACACACACTGCTTAGTATTGCAGTGCATGTCCAGAAAAAAAAATAATCTAAAACCCTTCTCATTTGTAGAGGAAGCAAAAGAAAACAAGTATTTTAAGAGTCAGAATCTTTCCTCCATCAGTGAGCAGGAAGAACTAGGCTTGCACAAATGCCTCTAAGAAATTTTTCAATTAAAATCAACCTAAACTAAATAGACTTGAGAAGCTTAGCACCAGTAGAGGAATGTGCATTCCACATACCCATACTGCACACTGCTAATCCTTTACATTCAGACAAAAGCCTTCAAGTGACAATTCAGACCCCATACTGAGAAACCTTTTGTAGAGGAGATGTTCCTGTGGAGTTAAGGTTTAACACACAGGAGTCTGAGACTTGCTTTGCGGTCCATGAGAACAGAGTGCCTTGAAAGCCATGTGCATGGGCTATCGGAGGTAAAGCAGGCAGCCTGGGGAGCAAGGAGTAGGAAGAAAAGGGGTAGGTCAGTGAAAAGCCATCATGCTTCACTTGTGTGCGTCTCTTTAACTCCCCTAGATCTGTAGGCATTTCCAGTGTGTGAGTGCCTCTGTCCTGAACTATGACTGTGATGTAGAAAGGCAGTGTCACGGGCATGGGGTAAGTAGTGCAGGAGCCTCTGCTCCTACAAATAGTCCGCTTAGAACGGATGCTAAGACTAAGTTTTGATATAACTAGCAGTGCTTCTGTACAAGGCTGTCTGACATCTTTGTTATGAGTTAAGAGAACGCTGGATTTTTAGAGCCAATAACCATACTAATATATAAACTGACTGTTCTTATTGCCAAAGGTCACAGTTTGAAAAAGGTACACTGTAACTGTGATCACTCAATAGCGTTTATATACTAGTCTTCTTTTCACCTTGGAAGTCTCTTACCCTCCTCTGTTTAAGGACTAACTAATGGGGAATAAAGTAATCACAACGCTAGATGTAGTGATTAAAAATACCACTTGGGGTTCTTGAGGGTGAGTTTTCCTATTAACAGCTGCTTTTTAGTGTTGTCAATGAGAAAAGTGCCTTTAACGGTCCACAAAAATTGTACCAAAATTGCGTAAGTCATGCAAGTTTCAAATTGATGAATAGTAACTTTTTTTGTTTGTTTAACTTTGATAAAACTCTCTCTAAAATGTCTCTGGTCAAGACAGTGTATAACAGTATCAAAATATATATATACTTGAAAGCTCTTAAGATAATAATTTGTTTGCTGGGCAGGAGTAATTCCCAGTTCCAGGATTGCTAATGTAATTTGAAACTGCATCTCAAAAAAAAGGGCAGTTGGGACAGCTAATCTTTGGAAGCTCATCCTGAACAATGCTGTGCTTGCTCAATCATGTGAAATCTTGAAGACACGTGGCCTGGCCTGGCCTGGCCAAAGACCATCTAGAATTGACCTGGGAATTACTGGTTAAAGTTCTCCAGGATGAGTGATGTGGAAGGGATGGAATAGACAGTCATGGCTACAGCATGCTGCTTTTAAAAATACTGAAACATAAGTTACCAATTTTTTTTATGCAGACCTTTGCAAAATGAGTGTTCAACTGAATATTAAAATGGCTATTACAGTGAGTTTTCAAAACAATTTGTGTTATTCCAGCAACTCTGTCACTGTGTGTGTATAATGATAACCTTTTGCTCTGTATCCTAGGAGGAGAAATTCCTGAGTGCAGTTAGTAGCTTTTCATGTATTTTTTTTTAAATTTCCAAATAGGCTGTAGCAGTTGAAGACACCTTGCTGTCTTTGTGTTCTCACTATTCTTAGCCAGAAGATATTTTCTCTGGGGACATGGAGTAATAGATGGCTTCTTCCTCTGTTTTGATTTTTATTTATTTGTGTATGTGTTTTATTTAAATATAGGTGTGCAATAACAACAGGAATTGTCACTGTGAAGCAGGCTGGGCCCCTCCTTACTGTGAGACTAAAGGCTACGGAGGGAGTCTTGACAGTGGACCTCCTTATAACGGCAAGTAGTGTGAAGGCGACTCTGGAGCTGTTGGCCTGTCTTGCTAGGGGTGATGCCGGGCTGTGTGCAGAGTGCCTGACTGCTTTGAAGCAGCTAAATTCTGGTGTCTAGTGCTGGTGGTTGGCTGTTTACCAGGTTTCATTTGCAGCCAATAGGTTTCATTTGCAAGCAATACTAGTTAGGGTTTTGAGCTCAAGGTGTTGCCTGCCTTTCTTTTGGGATGCTGGAGATCTTCACAGAAACTGGTCTGTTTTAACTGTCTTCAGCTGATTTCTGCCAACTTGGACCAAAATCATCTTGGACTTCTCTCTATCTAAGCTGGGAAAATGGCCCTTTCTAATTTTAGATCCAAAGAAAACATGAAATTTGGCTGAGGATGCAGGTTCAAATTCGTGGATGTGAACCTGCATCTCCACAAGGGCGTGCTCCTTCTAGCAGTGATGGCAGAGATGAGTAGCTGCCCTGTTCTAGTATCTGCAGGTAGCTGCATGTGCACCTGCAAGACTAACATCTGGCCTAGGTGGGCTAGGGCAATGCATGTTGATAAGTCGCTATTTTATTAACGTTTGTTATTTAAGTGCAGACAGCATGCTTCGTTTGGTAGTAAATGCAAATGTAGTCCCTGCCCCAAGCATCTTACGGTATAGAAGAGGGGTACACGATACAGAAACGGGGAGATACAGAGGTTTGTGACACTATATTGTTTGTAGATTTTCAGTTTGCCTTTTTTTTTTTTTTTTGGAGGGAAGAGATGGGTTGGGGAGGGAATTTTGTGGTTATTTCATGTAATTTTTCCTCCAGGAAGAGGTACTGGGTCAACATTTGACATAGCAAGAAGATGTATCTATGCATGTAGAAGATGTATCTATCTGTTTGCACGGGAAGAGTGGGGTAGTGGAGCAAAATTCGTGTACATGAAAGAGCAAACTGAAAGGCTGTAAAGCTGACTTTCTTCACTGACAGTTTGAAGATGAAAGAGGAAGCAAAATTCAAGCTTTAAGCTGGAGAAAACTTGCAGTGCCCTTATGGAATATATAAAGAAGGGATTGATACAGTCCCTGTGTGAACTGGAAGAATGATCTTGAAGACCATTTTTAATAAGATGGTAGAGGTTTTTGAGGGAACCTAGATACTGTGTTAAGGTAATAACAGACTGGAGAATCACATCACAGCCTGTTGCAGAGAAATTTGCCATGTATAAAAATGCAGAGATTGCTAAGAACCTGAGCTCTTTGTGTACAGCAAACAATGGTAGGACTGGATCCAAGGGAGGAAGCTCTGTTTTCCTATCTTTCAGATGAGTTCATAAAATGTTCACAGTGATGGAGTGGAAGAAATTAGGTATTAATTTTGTAATGCAATATGCTGTTATAGCCCAGTATATCATGAAGTATGTTTTTTTTCATCTGTGACCAGAGAATTGCTGGAAAAAGATGATCAGAAAAGAGAATATTTGGGCATATGTCTTGCAGTCTTAATAGTTTCTTTAGGTTTTTCTTCCATGAAGAATGGAGGGTAGTTGAAAAAACCAATCCTGCTAAATGCTGCAATGAGTTGAGAGGTGGTAATGCTATATACTTTTTTCCTCTTCATCCTTTTGTCCCTATCAGACAAAGACACCTCACTGAGGAATGGGCTACTGGTATTTTTTTTCCTGGTCCTACCACTCCTTATAGCTGCTGCTCTGGCATTTGCAAGGAGAGACAGGCTGAAGCGATGGTTTAGAAGGTTAATGTCACGCTGTCATTCGTAAGTATATTCTCCTCCTTACCTTCTCTTCTGCCCTTTTGAAGTAGTCCATAGACATTTCTGTACACAAGCCAATACCAACATATGTAGGCATATTCCAGTACCAAGATGGTCAAGCAAAGACTGCTGCATCAAGTGTCACGTGTAGCTTGCCCTTGGCAATGACACAAAAGATTAATGTTTTTCTGTTCCCACAATGTTTTTTTCTTTTTACAATTATGTTTGTTGCAATGTTTTTGGTAATAGTTTTTTCGTGTTTTTTTTTGGTTCCTATGTTTAGTACAGAAGCAAAGCTGTCATAATCCTAAACAGAAAAAAGGTTATGTTGTTTCTTAGATATGTGGCTGTCCTGATGTTTGATATTTGCTAAGATACAGTAAACCCATCTAGCAAGTAAGAAGCACTTGGATTCGTAGCCTACTTGGTCATTCTAACAAGTTTATATGCTCACACGGTTTATGTCACTTGGATTTCAGGTCATTTCAGTCACCACCTCCTAGAACAGAAACAGAACCAAGAAACTACCAACACAGAGGCTTTTCACATGGCACGCCTTATTCTTCAAGAAGTGTACCCATGGTAGGGATGATCCACTTTCCATTACTTCATTTGTTATTTGTCTCTAAAGTAACAGATGAGGACAGTTTTTTATTATTTTTGCACTGACAGAGGCTTCAAAGCTATTTTATTTTTTCATTTCTGTAATCATGTTTTCTCTTTGCTAAGAAGGGAGTAGAAGTATTATTGCCTAAAGGCAGTGGAAAAGCTCCTCTGTTCTCCCCTCTTCAAGCACTATGGGTTTCTCTTATGGATTGTTTTGGCTTGGTGGGCAGTTTACCTGCTCTGCTACCCCCTCATCCTTACACTGGAAGCACTCATCCCACCTGGGGAGTGGAGCATTCCTTCCCACCTCCTTGGCCCCACTCCTTTGCAGACCTGTTCTGTCTCTGGGTGCAATAACCAGTCAAAGCACTGCTGCTAAACAAAGCAAACACTAGTCAAGATCAGCCCTTCTATTTTTTCCGGAAAGCAGTACTCTTCAGAATGCTGTTGCTTCTTTCTACTGAGCTTCTTGGAAGGAAGGAGTAACTCTGACATTTCCAGATCTGTTTGCAAGAGGTCTTAAATGTCAACTAAATAATGAAACAAATATTTCAATTTCCGAACTGTAACTCTGTGACTGTTCTTGTAATGTTTCCTTCATAGGATATGGAACCAAATACCTTCCCTGTGCCATCTTACCCAGTTAACCAGCATCCTCAGCAGGCTTACCACCAGTCCTACTACCCGTCTCCGCAATACCAGGCACCACAGCCACAGAAGCTGCCAACAAGGTTGGTTTGAGTTATTGCAAATACATCAGCACAACTGGTAGTAGTTATAGCTTGTCATTGCCTTCATCTGTGTGTTAGGGTATTTCATCATGTGTTATATGCATGCAGAACAGACCTATTATTGAAAAAATTTTCTCATTCATTTCATGCTTCAGAACTAAAGCGCTATTACCCGTAGCATTCATTTTACACATTGTCAGAGCTACATTTTGATTAACAGGTTTCAGAATGCTTTTCTGGGGCTAGATTAGCCCTGCATGCAGGTGAAGAAAATGCCTCTCAGAGACCATAGTTTAAAAGGAAATTACTCAAAAATCTGGCATCTCTCTGATTCATGAATATTATCGCCAAGTACAGGATCATTTCTTAATTAACTTTGAATAGTTTTTCCTTTATTTTTCATTTTACTTTTGAATTGTATTTCTAAGATCTTAATGCCTGTGCTGTAAAATATACTTATCCAGAAAGTACAATGCATCAAGAGAGGGAGTATTTTAAAATAGCTTGTGTTGGTGAGAAACTTGTGGGGGTCTTTAAACTGTTTTGGGAAAAATTGTTAATTGAAACTGTAGGAAGAAATACAGGCTCAAAGAAATACAAACTCAAAGAAGAGTTTGACCATGAGATGTTTGAAATGAGCCTTAGCTCTGGGAGCTGGGTGTGCTAGAAGCAGTGTAGCTGGAAAGGGGGCAGTCTCTGCCATCGGCCTTGGGGCACACTTGTGCAAAGCAAGAGGAAGAAGGGGCAGCTTTACTATGTGTGTTTTTAGACGTAGCCATCTGAACTCACAACAGCTTCTCTGTCCCCATTGTAGGCCACCTCCTCCGCAACAGAAATGTGTACCTCAGGGACCTCTTCCATCACAGCAAAAATGTTTACCTCAGGGACATTATTTTCCTTCTCGACCAGCACCTTTGCCTCCCAAATAGCTTTTGGCTTCTTTGAGGCCTTCACGTGAGCTGACCTGTTCGCTGAAGCAAAGCTGAAATTGCATTTATCCGTCTTGCATCGAGTGGCCCATGGTAATCCCAGAAAGGCTTCCTTCTGCAGCCTGGAATAAGGCAAATGAGATATTGAAGCAAGGAATGTAAAACTTTAAACTAAATACCTCTACCAAAGCTACAAGAACTGAAAACATCAAACCTGTTCTTAGATCTGTCTGAGTATTGTGGCTTTGTAAACTGCAGCAGGGCTGCCCAGCTGGGAGTGGAGCAGTCTGCAGTTAATTAATCTTTAAAGTACAGCACTTAGGAGTTGCTTTTCGTTTCCCCATTTCTGTTATGAGCCCTAATAATGAAATTATTTGTTGTCATCTTTCCAAACGTACAGTGAAGAATTAAAGTAACCCATACTAGTATCAAATCAAGGAAATCTGGCCAATTAATTTAAAACTTATTTTGCACGGACTGGAAACTGCTACCCATTTACACATAAATGGCACAAGCGGAATAAGGTATCAGTGTACTTTATCAGAGGAAGATAAATATATTGTAAACATGTTTATGCATGTATATATGTTTATTGATGTGTAATAATGCACTTATTCTTAATTTCATGCTGACTGACACTAAGCTGTACTATATGAACATTAAGTTTAATTTAATGTTTTTAAATTAGTAATTGTGAGTTGCTAAATGAGAATCCTGCACTAACTTCCACTAATACCATGAATGGGCAAGGAAAAAAAAGGTACGAAAAGACATGGCCATATTTTGTTTTTAAAAACTGAGTGTTCTTAGGTTTTAAATTGGGTCTAAAGACTACAAAGGAGTCCCTGCAGAACACTGAGAAGCAAAAAATGTGTATCTGCTTAGACCACCTGAGCTTCTCCGTGCACTTTAGACAGGAGCCTGTTGACTAATGCGACTTTGTCACCTAATCTTCAAACCCTTTTAATGTCGGTCAGGATGCTTATATAGGCTAACCTGCAGTACATTGGACTGCTGTCAGTTTCTGCAACATTGACTAAACCAGGTTTTAATAGTGCTTCTGAAAAGGAGTGTTTAGCACCCTGTGTGAGCAGAGGAGATCTGTTAGTTGTGATACAGTTGTGCTGTAAGTAGAAACTGAATGATGGTGGTGACGAGTAGAAGTCTATTGCACAAACTTGCAAAATCCGAAAAAAATACTGAAAAGTGTGCTTGGCTTTCTCACTTTGTGCTAGCCACTGAGTACAAACGCGCTCTGTAAAGATCCCCCATAATATTGCCAAAAGAAATCTTTTCCTTTGTATATACATATATAAATATATATATATATATATATATATAGTGTTTGCATTTGCAGTAATAAAATACTTGAACTCTTGTGGTTTCCCATAAACTTAGACTAAGATTTATAACACTATTAAAATATGTTAAATGTCAGCTAAGGTATCACCAGACTTATTTGTGGGGGTCTTCTGTTTGTTCCAAGATAATCACTTCCTACTTCTTGATGTATTCTACTCGGTTTGGGCTGTCTGTCTGTAAGTACCTCGCTTTGCTCTTTGTAAGGCCATGTCTGGCCGAGCCCCTCGAGGCAGCTCGCGACACGAGTGGCCAGGTTCGCTGGGTGTGTTTGGGAGGAGGGAACCCAGGTCACAAAGTAATCCTGGAGGAAGACGTACTTAACTGTATTTAAAGCTGTACGTGTGAACTAAAACTATGCTGAAAACGGTGCCTTCTAATAGTTAAGTTTTTGTACTTCAGTGTGCGTGTCAGCAATACTTGCAGGGCGGAGGTCTAGGGCAATGAACGTGCAGTTTTTACAAACAGTTCTGTGGAAAGGAAATTGCTCAGATTTTAAATGTATTAAATATTGAGTATGACTACTGACGTTTTTAAAGTGTACACTCATCCCTGTCACCTGATTAGGTCTGAAGGAGCAGGAAATGTTGTACATGTCCCATTCTCATTTAAAACGTTGCACTGGGAGCAACGTCGCCTGTTTCTGTGCGCCTCCGGGACCGCGCCGCGTGCCAGTTTTGTAGTGTTTGGGTGCAATGAAAGGGCTTTTACTGAACCCCTTTGTAAGAAACGAGCAATAAAGATGCCAGTTTTGTACAAAAGTGCTCTTGTCTGCTCCTGCTTTCCTGGTACAGGAACGGTCCCCAACGGCCGCAGCGTGGGGCAGTTACTGGTGGGGCCGTTACCAGCCAGGCTGCAGCATGGGGCCGTGCCTGGTGCTGCTGGCGGTGCTGCTGGCCGCGCTGCGTGAGTCTGCCTGCGGGCACCCGTGGGCCCCCAGCATGGGCGGTAGGGCTGTGCCCGGGGCTGCGGCCGGTAATGCCTCGCACAGCGCTCTCTATCTCTCTCTCTCTCTCTCTCTCTCTCTCTCTCCAGGTTCACGAGTACTGTCACAAATCACAGTCCCACTGCAACTGCCCCCAAACACAACAGGAGAGTCGGTACTTGAGCACCCCTGTTATTTCCTAAATACATACGTGTAGGTGTGAGTGGGCACATATGCCGGAGGCCCTGATCTCCTGGCTGCAGAGGGGTGATGGGGGTGGTGAGTGCTGGCGGCTGTAACAGCAGCCACAGAGGCTCAGCCTGCCTCGTGAGGAGCGTTTGCTTGTTGAGCTCCTGCAGTTGTCCTCAGCGCTTGCAGACTGCCCTCTGAGCTCGCTTTTCTGCAGCCACTGTTCCTAATTCTTCCTTTCTCTGCTCTTCTGCACACACAAGGGCACGCTGTCCTACGTCCTCGCGATCGAGGGGAGGCCGTACACCATTCACCTCCAGCAGCAGTAAGTGCCCTGGTGCTGCCCCGTCTGAGCACCGCTGGCTTGTGCAGTCCCACTGGAGGCCGCCCATCTGGCACGGGACGGTACTGGTCACCCGCAGAGGATGCGTTTGTGTGCCACGCACCCAAGTGCTGCGGGGCTGCAAGGGGCTGGAGCAGGGCTGGAGGGATGCTTGTGCCCGTGACCGCGGGTGGCAGCGGGTTTTGGACCTGCAAGAAGCCCCAGCACCGTTGGTGTGCAGTGCCTGCTGCAGGACCCGGTGCGAGCTTGAGAAGCTCTGGGTAAGACATGCGAGTTCTAGCGTTTAACTTTATGCTTTTCTTTTGCAGTCTCTTTATACCGGATGATTTTAGGATTTATATGTCTAATGAGATGGAGTCTTTGAAATCTGATTTGACCCATATCAAGGCGAGTTTGGACTGGTGGTTTTTTTTTTTTTTTTCTTTTAACCTGAAGTATCGCAAAGCAGAGCCGCTGCTCAGTGCGTGCAGTTAAGCTGCTTGGGTGACCAGTTCTTGGGACTTTATGGCTCCCTTTGCTTTGCTGTGGTTTAGGGCGACTGCTACTACCGCGGGTACATCGAGGGCGTCCCCGGCTCGGCGGTGACTCTCAGCACCTGCTCCGGGCTCAGGTACCAGGGCCGCCTGCGCTGCCGTGCCGGTGCCCGCAGCTCCCCAGCCCTCCCCAGCCCCTGCCGGGAGCCGGGGTTCCCAGCGGTGCCGTGCCTCTCGCAGGGGCTTGCTGCAGTTTGAGAATGCCAGCTACGGGATCGAGCCTCTGGTTAATTCACCCGTCTTCGAGCACTTCATTTATCAAATGAGCAACGAGAACACTGCAGGCTTCCTCTTTGCAAAGAGCCGTGCCGAGAGCGGGGCCAGGCCGGCAGCGCAGGAGATGGTGCTGAAGATCGTGCACGGTGAAGTGAGCTGCCTCTGGTCTCCTGGCCAAGCTCAAGTCTGCTCGGCCTGGGAGGGGGCTGTTCCTGCGGGCACCTTTGTCCCACATGCGGTCTGGATGGGCGGCGATGAGCGGGGGATTTTAGGAGGGCAAGGGCTCGTGTTGAGCTGTCACATGGATCGTCGCTCTCCTGGTGCCTGATGAGAGGCATGGCTAAGCTAGAATGGCTTGTTTAAAAAGTGAGGAGTGGCTAAGTTAGAGCGGCTGCTTACCTTGTGCTAATATGAAGACAGCATCCAAGTAATGCTTTTGAACGGACACTTTGTTGTATAGCACGTTTCAGAAATAAGATCGCTAAAATGCAAAAATAAATAGCTTCACAATATTTTCTTTTTTAGCCAGCATTATCTGCAGCACGGTCTCCTAAGTACTTTGAGGTGTACACGGTTTTGGACAAAGCTTTGGTAAGTTGGTGCCAGCCGTCTTCTCCTTGTATTTGCTTGACTACTATGAACATAAGAATGGTGCCATTTCCAACTTCTATGCGTTTTTGGTTTTCCATTTAAAAAGGTGTTTGTACTGTGGATTTTACAGGAAAGAAAGATTGAAAATTGGTAGTTCACATTTGCGTGACTGGATGCTGGCAATCCTTTCAACATTGTCCTGCTTCGCTGTGATAAACGACTTGTCCATTCTTATGCCCTTGTGTTGTTTTTCAGTACAATTATATGGGCTCAGACAAGAAAGTTGCAACATGGAAAATAATCCAGATTTTCAATTTTGTCAACAATGTAAGTTTTAAAGTCCGGTTTGTATTGTAATAAAATGATGAGGAGCTGATTTTAGAAACGGCCACCTATTTCCTAGTTGCTTTTGGTTCGGGGAGGAGGCTATGTAACTGCAGTTCCAGCCCTGGCGCGTGATGCTTGGCGTTGCGATGTCAGGCACAGCCTGGCAGGAGCCGCCAGCTTCTCTGCCTCCTGGTCCAGACTTGATAAAAGGTTGGCGAAGGGTTTAACCCCAGTGGGTGAATACAAAGGTTTTGCTTTTTCTTCCACTCCACACTGTCCGACACACACACTTTTAAGAACTGTCCTTGGCCTGATTTGTGCGTATGATGATAAGCTACTTAACAGAAAAACTAAAACATTTTTATCAAGTTATTAGGCTTTGTTCATGTGCCTCTTGGGACATTGTTTTATTTTCGAGTTTAGTTCATTCTATTTTATCATACAGATGTCATTCCATGACTGCCAACAGCTACTGTCCATCTTTTCTTATGTCATTTGTTGCATGTACAGATGTAATGGTGCTGTGAAAGAAAGGCGTGTGAGCAGCCATCTCATCTGTGATGTTTTCAGATATTTAATCCTCTGAACGTGACCGTTGTTCTGTCCTCCCTGGAGTTCTGGATAGAGGAGAATAAAATCTCGACAGCAGGGGAAGCCGACGAACTTCTGCAGAGATTTTTGGAGCGGCAGCAGTCGTACCTCGCCCTGCGGTCGTATGACCTCGCCTGCCTCTTTGTGTAAGACTAAAATTTCCCCAGGGACTGGTGGTGCGTGGCGGAGCTCAGCCAACCCCGCGATGGCGGGGGCACTGGTGGGCAGTGGGGGGACCACGGGGCCGGGGGCTGTGACCTGCGGCCGGAGAGAGCTCCTGCGTTTCAGGTACCGGGACCAAGCTTCTTTTGCGGGTGCGACCATTCCAGACAAGGCGTGTCAGAGGGATGCTGCGGGTGCAGTGGCCGTGGTACGAGGCCTGCGGCCGGGACCGGGCCGGGTGCTGCGGCCTTATGGTGGCACCGGGGCCGGGTGCCTGTGGGGCAGCTCCACCACCAGCGCCCGGCTCTGCCCCCCCAGTACCAGCGCAGCGTGACCCTGGAGTCGTTCTCCGTCCTCCTGGCCCAGATACTGGCCCGCAGCTTGGGCATGAGCTACGACAACAACCGGGGCTGCCGCTGCCCCGGGCACGTCTGCGTCATGGACTCGGAGGCGCTGTGAGTTCCTCGCGGGCCTTCGCGGCCTTCGCCTGCCAGAGGCACAGGGCGTTCTCAAACAGAACAGCGGTGGGTGTGTTGGCACGTACACAAGTAGGGATAATCATTTGTTTTAGACGCGTTGGCGGGGCAAAATCCTTCAGCAGCTGCAGCGTTGGAGACTTTGAGAACTTCCTCGAGCGCGACGCAGGGGACTGCCTCTTCGACAGGCCCCGCCTGGCCGGGCTCTCCTACCGGCAAGCCGCCGTCTGCGGCAACGGCGTGGTGGAGCGCGGCGAGCAGTGCGACTGCGGCTCCGCGGCGGTGAGCGCTGCAGTAGCTGTGGCTAAATGTGTGACTTCGTACTGTTTGCCCATTCGGAGCGGTGAGCCATGGAGACGCAGGGCGCAGCTGAAGTAGGTGCCAGCCCAAGGACTTGTGTCTGCCGTTAGCTCCTGCGCTGGCATCGATCTGACGGCAGCTGTGCCCACTCTATCGCGCTGGCTACTGCCCGAGTATAACATTTTGGGGATAAGAAGGAAGGGGAGGACCCTGGACAGTGAAAAGCTCAGGGGGAACAAAAGTGCAGAATAATGTGGTTTTGTGATGTGTTCTCAGGCATGCTTGAAGGATAAATGCTGTACTAAAACGTGTCGGTTTAAGCCAGGAGTGAAATGTTCCTCTGGATTGTGCTGTGATGGATGTCAGGTAAGTCATGTTCTTGTAATCATCACAAGGCCATCATAATTTTTTGGAGAAATATTATGTTTCCATGCTTAAGGATGGGGACAAACTCTTCTGCTGTGCAATTCAGTTCCTGGGGTGGAGCTTTCCAGCTCAGCTCCCTAAATCCCAAGGAAGGAAATTACTGGGGGAAGACTGTCGTGGGATGGCGATGGGGGGGAGGGAGGGCACGCGTGGTTACCTGAGTGCCCAGCAGCGGTCCTGGCACTGGGGAGCTGTTGCAGAGGGTCCTTGCACCGATGGGTGCCCGAGGATGGAGAGAGGAACAATTTCTGCTTCTCTCGCCAGTTTAAAGCGAAAAACTCGCTGTGTCGCCCTCCCGCCGACGTGCAGTGCGACCTGGCCGAGTACTGCAACGGGTCCTCCGCGTCCTGCCCCCCCGATTTCTACGTGCAGGATGGGCACGACTGCGAGCACGGCACCGGGTACTGCTACAAGGGACGCTGCCAGTCTGCTGACCTGCAGTGCCGGAGGCTCTACGGGACAGGTAGCGGCGCGGCTCTGCTCTCGCTGGCACTGCTGCCCTGCTTGAGAAGGCAGCTGTGGTGCTAGCGAAGTTGGTTTGTGTCTTTGCTCTCTAAAACACCAAACTCAGGTGGGTTTCGTTATGGCTTTTTATAGCCTGGTTTCTGTGGAGGTGAGGTTTTGTGGTTAGTTGTTAGACTCAGGTCTGATGGTTGGTAAGTGAACTTCATCAGCGAGCCAATTTACTATTAGCCCATTACATGCTTCTGAGGACTAATTAGAGAAAGAAAACAAACATTTTCTCTAAATAGTGAAGAGCATCCGTGTTCTGCTGTGCACAGTATGAAAATTTTTAGGTACCATAATATGTCGCTTCGTGTTCCTTCAGCACTAATATTGATTATAAACTAAACTTGTAGGTTCAAAAAGTGCTCCTGTGGCATGTTATGAGGAACTCAACAGTCAGCGAGACAGATTCGGACACTGTGGGTTCCACCCCAGACAAGGCTATAGGGCCTGTACGTGGAGGTAGGTTGCAAGGGAAGGGCAGCTGCTCCCCTAAAAATGAGTATTTATTTTGGACTGTACAGAAGAGGACAGTGTCGAGACTCCAACTGACAGTAGGATTTGTGAAGCAATAAATAGTTACATGTGTTTTCTCCTTATTGGTAATGGAGCGTCTCTCCTCCTAGCACAGATCATCCTTGGACTTCCCCAGTCCTACTTATTTTTCCTCATCATGCAGCACGCCGTACTTCTCTTGTGTGGTTTAATGGTGCTGTTGTTTCACCGTTTAGCGCGTGTATGTGATACACACATACATCCCATGCAAATCAATTTTACAGGAATCTCAGATGTGGAAAGTTAATCTGCACGTATCCGTATAGCACTCCATTTGCAACTGATGCTGCCGCTGTCCTTTACGTCCAAGTGCGAGAGCATTTATGTGTATCTTTGGATTATTTGAATGTACCAGCGAGGCTGGATCCTCTTCTGATTCCGCCAGGTACAAAGTGTGGCTCTGGAAAGGTAAGAAAACATTTTATAGGCAACTAAGATGTCAGATAGGAATTTTAAACATTAACAAGGTTTTAGGAATACTCGCTCCTTTGCAGTGTAAGTGTAAACACTGTGAATATACACTGACACCACATTAAGTTTCTGGTGTGATATAAGCGTTAGATATAACCCTAAGGTAGTAAACGTAGCTTTTCAAAAGCACCTTTTTTTTTTTAAAGTGTATTTTCAATCCCGTGTGGGACACAAGGCCAACGAGCCGAGGGCTCCGACGGTAAAGCACCGACCTGGAGCTGTCGTGTGTTTTTCTAGGTGTGCATAAACAACACCTGCCACCCGCATTCAGTCCTCGGAGCTGCCTGCAACAGCGAGGCGGAGTGCCACGGCCACGGGGTAAGCGGCAGCAGCACTGCTGCGGGTGTCCGGGCGTGAAGGTTTGCTGGGACTCGGGTGGGAGCTGCCTGCAGACTCGTTGTAGGCTGACGCCGTGCGAAATCCCGGCCCCGTCAGCCGGTACCGCGGGTAAAACCCTTCCGGCGTTACCGGTCCTAGAACCGACTCCGGACCGAGGGGGACAGCTTTCGCCTCCGCCCTCTCCCCAGGTGTGCGACAACCGGCGGCGCTGCCGCTGCCACCCCGGCTGGAAGCCGCCCGACTGCCGCCGGCGGGGCTCCCCGACGGGCGGCGGCGCCGACAGCGGCCCGGGGCCGGCCGAGCGCGGTGAGTCCCGCGGCCGGGCCCGGCGCCACGGCGGCTCCGCGGCCCCTCCGCCGCCGCCGCCGCCGCGCTCCCTTCTCCCCCCGGCAGGGCCCCGGCCGCCGCTCGCCGCCTGCCTCCTGCCGCCCGCGCTGGCCGCGGCCGCGCTGCTGCTGCTGCTGCTGCTCCGCCGGGAGGCGCGGGGCGAGGCGGGGCCGGAGCCGAGCGCGGAGCGGGGCGGGCGAGAAACGAACCCTCGCGAACAATAAACGGCCTCGGGAGCAGCCGCGCGTCCGCGCCTCTCTGCGGGGCCGTTACCGGGCGGGCCGCCATGGGGCCGCGCCCGGCGCTGCTGGCCGCGCTGCTGGCCGCGATCCGTGAGTCGGGCCGGGGGGGCCGGAGCCCTCCGGGGGGGCCGGAGCCGCCCGAGTGCTGCCCGGGGCCGCAGGCGGCTCGGGCCGGCCGGGAATGGTCCCTCCCGGCATCGTGGCGGGGATGCTCGGGGGTGGCGGTGGTCCCTGGGGAGGGCTGGGGGCTCGTTCACTGGGCTCTTTTCAACAAACGCCGAACCCAGCTTCTGGGGGTTCGGGGACTTCTCCGGGTACCCCCCTCCTCGCTGCCACGGGGGGCCTGGGTTTTGCCGACGTGCCACGTGCGTGAAGTGGCCCCACGTCGGCGGCCGCGTGTGGAGCGCGGCACACGGACGGAGCAGGAGCGCTGTGGGGCCCGCCGAAGTGGGCGCTTGTTGTACGGCAGCCAGCGGCGTGTGGCTGGGCTCCCCGAGCCCCGTTTCTGTTCCTGATGCAAGTTGGGCTGGCTTGGTTGGACTGGGGCTCGCTCTCGTGCTCCCACC
Source organism: Anser anser (assembly GCF_964211835.1). NCBI lineage: Eukaryota > Metazoa > Chordata > Aves > Anseriformes > Anatidae > Anser > Anser anser. The sequence continues at coordinate 724,136 of NC_139747.1, read as the reverse complement.
GTACAGTATTTATACTCCTGGGCTCCAGCAGGGCTGGGATCCAGCACTGGTACGTGCACATCCATTTGTTTTTTTCTATAGAAGTGTGCAGAAAAAGCAGGGCTGGTAGCCCTCTCCGGGCGGAGACCGTGCCAGCCCACGGTTTGTAAAAGCGCCTCTCACACACACACAATTCCAGCTGTGGCTGACAGGCACAACTGTGGCAGCATTCATCTGTGATGATAACTAAAAAAACAAATTGTTTCTCTAGGCTCACAAATACCTTTGCACATCACAATTCCTCAGAGGTCACCCTCAAAAACAGCTGGAGAGACGGTACTTACACAATTAAACTATTTAATGTTTGTGCTTGTGTGTGCGAGTGGACATACTGGTGCATTAAAATAGTGTGTAACAGTCATGGCATGGCTGCTGCGGGGACAGTTTTGGGAAATGATGCTCTGCCTGCCCATGTGTGTGTGTGTGTGTGGAGGGGGGGGTGACCAGATCTGTTGAGCTCCTGCAGTTGTCCTCAGCGCTTGCAGACTGCCCTCTGAGCTTGCTTTTCTGCAGCCACTGTTCCTAATTCTTCTTTCTCTGCTCTTCTGCACACACAAGGGCACGCTGTCCTACGTCCTCGCGATAGAGGGGAGGCCGTACACCATTCACCTCCAGCAGCAGTAAGTGCCCTGGTGCTGCCCCGTCTGAGCACCGCTGGCTTGTGCGGTCCCACCGGAGGCCCATCTGGCACGGGACGGTACCAGTCACCTGCAGAGGATGCGCGTTTGTGTGCCACGCACCCAAGTGCTGCGGGGCTGCAAGGGGCTGGAGCAGGGCTGGAGGGATGCTTGTGCCCGTGACCGCGGGTGGCAGCGGGTTTTGGATCTGCAAGAAGCCCCAGCACCGTCGGTGTGCAGTGCCTGCTGCAGGACCCAGTGCGAGCTTGAGAAGCTCCAGGTAAACACTCCTCAGGGTGCTTTCAGAGGATTTTGCTGTATTTATGTTCTAGGTTCTTTTTACCTGATGATTTCAGGATTTACACATACAATGAGAAGGGATCTTTGTACTATGATTCGCCCCAGATCAAGGTAATGTTTTGTTCTTACGTCGGATTAATTGCGGGGTAGCCTTGCTCTTCAGTATATGGGGAGATGTCACCCCTTATGCAGGGGAGTGGTAATTCCCTTCTTTTCCCTGTCCTTCAGCAGAGCTGGGTGGGACAGGGCTGTGCTTTGTCATAAGAACGCCCTGTCCTCACACTAGGATTGTGTGTAGATACTTGAGATTGTTTGTAGGTACTTGAGCCAAAGTGAGATTGAACAAAATCCTCAAGGTGCCGTTGCCTCTATGGTTCCCTTTGCTTCCCTTTGCTTTGCTGTGGTTTAGGGCGACTGCTACTACCGCGGGTACATCGAGGGCGTCCCCGGCTCGGCGGTGACTCTCAGCACCTGCTCCGGGCTCAGGTACCAGGGCCGCCTGCGCTGCCGTGCCGGTGCCCGCGGCTCCCCAGCCCTCCCCAGCCCCTGCCGGGAGCCGGGGTTCCCAGCGGTGCCGTGTCCCTCGCAGGGGCTTGCTGCAGTTTGAGAATGCCAGCTACGGGATCGAGCCTCTGGTTAATTCACCCGCCTTTGAGCACTTCATTTATCAAATGAGCAATGAGAGCATGGCAGATTTCCTCTTGGCAAAGAGCCGCGCCGAGAGCGGGGCCAGGCCGGCAGTGCAGGAGGTCTCCTACAAAGCGCACACAGCTCTCGAAGTGAGTGCTCGCTGCCCTGTTGGTGGCACTGATGTCAGCATCAGTTCTGGTGTCTCTTGGTCCGTCAAAGAAGTTAGCTTTTCTTACATATCATGACTCAAATGGAGAAATCAATTAACAATGGTGAACTTTTTTTTTCTCTTTTCCAGTTACTGTCAAAGCACCACAGAGAGTTGGCGCTCCATTTAATTTTGGAAAGGAATTTGGTAGGTTTGCATCAGTCAGTTCCTGTTTTGTATTTATTTCCTTGGCTCTGGATAGAGCTGCTGCAGAGCTTTGCCATGGTCCTTCTTGTAGTCTTGCATGGCTTTGTGCGGGCTGTAGCTTGTGGCTGTCCATCAGTCGGTAAAAGCCACTCAGTGAAAGGCCATGATAACTCCGTGTGCTTTGGCACGTCAATAATCTAGGTACAACCTCATGTCATTTCAGTACAACTACCTGGGTGCAGACAAATACGTTGTGACACAGAAGATAGTTCAGATCATCAGCTCTCTCAGCAGTGTAAGTTTTAACTATTCTTTAAATACTGCAATAGAAATTTTGGGCTTTTATTTCAGCCTACTAACAGCTAGGTATTGGTAGGATTTGTCTAATTTTTGAGAAGATAATAATTAAATGTGTTTTCTGATAATACTGAATCTCATCTTTTTAGCTATTGATTTTTTAGTTTAGCCTGCCAGAAGCTCCAAGTTTCCCTAGGTCTTGTCTAGACAGGGTGAGGAGCTGTGGCAAAGTAAGGTTTTATCCTTTGCTGTCCAGCACAAACACATGCTCTAACTCAGTGCTTCTCTGGAATAAATCAGTAGCTATTCCTAACATCACTTTGATACCATATTATCCTATAGTATAGTGTTCCACTGAGGGGTGATCATGCATGTGTGCATGTGTCAGAAGCCACCACTGCTTTTTTTCTGTCATAGGGGACTGATTTTTTTTTCCTGCCTGTGTACATAGCATATACATTTGGATGAGTGTTTGATTTAAAATTGCGAGAAGTATATTATCCCTGGTAACCCCCAAAATGCAGACAAGGACAATTTGTCCATTCTGCATGTTTCATTATTTAATATCTTTACTCATTGATAGGTTTTCTTTGGATTTATTAGATCCTGCTTCATAAACACTTTTTCCTTCTCTTTTGGACACATTGCTACTTCTATCTTTGTTTTTCTTTACTCTCTATACCTTTTTCATTATACACATACACAGCAGTAGATCAGTTGCCAACTGCTCCTGTCTATTTTCCTTAGGCAATGTGGCTACTAATAAGAATAAGCATTTAAATAGGGCATGAAATGAAACATATGCGAGCAGCCATTTCCCCTGTTTACTTTCCAGATGTTCAGTTCTCTTAACATGACCATTACCCTGTCCTCCATGGAGGTCTGGATGGACAAGAATAAATTTCAGACAGGGTTGAATGGAGAAGAAGTGTTGATGCAGTTGCTGAAGTGGAAGACGACCAGCGCTGCTCTGCGGCCCTACGAAGTGCCCTATCTACTGCTGTAAGAACAGAGGGTCATTATTATTTCAGAGCAGACAGTAGTGACCTGTAAAATTCACGTACTTTGGAACTCTAGACTTTGCTAGGGCTTAGATGCTTCGTGTGGAAGTGAGGTGGGGATGCAGTGAGGACCAAACAAGAGCCCCCCCTGCCCTGCGTGGCCTGGGGGCCTTGACCCGGAGCCGCTGAGGCTCGAAGGCCAGAGAGAGCTCTTGCGTTTCAGGTACCGGGACCGAGCTTCCTACGCAGGTGCGACCATTCCAGACAAGGCGTGTCAGAGGGATGCTGCGGGTGCAGTGGCCGTGGTACGAGGCCTGTGGCCGGGACCGAGCTGGCACCGTGGCCCTGGGGTGGGGCCGGGTGCCTGTGGGGCAGCTCCACCACCAGCGCCCGGCTCTGCCCCCCCAGTACCAGCGCAGCGTGACCCTGGAGTCGTTCTCCGTCCTCCTGGCCCAGATACTGGCCCGCAGCTTGGGCATGAGCTACGACAACAACCGGGGCTGCCGCTGCCCCAGGCACGTCTGCGTCATGGGCTCAGAGGCGCTGTGAGTTCCTCGCGGGCCTTCGCGGCCTTCGCCTGCCAGAGGCACAGGGCGTTGTGAGGAGGATGGCACGGTGTGCCTGGGTGCCCTCCTGTCACAAATAGCAGAGTAACACAGAGATATCTTCTGTTCTTGCTCTGGAAAAGGAAAAAAAGGATACATAGCGATTTGATGGTTACATCGAAAAGCAAAGCTTTTCTTTCCAAAAGAAGATATTTCCGAATGCTTCTCGTCCTTACTAATAGCACATGTTAAAGGCAGGTTTGCCAACGAGCTGAAAGGCCCCTGGGGACTGCTTGTCCTGCCTCATGCTCACCCACGAGCAAGTTCTCAAACTGAACAGAGATGTTAAGAAATGGAACGGTGGTGGATGTGTTGGCACGTACACAAGTAGGGATAATCCTTTGTTTTAGACGTGTCAGTGGGGCAAAATCCTTTAGCAGCTGCAACGCTGAAGACTTTGAGAACTTCCTCAAGCAGAATCCAGAGTGCCCTTTCATCAGGGTTGTCCAGAGGGGCCCGCTCTCCAGGGCGGCCGTCTGCGGCAACGGTGTGATGGAGCACGGCGAGCAGTGCGACTGCGGCTCCGTGGCGGTGAGCGCCGGGCAGCGGGGGGCTGGGGTGTCCCCCGCCCTCAGGAACGGCCCCAAACGTGGACTGGAGGTGGTCCGGGGGTTCATAATGCAGCTCTGTGGTCATGCACGGATGCGCAGCTGTCCTCTTCCCTTGGGGCCCCCGAGGCGTGCTGTTTGTTAGGGGGATGGGGGCCAGGGCAAGTGGTTGTCTGGCAGGTGAGGAGATGGGAAGCAGGGAAGGGTTCACGGTGTGCTTGCAGGCATGTGCGGTGGACAAATGCTGCACTTCCCAGTGCAAACTCAAACCGGGCGTGAAGTGTTCCTCAGGACGGTGCTGTGAAAATTGCCAGGTAAGGCATGTTCATAATTATCAGAACTTAAGGCCATTTTTGAGGTCTGGAGATGTAGTATTTACTGTAGTAGGACTATAAGCCAGCTTACTGGTTTTGCTGATGGTCACCTCCAAAAAACTTAACAATATTGGTGCTGCCTTTTGCCTTTAGCAAGATGAGCACATTCCCTAGCATATACTGTATGGACAAGATAGCATCCAGGGGATGGGGATGGGCTGTGCGGGGAGCTGAGTGCCCAGCAGCGGTCCTGGCACTGGGAAGCTGTTGCAGAGGGTCCTTGCACCGATGGGTGCCTGAGGATGGAGAGAGGAACAATTTCTGCCTCTCTCGCCAGTTTAAAGCGAAAAACTCGCTGTGTCGCCCTCCCGCCGACGTGCAGTGCGACCTGGCCGAGTACTGCAACGGGTCCTCCGCGTCCTGCCCCCCCGATTTCTACGTGCAGGATGGGCACGACTGCGAGCACGGCACCGGGTACTGCTACAAGGGACGCTGCCAGTCTGCTGACCTGCAGTGCCGGAGGCTCTACGGGACAGGTAGCGGCGCGGCTCTGCTCTCCCTGGCACGGACTGGGAATGCCAGTGCAGGCTCAAATGCAGTATGCTTAGTGCCGGGTTTCTTGTGCTTGTGGCGAGGGGAAAGGAATGGGCCATAGGAGGGTGATGGTTTACGTGAGGATTTCAGGCTGAATGTTGACACACAGCCAGCCATACATCTGGGCAGAGAACAAGCCACAGAAATACCCAGATTTTGTGGACGGTCTCTGGGACTTTTCCAGCAATTCCATTGTCTGCAAGGTCTGTCCTGCAACTTGAACGTGGGCAGATAGTGATGTAGCCACGTTTTACTCCATCAGATACAAGAAATGATAAATGTTAAAGCCATATTCTAATCTGTATTACCCTCAGTTATAATCAGTATTATTTCCAAACTTCCAGGTGCCAAAAATGCTCCTTTGGCTTGTTACGAAGAAGTCAACAGCCAGCAGGATAGGTTTGGCCACTGTGGTAATCACCCAAAGGATGGGTACCAGCCCTGCTCTTGGCTGTAGGTTTCGAGGGAGAGGGAAGTGTTTAACTGAGACCACGTTTAATTTGTGCTTCCCTTTACTGTTGATGCAAAGTGTAAAAATCTGTCAGAAGCTTCTTCAGTATGGTTTTCTCCTGCATGGCTGCCTTTTCTTCCACTTAAAAGAGATGGTGATGCTGGGCAGGTCTTTGTCCTGATGGATAAGGGACACGTAGCGGGGAGCAGAGCGCTCCATGGTGGGCATGACAAAAGTTTACCCGTGGCATAGCCCGGGGCGTTGGGGGGGGATACTGGAGACTTGCAGGGGGTTGAGAAGCAACTTCATCGACCACCCAGCTGTGCAAGCAGTCGGTGGGCTTGTGTGCTTATTTCATTTAAATCTCCCTCCCTGAATTGTGCACCTCGGTGCCTCCAGCATTGTGGTCAATCATTGTGCCCACTCTTCTAATTTACTGTGCTAATGATTTTTTTAGGAATCTGGGATGTGGAAAGCTAGTATGTACATACCCGAATCATATTCCCTTCACAAAAGTTAAGGGTGCCATCATTTATGCTCAAGTGCAAGAACATCTGTGTGTGTCTTTTGATTTTATGCGCGGACCGACAGTGCAAGATCCTCTCCTGGTTAAAGATGGTACAAAATGTGGTCCTAGAAAGGTAAGAAATGTTTTGAGAGCATGGAAATGACATACAATTATCACAACTGTAGCAGTTTTAGAAATAGTTGCCATTTTGCAGTATAATTTAAAGGTGGTTTGTACTTACATTTTTGGTAATTATTACATGTGCCATTGACTTACTGATCAGTGTTTGAACCTAGGAATCTTTTTTAGAGTAATGGCTAGCATGACAAAGAGTGATGGGAAAGTATCCAGCAGAATTTTTTTCCTTTTGGACTTTCAGGTTTGTGTGAATGGCACGTGCCATCCACATTCAGTCCTGAAGTATGACTGCAATGTGAAGACTAAATGCCATGGGCATGGAGTAAGTAACAGTGCTGTTAGGGTGGTCTCGTCATGTTGATTGATATTGCTGAAGAAGACAGAGAGGATCTTCTCATGTGCCTACAGTGGCTTGCTTGGGACTTGGCTAAACCCGTGTTTTGGGCTAACACTCGTTCTCCAAAATTGTTATGCAGCAACTGTGGGAGAAATTAAGTGAGAATACCTAATGTACTTTCCGTTCCAAGACCAAATATAAATGAGATGAGGGAAGGTGGAGTATTTGCTTGTCTAGATTAACAGAAAACTGGAAGAGGAGTATCTAAAGAGGATTTAACTGCACATAATTGAAATAGTGTTGGAAATGACCAGTGTACTTGTGCAAGGTGAGAGGCAGCCTGGGGAGCAGTGGAGCAGGACACGGGGGAAGCCCGGTCAGGGGTGTCCAGCAGCAGTGCCAAGTGGTGCTAGTGTCTGGCTGTGACCTCAGCATGGGGCTTGCACTGGTCTGCATGTGAGGAGTGGGTAGGAAAACGGTGCGAGTGAAAGCTTAGCAGTGCTCCTTAGTACAAGTTTTTACAGGTGGGGAATGTTTTCTTCCCACCCTGGTGTTTGCAGGTGTGCAATAACAAAAAGAACTGCCACTGCAGCCCGGGCTGGAACCCGCCCCAGTGCAAGACTCGGGGATCTTCGATAGGCGGCAGCATCAACAGCGGGCAGCAGCTGCGGGGCCATGACGGTGAGTCCTGCGCAGCAGCTCTGGGTGCCCAGCGGTTTTACCGGGGGCAGTGGCTGCCCCCATGGTCCCAGAAACAGCCTCGTCGGTCTTGTGACAGAGCAGACGCCCTTGGCATCGCCTGGCCCTTACCCGGAGTTGTGCGTGTGGTTCTCTCCCTAGATACTGTCACAAAAAGCTTTCCTAAGGGCACGCTGAAAAATTGGCTGCTGCTGGTCCTCTGCATTCTCATCCCCATCCTTATTTGCTGCATCATCCTGGTTAAGAAGTGGACCCAGCTGATGAGACGCTGTGCGAGGAACAGATCGCAAAGTGATGCGTAAGTTAATGCTGGTTACTGCGAGTCCCCCGTTCTGGGTGGGGGAGATAGGCAGGGGTTTGTGGCAGTGAGGGGTTTGCGGATGCATTCTGTCCAGATGTGAAGGAGAAGAGCAGGTGGGAGAGAGCATGGGCACGCGGGGAGCAGGGGGGAGCAGGGTTGGGTCAGGACATGGAGCGCGTTGTCCTCCGCCCGTCCCTCCAAGCACTTGCACGCTTCCCAGAGGGGTGCAGGCATGCTCCTCGGGGGTTACCTCTGCAACGTGGCGGCGGGTCCCCGGCCGACCTCGCTCTCCCCAAACACCGGGGCCTCCGGCAGGGCTCACACGTGCCTGCGGGGAGCGGGTGGGCGTGCGTTTCGGGGAGCGTGCGTTCCTGGGGCCCGCGGGGCGCAGCCGGCAGCGGGTGCCCGGCGCCCTCACGCCCGCCCCGCGCCCCCAGGTCGGAGGCCGGCAGCCTGCCCAGCTGGGAGAGGTGAGACAGCCCCGCGTCCCGCGGGCGGTGCGGAGCCCGGCGGGGCCGGCACTGAGCCGCCCCCCCGCGCTCCCCGCAGCTCCACCACCGAGGAGAGCGGCAGCGAAGCGGGGACGGAGCCGGAGCCGGGGACGGAGCCTCCCTCGGAGCTGGGGCCGTGCCGGGGCGGGCGCCGCGGGCAATAAAATAACGGCGCCGGGTGCTGCCGCGCGTCCGCGCCTCTCTCGGGGCCGTTGGCGGCGGCCGTTGGCGGCGGCGATGCGGGCGGCGCAGGGGCTGCTGGTGGCGCTGGGGCTGCTGGTGGCGCTGGGGCTGGTGGTGGTGCCCGGGCAGCCCCGGTCCCCGGCGCAGCCCCGGTCCCCGGCGCAGCCCCGCCGCCGAGCCCCGCAGCGCGCCCGCGCCTACAGCGTCCCCATCGCGGGCACCCCCCGCACCGTGCGCCTGCGGCAGCAGTGAGTGGGGGCACGGCCGCGGGGCGCCGCGGGGCGCCGAGCGGGGACCCCAGGGCTCCGTCTGTGCTCTGTGCGCAGAGTGTTCTTGCCAGAGGATCTCCGGATTTATACGGACGGCCGAGGGGGGCTGGCGAAATCCGAGCTCGCGCGTGTCGAGGTACGGTATGCCCCGCGTGCCGCGCGATTTTGGGAAGAAGCGTGCGGCGAGGTTTCCTTCTGCAGGGATGCTCTGTAGACCTCTTGCTCGCCTCGGGCACTGATCCACTCCGGGCAGCCCTGGTGAGGGGGTGCATCAGCTCACACCCCGCTGCAGCCATCACGAGTTCCCAGGGACAGCGAGGAGCTGATGAAGGGACGAAGACCAAGCAGTGGTCAGTGAAGGTGTCTGCTCCCAGGGGAGCCCGCAGTGCCGTGCTTCTCCCATGTGCGCTGCGTGCTCCCACCAGGAGCCCGTCCTCTGCAGGGACGGGGACCATGGCACAGGTAGCAGCAAGGTCTGGCGCCTTGCACGCTGCCACACGCTCCAGGTCTCGAGGGAGGAGGCACCACGCCGCAGACACGGCTTTACTCCTTCCAGCGCGACTGCTTCTACGAAGGCTACGTGGAGGGTTTCCCAGTGTCGCTCGTGGCACTTAGCACCTGCTCTGGACTGAGGTAGGCCTCGGGCTGCCTTTGCCCTGCAGCACAGGCACTAGCAAGAGCACCAGGCTCTGTTGGTATCAGTGGTGCTGGGCTGACGGAGGAGCCATTCCTGCCACTCGCGCCTTTGCTTTGCAGCGGGGTCCTGCAGCTCGCAAATACCAGCTATGGGATCAGGCCTTTGGAGGCTGCAGCTGGGTATCAGCACCTCATTTATCAAATGCGGAACGAAAATGTAGAGATGCAGCTGCTTGCAGAAAACAGCTCCCTTGCCTGGGCTGCAGAGGTGTCACCGGAGCCATGGGAAGGAGCAGCAGTGAGTACGCCTCGAGGCCGTGGGGTTTTGGTGCAGTTGTAGCAGTAGGCCTGTGAAATCTTTAGCTGAAGGGTGCCTCAGTTTGTGGAGTAGTGTTTGTTCCTGTGTGTACTTGGTACATCCAATGCTGAAGGGCTTCGTGACTCACCGGTGCTAAGGACCAGGTCAGGACTGGGGTCTGATGGCAGCGCAGGCTCAGCCCGGGTGAGTGGGATGGGGCTTCCTTGCAGCCGCAAGGAGTTCTGCAAACTTCTGTTGCTGTGAATACAGCCTGAATCTGTGGCTGATGTTATTGTGTTGTGGATTATGGAAGGAATGTTTTCCTAGAAGTTTGGTACTGTTTGTGCTACAGCTCCAAATCGCCCATTAATTGAGTGTGGAACTAAATGTCTCCTCTGCAAGTTGATACAAATTGCAGAGGGTAATCGCTCTGGGTACTCTATGGGGGTATTTTTGTTGCTGTTTAGTTTGCTGTGGTTTGTTTTGGGTTTGTATTTCCTTAAGGGCAAGGAAGCTGTCCACAGATCCCCACGATATCTGGAAATGCATGCAGTTTTGGACAAAGCTCTGGTGAGTCTTTGCATCCTCTCTATCATAAATTGTTTTCTCTAGGAAAAAACTGCAACAATTTCAGAGCTTCACAGAACATCAGGGGAAGTGTGCATGGGGCTTGACAGTCTCCACAAAATGGAAACTAACTCCCTTGGGCATGGATAATAATATGTTATGACAGGAGCTGCAGTGAGCCCTGAAGAGCTGGTCCTGCTGCCTCGCACAGTGCACTCAGATGCTCTTGTGTCTGTTGTCTTTCAGTATGACTACATGGGAGCAGACAAGGGTGCCGTGACAGCCAAGATAGTCCAGCTTTTCAGCTACGTGAACAGCGTGAGTTGCTTTTGGTTGTGCGTGGCAAATGTGTTGCAGTGGTATGGAAAAGCACGTGGGAAACTGTTGAGCAGCTGGGCTCTGGACCAGCCGTGGTGTCTGTCTGCTTCCAGATGTTTACACGCCTCAATCTGACGATAGTACTCTCTTCACTGGAGTTTTGGACAGAAAAGAACAAAATTCCTACCACGGGAGATGCTGAGGAGTTGCTGCAGAGATTTTTGCAGTGGAAAAACATACATCGTGTTTTGCGGCTACAGGACATCACATTCTTATTCGTGTAAGAAGGGGATGGCTGTGTTAGCTGGCATGGGGATGAGGAGTAGGACGGTGTCGATACAGCAGCATGAACATACACATGAGCAGCATGTGTAGGGCTCAGTCTGCCCCGTTCCTCAGTTACAGGGAGCAATCCCCTTCCGTGGGGGCATCTTCTGCGAAGAAGCTGTGTCTCAAGAACCACGCTGGAGGGGTTGCCTTGGTACGCAGCCTGTCTGTTTGTACCCCTAGCCTCCCGTGTGCTGGCACGGTGCTGAGCTGTGCCTCCAGGTGAGCCCACGCCTACCCAAAGGGCGAGGAATGCCGGCAGCAGGTGCTGCTCCGGTGGGCACGGAGCCCCTGGGGCGATGGAGCAGGGACCGCAGGGCTCTCAGTGCCTCGCAGCCCACTGGAGCCCCGAGGCAGAGCGTGAGCTTGCTGCAAGGACAGCGCTCTGAGGTCTGCCCTTGTTGCCCTCGCAGTACCGAAGCGCTATGACACTGGAGGCGTTCGCGGTCGTCGTGGCCCAGCTGCTGGGGCTCAGCCTGGGGATGGTGTATGACGACCCCGGGAGCTGTCGCTGCGTGGGAGCCGCCTGCATAATGCAGCCCAGTGCGGTGTAAGGCTCCCCGTCCTCGCAGCGTGCCCGGGGTTTGCAGGGTGAAGCCCCAAGTGCTCTGTCCGTGCCGCTCATGTGGGCGCCAGCCTCGTCCTCTGGCTTACAGGCACTCGGCTGGCACCAAAGCCTTCAGCAGCTGCAGCATAAGAGACTTTCAGCGTTTTCTTGCCACTGGAGAAGGGCAGTGTCTGTTGAACAGGCCAACGATGGACGTGTCGTATAAAGCTCCTGTGTGCGGCAATAAAGTGGTGGAGCCAGGAGAGGCCTGTGACTGCGGGTCAGCAGAGGTTAGTTGTGAGCCTCGGTACAGCAGGAAAGAGCCAAGCCCCGCGCCCCCCGGGGAAGAGCTCTCCAAAGAGGGGTGTGAATCTCATGCCTCATCAGGAGGCTGCAGACGGCCGCTGCTGAGGGGAAGCCCGAGCTCTGCTGAGCTCCTGTACCCGCAGGAGAGGTGTGAGCTCTCCTGACTGCCTGTGCTGGTACCTCCAGGAGTGCCGGCGCGACCTGTGTTGTACTGTGGGGTGCAAAAGGAGGAAAGGGGTGCAGTGCCTGTCGGGACCGTGCTGCTGGAAGTGCAAGGTAAGCTGTGCAGCAGCAGTGGGCACGCTCAGGAACAGCCTCCACATGTGCAGAGCATGCGTAAATGGGACTCGGTGGGGAAAAGTGGCTGCGTTTCCAGCTGCAAGTACTGGCTGTTCTGCTGATGTGAGGGGTCAGAGAGAGCACAGATGAGTGAAGTGAGCTGTGTGATGTAGTGTTGCAGGTGAAGGGCCTTTGTGTCAAGAAGGTGTTTTTTAAGGAGCAGGTACCATGCCTTCTCCTGAAGTACTAAGATGAAGGATATGTCAACTGTACAGACACGTGTTAACGTTGCGGGGGTAAACCTGGTTTGTGGAGAGCTTTGAAATTGTGTGGGTAGATTTTTCCCAATCCTGATCTAAACTGTAAAGCCAGTATTTGCTTTGCCCTAGATCTGTTCTGTTGTCTGAGAGTGCATGCGCTATGCAAAGCTCCTCTTGTTCTGCCTCTTTCCACTAGTTTGTGAAAAGCGGCACGTTGTGTAGAACCAGCCCCGAGGACGAGTGTGAGCTGAAGGAATATTGCAACGGCACCTCTGGGGAGTGCACACCCAACCAGTGGGTGATGGACGGGCATCCCTGCAGCAGGAACACCGCCTTTTGCTACAGAGGAGTTTGCCAGACAGCTGACAAGCAGTGTCAGGAGATCTTCGGCAAAGGTAAGGGCAACAGGTTGCTGCAGGGGGGCCGTTTGTTGTGCATGAAATGTTAAGGCTGTGGACAAGAATCATCGAAACAGGAGACCCTGGCAGCCCAGCCTGTGTGCAGGCAAAAACAGGCAGCAAACGTGGAGGAAAACGTGTGTTGGGAAGTCTCTTGACTTCAGTCTTGTAGCACAGAGCTGACAGGCAGGCTGTGGTGAGGCTGGGCGGCAGCTGCAGCACCATACAGCAGCAGCAGGCCGCTGGGAGCACGGCGGGGAGAGCGCTGTGTCCAGGCTCCTGCACGGCCACGGCGCCCCGTGCCTGTGAGAGCAGGCAGCCCTCAGCATCACCGCGTGGCCCCAGCAGTGATGTCCAGCCCTGAGGTGGAGAGAGAGGCCTTTTGCCAGTCTGTGAGTGATGGTACGTGTTTGCAGGGGCCAAAAACGGACCCTTGGCCTGCTACGAGGAAATTAATGGCCAAAGGGACAGAATGGGACACTGCGGCTCCAACCACAGCGGGTACCACAGCTGTGCATGGAAGTAAGTGCTGTGGGAATGGCAGGGGCCTCTGGCTAGGTCCGTGACAGCAGGGAGCCCGGCTGCACTGCAGGGCAGGGCGGGAGCACGGACGTGTTGCCCTCGCCACCGGGGAGGAGCGCGCTGTCCCAGGGTGCGTGGGCTGCGAGGCAGGTGAGAGAAAGGCCCGTGGCAGACGTAAGCATGCCGTGTCCGTGTGCTGCAAATCGGCTGCTTGGGATCTGTTCTCCAAGCCCTCAGTGCGACCGACGGAGGGGAACAGAAGGATGAAGGTGGCTTGTGTGAAGTCCTCTGCTCTCCGTGCCTTTGCAGGAATCTCCAATGTGGGAAGCTCATCTGCGAATATCCAGGTAATGTGCCTTTCACCAAGGAGAAGGCTGCGGTGATTTATGCTCGGGTGCAGAACACGCTGTGTGTCACGCTGGACTACATGAAGCCTCCCACGGAGAGGGACCCAATGCTGGTGAAGGATGGCACTGTCTGCGGCGACCACAAGGTAAGCGGTCCTTAGACGTGCTGTGGCTCTCTTGTGAAGAGGAGGACTTGCAGAAAGTGTTTCTGTGGCAGTGGCGTCGGAGACCCACGGGCAGTCGGTGGCTTTTCCATGGGTTGCATCCTGAATGGGTTGGGATTGGTGTGTGGACTGTGCGAACCCCATCGGATGGGGTCAGGCTTGAAACCCGTGTCTCTCCCACGTAGGAGATGTGTGTTACTGCCCGTTGGGTGCTGTCTGCTGACCCCTACATTTGTGTTTTAGATCTGCATGAAACAGAAGTGCGTGTCTGCTGCTGTCTTGAACTATAATTGTGACATAAAGACAAAATGCAACAATCGCGGGGTAAGTGACAGTGCCACGTGTCCTTGTTTTTTTTGGACCATTCCACTCTCCCAAGATGCAGCTTGCAAAAGCAAGGAAATGTGTTCCTGATCTTTTGTAGCTGATATAAATCATTTCTCTCCCTCTCTGTTGCGCAGGTGTGCAATAACAAAGGGACTTGCCATTGCCATCCTGGCTGGAAGCCACCGAATTGCCGGGAGAAAGCGGGGAGGCAGGGAGGGAGCAAAGACAGCCCGTTCAGTGCTGGTGAGCAGCGAGGGCAGCGAGCCTGCTGGGTTGTGGAGAAGGAGAAAAGAAATAGGGCAGGTGTTGGAGCAGAATAACAGAATCGCAGGCCCTTGAGGTGGGAAGGGACCTCTGCAGGTCTTCTCCAGCATCCTTGCTCAAGCAGGGCCACCTGCGCCCACCCCCCCAGGCCCAAGTTGCTGCCGTTCCCTGTCTGGCTGTGGCTCGCACCGGCGGGAGCATTGTTGTCCTGAGAAGTGCGCTGCTGTGGGCTGAAGGAGGTTGTTTCCTGTGCCTAGATGAAGCAGGCCTGCAGAACAAGGACCCGCTGAAGATGTGGCTGCTTCTCACCTTCTGCCTCTTTGTGCCCGTCCTCATGGGGCTCATCCTCATGGTGGTGAAGAGAAAGGAGCTGAGGCAGTGTCTCTCCACGGAGCAGCTGGAAATAGACGAGTAAGTCTGCTCCCCTCGCCTCGGGCTCAGATGCAGTCATAGGTGACAGTAAAGCCAGAGCCTGGACCTGGACCCTTGCCATGCGGTGTGCGTGAGGAGGGGAGAGGAGAGGGAAGGCAGCGCTGTTGGGCTTGGCGACTTAGGGCAACTCCCTTCCTGCTCCCACCCTAGGTTTGAAGATAAAGACAGCACTGAGGAGGAAGGGAGCGTGTTGGATGCACAGCAGCATAGCTGGAGAGGACTTTAAATGTAAGTCGTTGCCAGAGTCACCCAAGTCTTGTGCTGAGGTTGTAAACAGAGTCTGCATGTGGTGGCACAGCTGGCAGTGGAAACCGGGGAAAGGGAGCAGTTTGTGCCTCTGCACCAGCACGTCGGGGGTGTCAGGGGGAGCGTCAGGGTGAGGGCACTGCAGGTGGCCTGGGCATCGCAGCGGAGGGCAGGCGGCAGTTCCTGGCTGCTGGCAGGTTCCGCAGCGCATCGGCTCCCAGGCACCAACAGACGTGGCCAGGGAGGTCGCGGGAGCTGGAGAGGGCAGTCACGAGGTGGCAGCCGGTCAAATGTCCTTGGGACGTGGCTGCGGATGACAGCCAGGAGGTGATGAACTCCCGTGTGACGGAGCGGAGAAGCTTGCGAGGCGCTCCCTGGGATGGGAGGAGCGGGTGCACGGTGGGGCGGCTGCTGCAGCTCATGGGGCAGGTCTCAGGGTGGTGCCGTGCCACACACGGGGGGCAGGCAGGGTCTGGGGGTGCCAAGGTCGCTGCGTGAGGGGCTGGCAGAGACTAACGGGCATCCCTGCTGTGTGTGCTTGGCAGCTGCCTGCGGGTCTCTGGACTTTGGGGAGCACTGGAAGGAAGACGCAGCAGCACAGCGCACAGACAGAGATGTTTGTGGTCCCAGGCTTGGGATTTAACCCACAACAGCCACGTGGCCCCCTTGGGGCTGTACGCTGGGGGCATTGAAGGCTGTCTGAGGGATGCTAAGTCTGTAGTTTGTGTTTTTGTGTGTGTTGTTCAATAAAAGGTGTTTCTGATGCCTGAGTCCCGTGATGCTTGTGGAGCAACGCAGTGCCAGGAGAGCCAGGGAGGGCGAGGGGACTGCGCAGCCCCACGCAGCTTCCGGAGGCTGGCCAGAGGAGGGGGGCTCTGAGCGCTGCGCGTGTGCAGCTGTGCTTTGCCCGGGGAGGAACAACGGGGAGCAGGCGGGGAGAGCAGACGGTGCTATTGCTGCAGCCGTGCGCTGTGCCGTGCTGCAATGGCACCGGCACCTGCGGGAGGGCGGGAGGGGACTGATCTGCGGGGGGACGAAGGCAGCGCCACCCTGAAACGCGATTTTCAGCAGGCTCCTCTGCAGGGTCTCGTTTGGCCTACTTTCGTTCATCTCTGGCCAGACAGTGGCATGAGCCACCTAATGGGCAGGGAGTTTTGGTGCTGTGCATGACATTAGGTCAGAAACCCCCAGACCCTCATCGCAAGGGCGTCTGATCGCCCTCCGTGTCAGCTCTGACTCCCCTGGGGCTGGGTGTGTGCAGCCCTGGGGAGAGCATGGGCAGCCTACGGTGCGGGCACAATTAAAACCATCATTAGAATCTTGTGCTTTGTTTGGCAGTGGGAATTTAATGACAACCTCAGCTCACGTTCAGTCATTAGGGAGTTAGCCGGAAATGCAGATAAATCCTTAACTGACATGAAATGTGGAGTAGGGAGTTTTACTCCCTGCCACGCCGCACTTACTTTGTGGCAGCAGCTTCAGTTGTGGCTTCCATTAATCTATCTTGTCTGCGCTGGGCATATTATTAGCGCGTAAATCAGCAGCACCTTGTGCAAGCACGGGGCTCAGGATGCAGTTGATGCCTGATGGAGCATACATTGCTCCTGCGGGGACAAGGCGCCCGGAGCCCCCGCGCTGGGGGGTCACCAGCCGGGTGCGGGCCCTGCTGGGAGCCGTGGGCTTTCCCCTGAGCGTCAGCCACCAGCGCTGCTGAGGAGATCCCAGGCTGGGGGGGACAGCTCGCAGCCCCCGCCCGCAGCAAGGAGCCTTCCCCGAGCCCGCTCCAGAGGTGGATGCTGACGAGGACGGGGCTCGGCGCTTGCTCCACGACACCGGCTTATCAGCAACCTTTAATCGTGTTTGCTCGACCCCTCTGGCCGCGGGCGGCCGGGGCCTCACCTGCCCCCCCAGGACAAGGTTCGTGGCCGGGGCGCGCTGCGCTGGCTCAGCACATACCAGGCACGGGGCAGTCGGTGCCTCCACGGAGCCACAGCGCGTCCCAGCCCCGCGGCCAGCACCGGTGATGGAGGCCGGCGATGGGAAGGAGGAGACCCCGCTGCCCTCGGCGCTGAGCCGGTTTCAGCTCTCGGAGGATTACGGCTTCCTGCTTCCCAGCCCTCTGGTAGGAGGTGGCCGTGCCACCGTGCCCGTGGGCTGCAAGAAACAGCAGGGAAATAGGGGGGTGGGTGAGCGGTGCGCTGGTTGGGCGTCCATTTAACACTATTTTATAAGGGTTTAGAAAATCGATGAGGAATGCTTGTGATACTTTGTCTCAGGCAGTTTCATAGGACAAATTCCTCACTTTAAAAATTACACTGGCTGCAGCACGTGGCACAGGGGAGAGGGGAAGGAGCTTTGCAATTCAGATATTGGCCTTGGATTTACAGGATTTCACAGGAGTACGAGGAGAGAATTTAGAAGGCAAATCTCCCGTGCTGAAAGCAGAGACATTTGTCACTGGGGCGCAATTTACAGAGGGAGCTCTCAGGGACAGGCAGATACTTGTTTATCGCCCATTAATTCACCATCATGCAGGCTGATATTACAAGTTGGGGAACCAGACATAAACCATTAGCTGCGACTCGCAGGGCTGGATGGATGCTGGAGCCCGGGCTGGCTGACAGCCGCTCCTGTCCCTCCCCGCAGAAACCTCTGCCCAGGGTGGGGGGCACGGGGTCGGCTCCTGCCGCAGCTCCGGGCCTGGGGCGGGCAGGCTCCCCAGCAGCACCAGCAGCAGCTCTCGGCACCGGGCTGCTCTGCTGGAGCGCAGGGAGAGGAGCGCTGCAGGTGCTGTGCGCGGGGCTGTGTGCTGACAGCCCCCCCCCCTTGCTTCTCGACACCTACCAAGACAGAGCTGCCGGCTCCCTATGGCCCGTGGATGGAGATCGCCCGCGAGCTGCCCCAGCTGATTGCGAGCCATCGGCTCCGCTCGCGTGTTCACCAGGTAAATGCGCGACCGCTGCTGGTCGGCGCGCCCTCAACCTTGGTCTGGCATAGCTGTGTCTGGCAGGATCCCTGTGCACGGGCAGCTCTGCGTGTCTCAGTGTGTGCTGCTCCTGCCTTAGCTGGTGCTGCCGTACGGAGGGACAGTGTGTACGGAAAGCGCATGGAGGGACCGTTAGTTATAACGAACGCGATGCAGAGGCGAAGCCTTCGGCACAGCCATAACTCCTTACACAGCTGCTGGGCCAAGGCAGGCGCGGAGTGCGGTGGCAGGGGAAACCCTCTAGATGTCACGAGAGCTGCAGCTCCCGCGTTCCTCCCGGCGCGGGGCAGTGACATCCCCTGGGTTACTGCAAACCATCGCACGCAGCAAACCATCGCACGCAGCAAACCAGTCCGTCCATAGCGAGCGCTGCAGGGGCGGGGGGGAAAGGAAAAGGGCAGGGAGAGGTGACAGGAGGGGCACTCCTGGCTGGGGGGGCACACAGGTCCCCCCCGGACGGGGCCCTTTGCATGGCTGCGATGCTCCTTGCCCACCAGGGTCTCTTTGGCAGATGCCTCAGCTGAGCACGCGGCACCTCCGAGGGCGCGAGGAGCTGTACTTGGCCCATCTGGTGCTCAGCTTCATCACCATGGGCTACCTGTGGCAGGAGGGCGAGGAGGGCACCGTGAAGGTAACAGCAGGTTCCCCTGCTCCTGGGGAGCTGACGCGCATGCTGCTCCCCTGGGACTGCGGCAAGAGCCGTCCCGCTGGGGCCAAGCCTCCTTCCCAAGGCCAGAGCTGGGGCGCAACCTCTCCTGTGCTTTGTGCCCCCCAGGTCCTGCCCCGCCACCTCGCCGTCCCCTTCTGGGAGGTCTCGCAGGCCCTCGGGCTCCCCCCCATCCTCAGCCACGCAGACTTTGTCTTGGCCAACTGGAGGAGGAAGGACCCCAGCGGGTAAACAGCGAACGCGGCTCCTGCAGCCGGGTCAGCGGCTCAAGCCCACGCAGCTCCAGTCCTGGCCAAAACCATTTAAACCCACCATAACTGGGGGGCTAGCTCGCAGCTAAGGGCTGGGGAGGGGTTTTGCCCCATGGGCACATGTGTGGGGCAAGTGGGAATGTCTGCCCGAGGGATGGCGCTGCCCTCTGGCGAGAAAACTCGTTTGTGTTACGCAGCACAGTCCATCGCTAGAACAATTTATAACACTTCTCTCTCTCCCTCTCCCCTTTCCCTGTGTATTTGCTGGCAATGCCCAAAATGCCTTCAGGCCTCTGGAAATTGAGTAAGTATTTAAGATGCTTATTTATTTTCTAACAGTATTAGTTTTGTTTGAATTGGCTTAGTGCTCCTACACTGCAGGGCTCTGCTTAGGTTAAACCTCTCTCTCGATACACAAGCAGAAGAAAAACAGCTCGGTCTTTGGCACACAAACACCACCGAAACAACGGCAAAGCCACCATGATCGCGGCTGAACCATGGCTGTTCCAGCCCGTGCAAAGCCTGCCTGTCAGGGACCAGACTTGTAGCCCAGCGTGGGCACAAGGAGGGTTCAGGATCCCTCAGAGCCAGAGCAGAGCATGATGTTCCCTTTTGCCCTGTGCCAGCTTCCCTTTGCTCGGGGTGCAGAAGGCTCTGCAACGAGGAGGATTTTGCATGGGTGGGGGAGCTGGGGTCTGTCCTGATGCTGGGGGAGGCGGCTGCACGCAGCAGCTCCTCCAAAAATCTCACCCATCCCTGGGAGGCAGCAGCAGAGCTCAGCTCCCTGCCGCCCTGTGCCACTGCCCCACAAGAGCGCTGTGGCTGGGACGCAGCGTCAGGGCTGGGGGGCAGGCGAGGGCACGGGGAAAGCTGCTGCTGACCGCCCCGCTCGCCCCTGCAGGAACCTGGACCCCATCATATCGCTGCCCGGGGGAGAGAGCTTGAGGGGGTTCATCCTCGTCACGTTCCTGGTGGAGAAGGCGGCCGTGCCTGGCATTAAGGTAGGGTGCAAGCCCCCCGCCCTGCAGCTGCCTGGCCCCAGATCCCAGCCCTTGGGGCTTCCAGCAAGTACCCAGAGCACAGCCCAGCCCCTCCATCGCTTCGTGCTCTCCCTCTCTCCTCGCAGGCGATCCTTCAGGCCATTCGTGCCGTCCGGCAGCTTGACGAGGAGACCCTGCACCAAGCCCTGCAGGGGCTGGCGACGGCCATCGGAGCCATGGGCAAGGCTCTGCAGCGGATGCATGGTAACAGCAGCCTGCAGGAGCCTGCGGGGCAGCCCGCACCCTCAGGGTGCCGTGCATGGGGTTGCTCACCGGGTGCACTGCGCGAATGCGCTCGTGCCTGGCCCAGAGAGCAGCTCATAAAGGCCCTGCCCGTGGGAAACGCCGATGCCGACTGCCCGCAGTGACACCTCCGATCCGATTTCCTCCTAGATTACGTGGATCCAGCAGTGTTTTATGCCGTGATCCGGATCTTCCTCTCCGGGTGAGTATGGAGCATTTCCATTCCTCCAACGACACCACGGGCAGGGGGAGCAGGGGCTCCACTGGGAAGGGGGCAGCCCTGCTGGGGCTGCTTAGCTGGGCAAGGCAGCAATATGGCAACAAGAGCCCAGCGCTGTGGTTTTGTTATCCCTCATCTTCCCTGCTGGGCTGCAAGCATCCCAAACTGCTCCACTCTTGGGCTTCTCAGGGGGTTTCTATTTTTATTTCTGTTCGGCATATCTCAGCATTCCTAAGTCAAAAGGCTCCATGCATCCTGATTATGTTTCTTTCATTTTTTATCCCAACTGACCTTGTCTTGATGGTCATCAGCTTGGAAAAACATGCCTTTTAAATTCCCTTCTGCTTATAACAACTTCCCACTAGTAGAGGTTACTATAAATACATCCATGGGAGAGCTAAAAATATTAAGGTATTTGATAATGAATCTATTTTCTCTGCAATTTGGGCAAAATCTGCTTCTGCAAACAGCCCTAACAGCCAGTACTGAAAGCTTCATGAAATGGTGCATTCTTCGGAAGGTCAAGAGATATTTTTGTGCCAGGCACATTATCTCTCTGAAATTATAACTTCTCTTTCCATTTGTAAGAGAGCATTTATCCATTTTTGCACAACAGGCGCATAAACCAGTATGACACGGGCTGTGAGTTAATGGTGTACGGAGAGGGGGGAGGCAGCAGCGCTGCCCAGTTCCCAGCCCTACTGAGGGCGAGCATCTTTTATGAGAGGGAGGAAATCACATTACGGGCTTGTGCTCTGCTGAAAGAAACAGACAGGCTCTCCTGCACTGTCTTTAAAGACATCATCAGCGGGAACAGAGAAAAATCCCAAGTCAAAACTTCAAGGGCTCAGAGGTGCTCTTGTGTGGCTCTTAGTGGTGCAAGGGCAACCGGGCTTCTCCTAACGGGGACTCAGGGAACAAATGCCTTAGGTGCTGCCGTTTTATTCTGCGCAGCAGGGCAGCCGCTCCCCTCTTGCCCACCCAGTGCCAAGCCCCAGGACCTGGCACAGGGGCTGGGGACGCAGCCACGGCGGGGGCTGGTCCCAGGAGTGTGCCCTGGGGTGAATGCCAGAGCCTGGAGACCCAAACAGCGATCCCTCGCTTGTGGGAAGACAGACAGTGATGGATTTCTCCCTACAGCTGCGACCTTGCTGTGCACCTTGATGTGGTGTTTAGTTTCCGAATTTATCTTGTGCTTGAGGACAGCTGGCAAGGCTCAGTGAGGGGGAGGTGATTCAAGGACGGGGTCAGGAAGGTTTTACCCAATCTTGTCAGCCCAGGGTCACTTTTCTGCAGTCTGACCTGTTTACAAAACGTGGGGGCTTCGCTGCGTGGCCGCCCCCTTCCTGAGCACCTTGTCTCCTGGCTCAGCTGGAAGGACAACCCCGCGATGCCGGACGGGCTGGTGTTCGAAGGGGTCTCCGAGGAGCCCATGGCGTACTCGGGAGGGAGCGCGGCACAGAGCACCGTCCTGCATGCTTTTGATGAGTTCTTGGGGATTCACCACAGCCAGGAAAGCAGTAAGTCAAACACTTCTTCTTTTTTCTCTCGCTCTTTTTTTTTTTTTTTTAACAATTTGAGGGGGCACAGAATCAAGCCAGTGCATTTCCCATGGCTTTGCCTACGGCAGATTTACCAGCTGATAGGGCCGTGTGTCCATCTCACCCTCCCAAAAGCCCTGTCACAGCATCTGGCTGGGAAGAGGCTCTCCTCAGTACATTACAGAGGAAGTCCATAAATGAGGCTCTGGCAAGCACCTCCACGCTGCTATAAATTCCCAGAGGGACAGACTTTGTTTTTTGCATGTCAACTTTTTACTGAGGTTATATATGGGTACAGAGATGAGGGAGCAGAGCATGCCAGCATCCTGCCAGTAACTGAGCTCATCCATTCACATAGCTTTGCAATAGTCTGGCCCACAACAGAATATATTTATCAGAAATTAGTGAAACCACGCTAATAGCAAACAATAAATAAAGGCTGAGAGCAAGGGCTAAAACCTGCCTTTTAGGGTTAAAAACAACTCTAATGAAGCACTGACCTAATATGGGTTTTCTTTCTCAATTCATTTAATGCACCAAGACAGACGAGAGGACAGGAGACTGCGAGGAGGATCTTACCTGGCACTAAATGGCATAACTCAATGCTGGGGACAGAGGTGGGGTTGGGCAGAGGGCACCAGCTGGCAGGAGGTTTGTTTTGGGGTTTTTGTGCTTGGTGTTTGCAGGCAGTACGCCACAGCACCTGCAAGCAGAGGGCTTCCCCAGGCACTGACGGGGGGCCCAACGCAGCACTTGAGTGGGGCTTGGGCCCCCTGCTTGCTCCTGTGCTGGGCTCCAGCCCAGGGATCTGGGAGGCAAAAGCCCTGGGTTAGTTCCTGGCTGGGATGCAGCTGCCCCTGCACAGCCTTCCCAAGGGCATCCAGGTGAGGATCAGCACGGGTAGGAAAGGGCAGGGGTGGTCCCAGCAAATGCCAGCTGAGAAGAGTTTTGAGAGCATTTACATTGCGTTATGGAAGGGACCCAACTATCTGCATCTCCTCTTCTCTTTGATTTACATTACACCCGCTCCTAAGGTCCTCTGTTGGTTTAACATTAACTTTATTAGTTTTTCCAGGTGCATAGACAGGCCTTCATGGAGTAAGCAAGAAGAGGAAAATCCAATATTTCAGTCTAAAAGAATGCCTGGCATCTATATAGTTTTCCCACATGCCTCAATCTTAGCAGGGATATATATCACCAAGATATGAGACAGGATCAGAGATGGGAATATTTGATGGCTTGCATTTCAGACACAGAATCGCACTGCAGTATCTCGAGCAGGTTTCCTGCCACCTACGTAGCTGCACAGTCCGGGTTAAGGACACCCAGGCTTTGCAGCATGAGACTCGTGCCCACCGCCCGCACCGGCATCCTGGCTGCAGCCCGGCCGCTCTCTGAGAGCTTCATCCCATTTCCCCTCAACTTCTTTCTTTCTCTGCTGGTGTTTTGCAGCCGTGTTCCTGCACAGGATGAGGGACTACATGCCCCCTCCCCACCGAGCCTTCATCGAGGAGATCTGCCGGGCGCCCTCCCTGAAGCAGCACGTGCTCTGCTCCGGAGACACGCGGCTGCGTGCGGCTTTCAACCGCTGCGTCGCCGCGCTGGCGGACTTCAGGTCCTACCACATCACCATCGTCACCAAGTACATCGCCGTGGCCAAAGCCAAGGCGGGGCGGGCGGAGGTGGGCGGCTGGGCTGGGAGGCCCCCGGCTGCGCTGGAGGCCAAAGGGACCGGGGGGTCGCACATCTTCAGCTTCCTGAAGAGCGTCAGGGACACCACCAGGGACGGGCTGATAAGCGCCTGATGCCCCGGCGGCTGCCGAGGCGCTGCCGAGGGCAGGCACGGGAGGCTGCGGGACTCGAGCCAAACGGCGACCATCACTGACACCCCCTCCCTCCCTCCCTCCCTGCAGCCCCTTCCCACTCGCACAGGTCCCAGGCTCAGAGCAAGCTGCCTCTCTCCTCCCCAGTTCCAAGCCGCTTGCTCTGCGGCATCCCTGCCTGCCCCACGCCACCCCTGGGTGTCGTGCGTGGCAGCTGCCCCCGCCAGGACCCCCCCACGGCCCGGACCCCACGGCTGGCAGGGCCGGGCACAGCCCCTGGGGGGGTCTCCCGAATGCAGCCAGGGTGCGGTGCTGCCACGGCTCTGCTCTCCAGAGCGCGGCTGGCAGCTGCTGGAGGCTGGCGCTAGCAGATACACCCCCAAAGCATCTCCGCTGCTGGTGGTTCTAGTTCTGGGCCGAGTTCATTAGGAGCAGGTCCCTTCCAGGCCCAGTCTGCGTATTTGCCGTGATTACTTTTCCGTGATTTCACGATTCTCTGCTGGAGGTTGCCAGGGCAAACACCGTGCCGCCGTCCGTAGCCCCGACGGGCACCCGGGGCACCCAGCGTGGCAGGAGCCCCCTGTCCCCCAGCGGCCTCGGAGCCCCACTGCGGGGGCTGCAAGAGCAGCTTGGAGAGCAGGGGAACTGCCCAGGCTAATAAAGCTGAATTCCTAAAAGCTGGCTGTGCTGCCCGGCTCGCACGTCCCCCGCAAGGGCGGGCGCCCAGGCCCTGAGCGGCCTGCAAGGCCCGAGCCCGCTGCCAGCGCGAGGTGGCAGCAGACGCCCGCTGTCCGCCCCGAGCCGCCCGGGGCAAGCCGCAGGGCCGGCAGCACGGAGTGCAGGTGGCGTGGGGGGCAGATAAAGCAGAATTTGGGTTTGTGTTTCACGAGTGCTGCCGTGAGTACTGGGGGTGGGGGGGGGGCCGTGGGGCGCAAACGGTTCGCAGGACGGGGGCTTTCCGCTGCGCCCCAAGGCCTTTGGCACCCCCGTCTGTCAGCCTCAGCTCCTCTTGCCTCCGGAGCGATGAAGTATGGCACTGCAACGCCACGGCAGGGCACATTTCTTCAGGGCCCAGCGCTGCCGGGCACGTGCAGGTCCCAAACCATGAAGGCAGCCTCAGGCCACCAGCTCTCATCACACCCTTCCGGAGCTGGATGCGGCGATCCGAGCGGGTCCTTCCCAGCTTGGGGTATTCTGTGATTCTTTCAGGCTGGACCTGGTATTGGGCTGACAAAAACAAGCTGCCCAGTCTAAAAAATAGGGCTCCTGGTTGCCCCACATTTCCCTATTACCTGACAGGCTTGCTTACTGAAATGCCTGCTTCCAGTCTGAGTAACAGGCAGAGATCTGAAATGGATGCTGGGTCTGTGGCTGGGCCACAATTACCCCCAGGCTGCCTGCTGGCAAACCGGAGTCTGCTGGAGTCACGCAGAGCCAGCTGGAAGGGGGACGTGGAGGAGAGATGCGAGCAAACCGGGGCAGCAAGGGGCCTCAAGGAGCGGGCGGTCGCTTGGCGGCGATGCACCGAGTGATAAGGCTGTACTTTTATTCTCCATTACCAGCGTCATTGCAGCTCCTGATTGAGGGTTCAGGATGCCACCAGGGTAACGCTGCAACTTCTGGGCACACACAGGGCTCACTTTCTTAATTCTCGGTGATCAATATCGCGCTGTGGGAGGGGACATACGGTTTCCAAAAGGGTCCAGCAAAGGAAAACCGCCCCAGATGAAGCCAAGGTCCTCCCCTGCGCTCTGGAGCAGCGGGTACGCGCAGCACCCAGCCCGAGGCGGGGGTCAGCCCAACCCGTAGCACACAGGCACCGAGACAGAAGCGCCACAGCACGTGAAGCAAGAGCAGCCAACGCACCCTCGGCTCCGCATTTCTGCGGCGGCTGCGCAGCTTTTCATAACACCAGATGCCCAAGTGGCCTGATTTTACAGAGAGCACCCCCAAATCCCTCAGTGTTGGCATCCTGAGGGAAATCAGGCCATATGCATCCACGTTTTGTCTGCCCGGGTTTGCTGGCACGGCCACCAGAGACAGGTTTCACACCCAATCAGTGTCTCAGTGCAAAAATAGCTCTGGCAGTGCCACTTCTCCTGCACTATCAGAAGAAAGTCAAGGTCCTTTGAAATGAGGTTTCATTCCCATAAGGGTAACAAAAAGCTCAGCACACGGCGCCTTGAATTATTAAAGCTCCTTGCTAAAATTTTATTTTGTGCCCTCTTTTGAAAGGCAGTCTTAAAACTGGGGCTTAGGCAAAGATATCTTCAGTAAACAGCCTATAGGAACATGTCAGCACCTTTAAATCTTTGTCTGGCAGCCCTCATTCCACTCGATCTTCATTTCTGAATAGCTACTGCATATTTTATGTAGGAAATATTTCATACTGATGATTGTCTTGGTCTATTACATTTCAGACCATTTCAGGCAAACAGCAAACTGGAGGGGAGAAAAAGTCACTCTGGCTAAATGAAAAATATAATAAGGGCTCCCAGGGAGCTCATGCAGATGGCCACTGCGGGGGAGACGCAGGGGCTGTCCCCGTGCTGCAAAGCACCCAAGCAAAGGCTGGTTGGCAGTGACGCCAGCGCCAGCCAAGGGCAAGGGGTCCCCAGAAGGAGCCGTCCCTGTTGCAAACCCTCCTGGAGCCCTCACTCCCTGCCCCTGCACAGGCAGAGCCCTGGCAAAGCTCAACCAGGGGAGGGAGGGCGCAGACCTGTGCCCCTCTCTGCAGGGAAATGGAGCGGGGCAGCCAGAGGGGAGGTGGCAGGGCTCCGGGACCCTCCTGCAGGGACCCTGGGCTCTGCCAGCACTGCCCCGGGGGATGAGGAAGGTGCCTGAATTGCTGTGTGCTTCCTCAGAAACTGCTTCTGAGCCCATGGCTTTCCCAGGCCGACAAACGACATAGCGAGGGCTCGTCAGATCTGACTACAGTTTACGAAACGCTGTGTGAGAGAAGCATGCAGTGACAGCACAGGCATTAATCAGCTTCATCTCCTTTAAAGTCGGTGCGGGCAGATCCTGCAGGCTCTCAGCGCCCAGACAGTGATGCACGGCCCCTTCCTGTCTCTCCTCCCGGCAGGCTGGGACAGCTTCTCTGCGAGAGCTTTGATTTCTCTCTGTTTCCAAACCACTGCTGTCTAATATTGATCACAAGACGCAGACATCTAAGGTCTCAGGTGCATTACGACTGGAAGCACATTGCATTTAAATAATTTAGCGGGCCCTATGCCTAAAGATGCCACAACACATTTGAAAATAACACGGCACTTGGCATTTGTTGTGCAAGAGCAAAGGAAATCCTGAAGAGGGGTGCACGGCGCTGCGGCACTGGTCGCTGCCCAGAGCCTACGGGACACCCGAAGCACCACGGCTCTGCATCAGGCAGGGTTAGGCCCATTTATTCAGCTCTTTATTAAAGTCAAACAGCAAAAGAGCAGTCCCGGCTGGATGTGCCCAAGGGCCAGGCTGGGCATTCCTGCATGTTCCTGTGCATCGCTGCTCCCTGCGGGGAGCTCAGGGCCCTCTCAGAGCTGTTGCTGCTCCCAGGTGGACTTCTCCTCGTTTAGCTGCCCGGCAGCACTGCTGGGCTGGGGCTGTGCCCGGGCTTTGTTCCGCCCCCCTGAGTCAGGCAGCACCTGCCAGATCAGTTGGGAAGGATTCCTGCCAGATAGCTGATGCAAAACCAACAGGAATGTCGCAGCCTTCGGCTGCAACCAGAGCAGCGGCTGCAGACCCAAATTAGCACTGCCCACACAGAAAACTGCCTTATCAATACAAACAGAGGTGCTGCCCCAGGCAGGCTGATGCACACGTTTCCATTGCGAGACTCTGCAGCACAGGACCCGCCCGGCAGGCACGGCACAGCACGGCACGGCACGGCACTCCCCGTCCCACTCTGTGAGTCCACCTTCTGCAGACACGAGCGTAGCACACTCAGGTGCTCTGCCACCCATTTTCCAGCCTAGTGTCTCGCCCAGCTGCTGACGCACAGGCACAATGACTTTTCCAGGTGCTGCAGCCCTTTTCTCCACAACCCAGGCAAGGGCAGGCTGGGGAGGGATCACTCCTGTACCCTGCCTGGACACCCAAGAGGAGGATGCTCTGCTCTCCGAAAGCCCCTTGTATAGTGCATGAACAGGGTGAAAGGATGAAAGGTGCCTTATTGCCCTCTCCACCTCAGGTAACACATGGGAAACAGTCCCTGGCTGCATCCCCCAGCCCTGCTGTCTTCCCAGGCAAGAGCAAAAGCCAACAGCAAGCTCTGCTGCCGCTGGAGCAGGGACTGGGCTGCCCTGAGCCCTGGGCTCAGCTCCTGCCCTCCCCTGGCAGCTGGAATCTCTGGTGGGCCCCGGAGGGGCGGCGTGGGGGGCAGAGGTGCTCCAGGGGCTTCTCAACTCTCAGAAACTCCGTGCAAAAGCACCCGAGCTGCCTCTCCCCGCTTGCAGCCGCTCCCCGCGGCGGCTGGGTGGCCGGCACCTCTCCCGCAGCACGCGCAGCCGCCTGGCACGCCGAGCAAGTGCTTTGCCACAGCTCCTGCTACCACTCTGGCGAATATTTGAAATCGAACAAGAATATAAACGTTTGGATTCTAGACACTTCTCAACCCCAAACTTATTTATCATACTTGGCTGTGCTCCTGGAGCCAGGGCCAGAAGAAGCTCCAAACGGTTTAGGTTATTTAACATGCTGTGCATAGATCAATCTTGCTCTCCCCTCTAGCCACAGGTTTCCCTTTGTGGTTTGCTGCACAGTTATTATGTCCATCAATATCCAAGTAATTAAAATCCCCCATTATCCAGGTCCTGGCTGCCTTACGAGCTCCTCATAAGCTATAAAACGTTTCATGACCAACTTTCCTTAAGTGCCCGGGAGGTCTGCAGCACCATCTCAGGATCCCTCAGCTACTATCATCATCCTAAAGGTCCCCTCTAAACGGCAGCCTGCTCCTGCCCGAAGCGTGTCTGACATCCCTCTCCGCACCCTCCCATTCTGTTCCAGGACTGCTCATTTTCTCCCCCATTTTTCTCTACCCACTTAACTCAGAGCCACTCCCCGAAGCCCTCGGGGGCCGGTACCCAGACCTGCCGGTGGCTGTCCTGAGGGCGCCCGCAGGCTGCAGGTCTGCGGCCGGTCACATCCCAGGATGCGGCCAGCTGCACAGCCGCTCTGCTGTCCATGCACTGGGAAAGCAATGAGCCCCTAAACCTGTTGTACCCGCAGCTCCAGCTGTCCCCGTATCACAGCCAGGGGCTGTCCCCGAGTGACTTGCCGCGATGGACATGTACCAGTGGGGACAAATTTGTGCAAAGTACTTGTCTCTGTCGCACTCTCCTCTCCTGCACGGCTCAGCCGCTGGTCTCAGAGCAATTTAGTAATAACAACCAAGTTTGCTTTGCAATTCCCACTTGGGAGGAACAGGAGGGCACAGGAAATAATTGCCTTAACCTTCTTGGCACTGCCACTTGCCCAAGACCCGATGTTGTATCTGGTACACGCTCTGGCCACTGCATCCCTCTGAACGCTTGACCTGGCAAAAGCTCAAGAAGCGCAGAGGGCTTTATCTCTGCCTGGGGAATTACTCACCTTGGCAGGAGTGACTGCAGTCCAGATATGATTAAAGGACATGACTCAAGCCAAAAAGTGCTAATTACAGCACAGAAGGAGGAGGAGAGAGGAGCTGCTAAATTATGCCTAATATGGAAAGGGAGTGAGGAACAGATTGAAGAGCCATCACTGTGGAGGTGATGATCAGGGGCTACCGGCACTGCTGTGCTGGGGATGCCCTGGGCGCAGCGCCCCGAGGCAGCCACAGCTCTCTCTCCGGCAGCTTTTTTTCCTGCCGTTTGTCTCTCCCGTTCTGCCTGCTCTGCCACACTCCATTTTGTATGCTCCTTGCCCAGGGGTCCCTGCCAATGTGTTCCTGGACCTGCCTCCTGCAGCTGTCAGCAGCCTGCTCACCCGCGCAGGAGGAATGCTCCATCAGGGCAGGAAGGGGTTCTTTTGTGCTCCCTGGGTAAACGCAACTAAATATTTGGCTTTCTGGAGTGTTTTACCTACCCAGCCCTAACAGGCAGACAAGCATCCCTGCCCCAGCTGCATTTACATGTTCTCTGTTGCCTTATGGTAGCTGCAGCCTGTTCGCTGAATCCTGATTTTCCTCCCTGTTTTTGGCTTGCTGCTGCAGTGTGCGGTCTGCTCAGGTGCAGGCTCCGCGCTGCAGCAGCGCTGGAACAAGGTGACGAGGGACTCGCGCGCCGAAGGCTGCCATAGGGCTGTGCTCCTGCGGCTGCAGCTCTTGGCGCCTTGTTTCTCAGCTCAGTGTCAGACAACTGCTGTTCGTGTATTCCCAGGGATTTGGTGCTGGGAACCAGCACCAGTTGTAAAGCGAGTCACCAGATGGAAGGCTCCCCAGAGGGACCTTTGGGAAAGAGCTTTATTTCAAGCCCTGGAGTCTCCAAGGTATGGGCAGCGTTTATAAAACACTGCACCATTAAAGCTGTTCGGAAATAGTAGGAACCATCAACCAAAACATTAGCATGAAAATAAAAATAGCTTTGCATGGGGCAAACGATTTGGAAACTAGCCAGAGCTAAAGCAGCGTCTTGGCAAAGGTCTTTGACCTCCTTACAAATATTGCAGTAACTGCACGCTGCTGCTGCAGCGCTGCCAGAGCCCTCTGCTAGCAATGGGAATGTTTGAGGATTGTGTTTGCAGCCTTGTTGTAGGAAATAATACACAGCTGGAAGAGACGGGTGTGCTTTGTATCTCCCCCTCCTCCAAAGACTGAGGGAACATGAAAAATACACCAGGACAGAGGCCAAGAAACATCCTGGGGCATACAGGGACGGGGCCATGCGTGGCCCCACGCTCGCTGTGGCCGCAGTTCCCGGGCTGGAGACACGGGTGGAGGTGCTGAGCCCTCGGCACGCGCCCGTCCCCACCAGCAGCGCGGCGCTGAGCAGGGCAGGCAGCCATCCTCGCCGCGTGTTGGGGCAGGAGTAAAGCGCGCACGCTGTGACGGCAGGCTCTTTGAGACAGGGGCTGTCTTCTTCTGTATTTACTCAGAGCTGAGCACAGCAGGTTCCTGGTTTATGATAAGGAGCTCGGGTAATTTAAATAATAAATACTGTGGAGAAAGTACATTATTATGAAATACGGATTTTTCCGATAAATAAATCATGGCCATCATTTGCATGTATAATACCAAAAGGATGCGTTTGGGACATCTGGCGCTAGCTGCAGTACCTGTCTGACATGAAGATTTGCAATAAACTCACATCCCTTTCCTTCAGCTCTCCTGTTGCTCCAGTTCTACCAGGGTTTTCATTTTAGGATTAGCGGAGATGACGCTGCTTGGGCAGAGCCCTTTTTCTACAGATATTTCCTCACCTAGAAAGGCCCCACTTGCCATGAGGCATCGCTGGGAATGGTGCAGCATCTCCGGAGCTGAGCAGCGCAGGCAGCGGGCGCTGGGAGCCCAGCCCCAGTGTGCACACTCAGTCCAGCAAGGGGAAAGTGGGCGGATGCTGGGAAGGGTTTCTCCAAGCACTCAGAGCGGCCCTTTCATGCCAGGAGCCAGGGCTTAATCACCGGCTGTGCCGGTGGCGTTGCGCCGGTGCTGCTCGGAGGAAGCGCCACGTACGCTCCATCGCCTGCTTGTGAAGTTAGTCACTGCAGCCCGCAGTTGCTAGACCAGGGTAAACACGAGCAAACAAAGGCGACTGCGTCTCCAACAGCCGCGGTGAGCTTACGAGGCAAACTGTACCACGTTTCCCATGAGCTCTGTCAAACAGATTTCTTCAATAAAAAGAAAAAAAAAGGAAAAGAAGAAAAGACTCTGCTATTATTGCAGTAAGAGGCGGTGTCATGCTGGGCTCTGCTTCTAAATATATTCTGTGTTTACTGTATGCAACAGTAGGAAGCTTTCCGAAAAGGCACTGGGGTTGCTCTGGTTTTTTTCAGCAATCATGCTTCACTTGAGCCTTTTTTTATCCTGACAGAAACGGAAAATATTTTCCTGGTGTCATTTCTACTGATCAAAGAAGTTTCCTCAACAGAGAGGAGCCCCATGGCCCTGCGGGGAGAAAGCCACAGAGGAAACTATTTTACTAACGAGGTGCAGGGGGAACTCGCTGGCAGTGGGATTTGCTGCGAGCAGACGAGGCGAGCCAGGACACGATTCCTGTAAGGCCAGGAGTGGTTAGCAAGGCTATTAATTCCTTTCATTCCCAATTAATTTGCTGAACGAGAGGCCTGGTGTTTACCTGCATGCTGGCAAAACACAGTGCCTGGGAGTAGCGGCCGGAGGCTTCTGCTGCCTGCCTTGCAGTGCCCGGACGGGGCTGGCAGCGGCAGGAGCTGTTCTGCTGGGGGGGACAGGACCTGCACCTCTGGGGGCTGGTGCCCGGGGAGGCGTGCCCGGGAGGACGAGGGCCCGGGAGGACGAGGGCACAGGAGGACGAGGGCACGGCCCCTCAGCAGGAGCAGCCACCCTTTGGGCAGCTCGGGTGCCCCTGCCCTGCATCACCCCAGGGCTGCTGGGTGCAACCCTGTCTGCAAGGGCAGGTGCCCTCTGTCTGCCCCATGGCTTCCCGCTGCCCCTGCTGGGGCAGATGTCAGGCTTGTGGAGGAGCGGGGATTTCTGGGGTTAAATAGCTACCAGATTTTGTTTACTTTCTCCATCAGCTTTCCCTAAACAGCTTCAGTAAATGCTCCTTCCACGAACCTCATTGTGGCCGGAACTGACTCAGCTTTCTGCATGGAGGGATTTTTGTGGATGGGCTCACCGGCCTCCTTAACGGCACGTCATGCTTGCTGCTGTTTACTGATTGAGGACTTTTTTTAACTTTCATTTGTGCTTCACGTCAGAGCGGGGTGCACAGAGCTCCCTGACACATCCTGGCCGCCCCCACAATCCCTGGACCCCCATTCCCCTCTCTCCACTCCTGGGCACTGCCGGGAGCCCGCCGAGGAGCTGGGGCAATGGGGGGCACCTGCATTCGTGCATTATGGAAAAACACATGCAGCACCACAATGGCAATTTGGCGCATCAGTTACACACTGCAGCCTGCTGCAGTTCCAGGCCCTGTAGGAAGCCAGCAAGATCAAAAACACTTGTTTTGACCTGTTTTTCTTTCAGGGTTTCTTATGTAAGAGACAAAAGAGGGAAAGGGTTAGGATTGCAAGCTGCACGAAGGCTTTTGCAATCACCTTGAAAAGCCTTTACGTACTGACCGCACCATCCAGAGCTCTCTCTCGCTCTGCCCCATGTCACGCCATGAAGAAGAGCACCTGTGAGAGCAGGAGAGTCAGAGCATTGCCCCGGCAGAGGCCGGCTCCTGTGCGAGCAGCCCCAGGCACTGCATGTGCTGCAAGAAAAGTGCTCACCGTGCTGGTCTGGGTGATTCAGACCAGGCTTTTCAGCAACATGACCTGCAGTAAGGTCCCTGCAGTGTATGTACAATTTGACCTGTTAAATATGAAGCACGACCTACACGAAGAACTGCCAGGCTTACAAGCCCTAAGACACAGCTTGGAGGGCTCTCTCTTCCCAGATGTCTTCCCCAGGCTGGAGGGGCACTGACAACGGTGCCTGCTCCCTTTTGGCTAAATGGGCCTCAGCCAGGCACTGGCAACAGGCAGATTTCTCTTCTGAAGGTAGCTATAAAGACATATGCTAACCCGATTTGCTTCTCCCAGGCAGATGCTGATGACTTCAGGGCACAAATTGCAAAACGCGCTGATACTGAACCCACAGCAGATCACAACCCGAGTGGGAGGCGTCTCGGCTCATGCGCACGGTTAGCAGTTGCTGCTCAGTCACGCTTCTGTCAGGGGGCTGCAAAGCTCTTTTTACCATGCCTATATATACACACACAGCATCATCCTTGTCCCCTTTTCTCCCCTCTGACACGGCTGAAATAAACTCGCAACTCTAAAACTATTCTTTTGTGCTTGAACTGTGTGCATAAATAAACCAGTGTAGACAGACAAAAATATCCATAAACCAGAACTGACACTTGACAAGGATTCAAGGGCAGATCTCTAGAACAAAGACAAGGCTTCCTTGTAAACAAGGCATCGGTCACTTAGATTACAATAATTAGGCAAAGCGACTGTCGGGAAACTTCTCGAAAGCATCATGGCAGGAGTGAACCATGCCTGAGCGCAGGCGCGCTGCTGCCCGGGGAGCCTGGGTGCCTTCCCCGGGGGGCAGGCAGGACGCAGCAGGCTGCAGCCTGCTGAGCCCGGGCACGGGGCACGGGGCACCCTCCCGGGGCACGGGGCACCCTCCCGGGGCACGGGGCACCCTCCCTGCCCACGCTCTGCCCCTCGGACTTCAGCCGTAGGCTGGCACCGCCGGCCGGCCCGGCGCCCGAAACTGCCTGCCTCACCCCCGTGCCGGAGATACGCTTTATAGCCCTGCTATTGCTTTTCTGAGTGGGAGCTGACGTGTTATGGACTGCAGCGTGCCGGGGAAAACAACGGCTGGCGCAAGTTCAGTAACCCGCCGTGACCCCGGCAATGCGGCCGCGCTCCTGGGAACAGCCCGGTCCCGGCCGCTGCGGGGGTCCCGGCCCCGGGCACGGCCAGCCCCAGGGTCCTGCAGCAGGGCCAGAAACAGCCCCCAAGGCAGGCGTGCGCCCCCCGCCAGCCCGTGCGATGCGGACCCCTGCTCTCTTGCTGCCGGCAGCCCCAGGGAAGGCAGGGGCTGGGGGATTCGGGCTGCAGCACGCCCCGAAATGGCAGCAGTGATGGGAGGAGGGGCGCAGATATTGCTTTTCTAGCAGCTATGGAGTGAAAACTGTCAGGCCACAAGAGAGGGTGACGGGGAGGCAAACACCATCTGTTTTCTCTGAGGAACTCTTTTATTACTGGAGGAATGAAATACAAAGCTGATAACACCATAATTTCAAGCTAATCTCCCACACACTTTACATACCCGTTGATTTCCTGATAAATCCCCACAGTGCTCAGGCTGGGTGTTTTCCTCAGCTCTGATGAGTTTTCTTCACTCAGCATTACTCAGCCGAGTGTTCCCCAAGCCTCGCCAGTATGCTGCAACCAAACACCCGCTGCTGTTCCCCGAACCACAGCCCCGACGGGAGCTCCCTCGGCCACGTGCTGCTTTTGCATTGCTGCAAGATTAAGGAGCCAAAACCTGAATTTGCTGGTTTGCTGCTCACAAACTGCCCTCCTGGGCTTGCAGCACCAGGCAGCAAGGTGCCCCCTGCCAGGGTCCTCACCACAGGAACGGCTCTGGGGCTGTTCCCGGGTGGTCACAAACCAGCGTTGTATTTTCCAGGTCAGAACTGAGAGCTGCCCCAAAACCGGCAGCAGTCGGTCGCTGCCCACGCTCCAGAGCTGGGACGCAGCCTCACTGCTGCACAGCACTTCACTCAAACCAGGTAAATAAGCTGCACATGCAGATCAAAATCACATTTTGGAGGGAGGGGGCCTGGCTATTTTAATTAACTGTCTCCATCGCACCATGACTGCAGTCAGCTTCTGGCAGAGTGCCGCCGTGCGTGGCCCATGCCCTCAGCTGCTCGCTGTGCCACACAACTGCACGGACATCACCTCGGTTTCCTCCGCAGTGTCCAGCATACAACCAGCCCCAAACCTTCGGGGCTACGGCTGGGAGCTCGTCTGGGCCGTCTCAGCCCTGACCAGGTACCAAAGATACCAAATCCCTGCGTGCAGCCCTGGGCTGCCGCCTGCGTGGCTCCAGGAACGGCGGGGCGGCACCGCGGTGCCCAGAAGCCGGCGCGGCACAAAGGCACGCATCCTGCCCGCCACCTCTTGCTGCGGAAGCGGCTCGGCAGCAATTACAGCCCCGACGAAGGGGGCACTTGAGACCCGGTACGTGTGTCTGGTACTGTCAGACGTGGGCTGGGCTGCGGCAGTGACCCCGGCAGCCCCGCGCCCAAGCCCCCCGGCAGGATTTCCCGCGAGCCCGTCCCTGGGCAGCAGACAATGAGCTGTCTGACAGCTGGAGACGGCGCTGCCGTCGCCCTTCTCCAGCGAGGGGTAGTCAGGACCTTCAGGAAGATCAAACAGGAAACTCTGCAGAGAAAGAAGAAAAGTTTGTTCGTGCTTGAAAGTCTCAACTTTCATTACCGTGCTCAGCCTTGCTGACCCGGGAGGAAGATGTTGAAGTCAGCACGTTAAAATGCTTTCCCCGACTCCCACGAAACAGCAGGACTCTGTGAGCCGCTCTGCCAAGCCGGCGGATAGGCACTGCCCGTGCCCAGCACCATGGCAGGGAGCAGCCCGGCTGCGGGGGGAACCCGGGCTGGAGTTTCACCTTGAAAGATGGTTTCGGGAAACCACAAGCAGGGAAGAACCCACCCACGGCCTCCTTACACAGCCTTCCCATCCCCACCACCTCCAAATCCCCAAAGGAGCAAGCCTTTTTCTCCAGAAGTCACTTTGTTGAACGTACAACTTCTTTAAAAGCGTGCAGGCTTTTAGAACTGCCAGAAGTTTCTGTTTCTGTTCCTTAGCAGCCATGATTTACTTACTGTAACTGGCTATTCATTATGTCCTGCACTGCATTATTAACTCAGTGATCGTACATTTAGCAGAGAATTTATGAGAAATGAGGAGACATTCATTATCAGTAATACCACAAACTTTACTCTTATATGGTCTCTCTGCGCAGCGTGGCGATCGGCTCCCGTGGCGGGGCAGCAGTGTTTGCAGGCAGCTGGCAGAGCTGCTCCCCCCCTCGAGGCAGCACCCTCCCGGCTCCAGCATGCCCGGCCAGCGCCCCTGGGTGCCAGGACCAGCAGCGGACTGGCCCGCAGGGGCACGGGTGCTGCAGCCGCTGCAGCAGCCTCTGCGAGGGCAGGGCTAGGCTCTCACTCCGCAGCCCCGGCACCTCTTACCAACTCCTCTTACTGCATCGAAACCACGCAAATTTCCTGTTTTCTTTAATTTTTCATCTGTCCTTAAAACGGCTGGAGAACGAAAGAGATGCCCTTCACAGCAGCCACAGGGCCAGCTCTGCCGTCGCAGGGACAAGCCCCCGCGCTCTGGCAAGGGCCTGACCCTGCACGCTGGACAAGCAGCTCTCCAGAGTGGCATGTGTTTTAGACAGTTGTGCGAGCACAAATATCTTGAACTAAGCTGAGACATTTCTTTACTTTCCAGCAACTGAGCTGTAGCACATCTGCTGTTCAAAGGCATCACGTTGTACTGCACATCTAAGCCTGACACCACAAGTCAGGTCACTGGAAACACGCACGGTTAAGTGTATTTCTCAGTTTTTATGAGCCAGGAGCACAGAGTACTGCTCTGAGATCTGGGGACAAATGTTCCCAGAAGCTCTATTAAAGAAACAACAACTACAGGAAAACCAAACCAAACCAAACCAAACCACCACCAACAAAACCAACAAGCGGAGCCTGTGCTGTAGAGCAAAAGGCCGCATTAGTCAAGATTGCAAGCGGCAGTAGGTAGAGGAGGTTGGGAAGCTGGGCCAGGCACTGCCATTCATGCGACCTGGATGTCTGACAGATTCCCAGGAATCTGGATTCCAGGAGGAACACGATGAACTGGTTCCTCTTTGACCTCCAGCCATCCCACAGCTGTTTCTGTGCTGTGGAGCACTCCATCTCCAAATGCATTTCCCAGCCAAGAGCAAACATGTCAAGAGCTGTATTTACCACTCCTAAGAAGGGCAAGGATTCTCCAACCTGCACGAACAGGGCTGAAAGTGACTCAGAGGTCAAACAAATACAATGAGGGAAAGGATGGGAAACATGTTTGGGAAACGATGGGGAAAATGGCCTGAAGTTCTTGGACATTTTCAAATTCTCAGATTTTTCCATTGAATGCACTGAAAGGCACCTCTTGTGTTTTCAAAGAGAAACTCAATACCCTTTTGTTAAGCTGCAAGGCTGCCCTTCCCTGGTTCAACACGCCCAGAAACGCAGTTCCCACGAATGGGACGTTTGTTGCAAACCATTTAGCTCTGACCAGTGTCCGGAGCCTTCAGTCCCCGTTCAGACAGGGCAAGTGTGGCCGA
This sequence comes from Anser anser, assembly GCF_964211835.1. NCBI lineage: Eukaryota > Metazoa > Chordata > Aves > Anseriformes > Anatidae > Anser > Anser anser. Next base: position 686,412 of record NC_139747.1, on the reverse strand, counting down.
GAGGCACGTGCAGCATTGCGCCTCTGTTCAGCAAGCCGTGGTGCTTGCTCCGCACCAGCAGAAGGGGGATGCGGGCCGGGGGCTGGGCACAGCCCTGGGGCAGCCGCCCCCAGCGCTGCACGTGGCACGGCCGCTGCCCCCGTTCTGCAGCACCAGCCCCCGGTCAGACACAGCCCAGCCCTTGGCTGCTACCGGCGGTGAGCTGACGGAGAGCCCCGAGTCCCCTTCTCACCACCGGGAAATATTTCAGGTTTCCTCTGCCCAGCTCCCAGGATTCTGGGAAAAGCAATTTGGCACAGGCAGAAAAGTGCCAGGAGAAGGGAGCTCCTTGTAAGCCAAGCATGCTCTGGCCATGAGCTAAAGACACACGTGTTTTCAAGGCAATAATTTCACATCCCTCTCCTGTCCCAAAGCCTTCTAAAAGCCCTTCTACATGCTCAGTTTCTGAATATTTAAGATACGACTTTGCCAAACAAAGATTAGAGCAGTTAATCCTTGTTTCTTTATGAGAAAAGCAATACCGTTTAACAGTTCACTGGAATTTTAAAAGGCAGCTGGTCTGAAAAACTAAGAACTCCATTTTCCAGGATAGATTGGCTGACCCCCCCCCCCCCCCCCTTCTTTTTTCCCAATCTTTTACTGCTAAGTTTTATGGCTAAACAATCTGATAACATTTGGTGCAGTTGAGCACTGATTGCATGCTCCTGCTTCCGTGTTTGAGCTGTCACACAGGTCTGGTTCCTTATTTCACCCTGATTGCCAGAATTAACAGCTGTTTGTAGTCCTGCTGGCAGCACAGAGCACAATGCCAGCCAGTGGTGTTGTCCTGCCCTCTGCTATTTGCTGCTTTCCCCCGAGTCCCGGCGCAATGAAAATCACCCAGCCCATATTCAGAAGTTCCTGCCTCTCATGCAGGAGTTTGGACAACAGCATCCTAAAGAACAGGCAGCCAAGCAGGGATCTTGGAAGCCTGCTTTGAAAAATCACTTCTAGGGAATAACATCAATATTTTGCTTGGTGAGGCCTCTGTAGCACCAATGCTCTTTGGGGCTGCCGCATCTTTCAATACCGAGGCGATATTACAAGCTGTGCGGGCTTAGGCAGGCTAGCGAAAGGAAAGCTATGCAAAACATGCCTTCACAAAATGCATCCCAGATTGCCTTGTTTGGAGGGATTTTGGACTGCTACACCAATGCAGACCAAGTTCTCTGCAAGAGTTCGCAGGGGTGAAGGCACCCGCGGCTCCCAGCTGCCACCTCCCCGGCTTCGCCAGGGACTGAGGGACCCAGGACCCAGCGCGGGGCTCTTGGTTGGCAGAGCAGAGAGCAGAGGTCGGGGCTGCCCTGCCCCTCCCGCAGCACCACGGGGGGCACCACGGGACTCCTGCAGCAGCCCCTTGCTGTCGATGCCCCCCGGGCAGACGCCCTGGCTGGGAGATGTGGCCTCCAAGCCGCCCACTCCAAGTCTTTCCCTCCAGTGATTGCTTGCTCTGATTGCTAGACCCAGAAGGTTGGTTTAACCTAGAGAAAATAAGTGCCTCCACTTCAAAACTGCCGTGGGAGGACCCCCAAGCTCAGGCAAGGCTGTTCCTCCCACAGAAGAGCCCCATGGCAGGAACCCTCCAAGTACGTCATCTCCCAAAAAGCAGAGCGCAGTTAGGGATGTGGCTAAGCCGTTCTGCAGAGACAGAATAGTGGGTTGGAATTAATCCTCCCATTAATGTGTGAAACAGAGCGTTTACGTTCACGAAGCAATTATACAATAATAGCAGGAGAGCTGTGATAGAAATCGCATCTTGTCTGAAGTTTCGCTCCAGCCCAACACATGAATAATTCCTCCTAGGCATTACTGGGAAGGCAGTATTAAAAGAATGATATAAAAAATAGTGGAAAAAACAGACGAGGTATGCTTCATCTCTCAGTCAGAGTTGAACACAACTAAATTTATGCAAAGTGGGAAGAGAAGCTTGAAGGGGCAAAGGCATTTGTTACTGCTCAATGCAAGATGAGCTCACAAAAAAACCACATTCTTCATCTTGGCAGCTTTTTGATGTCTTACTCTTATAGCATCAGTTTTATTCTCGGTTTCCATGGCAGATACTTTTCTGAGCGTGTATCTGCCACAAATATTGCTAATTTATTCTATCAGCCATATCTCTGCAAATACCTGCAGAACGATTCCATGTGCAGTAAAAGCAGTAAAAAGTAGGCATATGTTAACACGCCTCAGCTCCTCTTTTCAACTACGGGAAATCGTGCTTTGCAGAAGGAAGGTTTGTTTTCTACATCTACAAGATCACCACGGATCTCCTGGTGCTGTTTTTTGTCCTAAGTACGTTGCAAGTGTACTTCTCTGTTCAGTGAAGCAAGTAATGTTTAGCATTTCAGCTGGACATTTTTACAGGCAGGTTTTCCCTTCACACAGTACTTCAGGCAGCACTTTGCATCTGAGCAGGAGAGGAAATCAACACGCATCTTCCTTCTTTCTACTGCTCCCCCCTCTTGTATTTCTTTTTAGCAAGCCATCGATAAAACATGGAGCTCTTCCATAGGCAGAGGCCCAGTAGCCAGCCACATCAAAAAGATCCTATTTTCAGGGCATATTTACCCTGCAAATGTTGAGCAAGCATCAGCTGATGTGTAATGCTCTCAAATTCAGCAAGGCTACAGTAAAGTAAGAGGCTTTTAAGTTTTTCTGGCAGGAGGAGAATTAAGAGGTTTTGTAAAGGTATCTGTTTATACGCCGACTCATGTAATAGCTAGCACTTACAAAAGAAACTTAGGAAAATTGTAAAAAGCAAGCCATACAATGGTGGTGATGCAGAACCGGTGGAAAAAAATCCCAGGCACGTGCAGCGAGAGCTCACGCAGGTAACAATGGCACCGAGCAGCGCCTGGCGGAGCCGCCGCAGGAAAACCCTGTCCCCCAGCAGGATGCGGCTGAATGGAGCGTGCAGGGCTGCGCCAGGGTGTGCCCGGCTCTATTTACGATTCCTAAGTCACAGATAGGAAAGTGGTCAAGCAGTTAAATGCAATCCACTCCCTCTCCTAAAGATAAAAAGCACGGCGAGCCCCGCCAGCAGGAAGTGCAGAGGTTCAGTTGTTATCTAAGTGCATGGAGCTGGTGACTACCAATTGTTTTGCTGCCCAAGCAGCAGCCTGGCCTGCTGTATTGTCTAGTAAGCAATACAGTTCACAATTACTTTATTATTATTATTATTATTCTATGCCTGCACAAATGCCTAGCACATGGACTTTGTGGGCTTTTCCCTGGCTAGAGCCAGGAGAGGGTTTCTGCAGGGCTGTGCAGGGACACATTCCTGCCTTCTGTCTGAAGGAACAGAAGTGTTAGAGGAGGGAGTACGGAGTGACAAGCAACCAGGCAATGTCACTGCGGCTCTGCTCCTTGCTGCAATCATCTATCACCTCCACGGCTCTCCCATAAACAAGGGAACCCCCCTAAGTAGTGGACGGTCATGGGGACAAAGCCTGTTTGTGGCCTTTCTTGAGTGGGAATGAGTAATGGGGAATCATCAACACAGCTGGTACACAAGCAACTGATTTTCTAAACAGTGCCTCTGCAGCATCCGGCCACTTTTAAGCCATTAACCAAAATACACTTATCGCTGGATCCTTGGCCTTGAGCAACCTTTGAACCCACTGTCATTCCTGGCCAGATTTAGTGGGGTGCAGGTCTTTGTAAGGTTAGATTTCTAACCCTGGCAGTACACTCCAGCCATCAGAGCTGGCTGTCGCAGCCTGCCGTACCCAGTCTCATCCTATTGAGAGGGGGGTTGGCATCCCTAGGGCTTGGGGATGCAGAGGTGGGGAACACAAACTCCTTTGGAGCAGAGGAATTGAGTTCTTTAATTTCCAGTGATGAGCTGGAGGCAGGAGCACAGCAACAAACCTCTTGCCGCTGTTGCTGCGGCACAATGTGCACCGTGGGGCAGAGAGATGCCACCTGCTGCCCCACCACGTGCAAATTGGGCAGCTCCAGGTTGTAAGATCCCGGGAAAGTCACTGCAGGAGACCTTATGGATTAGCTGCCTTTGCTGAACTGCTTACCGCTTCGAAAATACAGCTTACTAAACGTGACCTGTACCCTACGGAAAGCAGCAGAAAGCGTCCCATACGTAGACCTGAGCAGGTTTTGCTGCCTTGTCCTTCTGTCTGGCTGGGATACAGACAAGTAGACATCTGCAGGCACAGGCTCACAGCTAACCTCTTGTTAGTATTGCAATAGTTCTCAATATTAACTTTTTATTAGGTGCAAGAGCCTGTTGCAGCAGGCAAGGTTTTCTGAGTGCAGAGCTTTTCTGAGCACAACGAAAGGCCACAAGTGCAGCTTGAACTGTACAACGGTGCACAACGACACACAACGGTGCTGGAAGTTGCACGAATCCCCTTCTGCACCAGGTCAAAGAAAAACTCACAGCAGAATCACAGCAATCTTTTACAGTTGGCTGCACAACAGAGGAAAGTTGGCAACTTAAATGTTAACTTGCCTATGACTATTCAGTGTTGACATCAGCGTGACCTCATCACTGTAACTTGAGCTCTCCGGCTTTTTCTCAGCCTGCCTTTAAATAGCAGTCTTCAGCACAGATACCACACAGATCCCTCCGATCAGACCCAGAAGGCAAACCCCAGAGCATCCGACGTAGATGAAAGCAAGGAGAAGCAACACAACCTCAGCCATGTCCACATCCCTGAGAGTGAGCCCCTCGGTCCACGGCTACCGCTTCGACACAGCCCTGCGCAAGAAAGCCGTGGCCAATATCTTTGAGAGCATCGACGAAGAGTCGCTCCAGAAACTCTTCAAACACTCCGGAGACAAGAAGGCAGAGGAAAGAGCCAAGATCATCCTCGCCACCGACCAGGACGTGGAGGAGAAAACGAGAGCACTAATGGCACTAAAGCAGAGGCGAAAAGACAAGCTCCTCCAGTTCCTGAAATTTCGGAAATACTCCATCAAAGTCCACTGAGCCGGCGAAGGGAACGGCAATGGAGGAGAACGTTTCGGGACGAGACTGATCGCCACCTCCTGCCGCAGGCGGCACGCTGTGCTGCCCTGCGAGCTCCTGGCGGGACGCACGGTGCCGGGAGACGGCCGACGGGACCGGGACTGCCCGCGGCAGCGCCGCAGCCTGGGGCCAGTGCCCGGAGGGGGCCAGCACACCCCAGCCAGCCCGCGGCACCGCACGGCGGGTGCTGCTCACGGACTGAGCATTTACTGACTTCGTGTGTTTGCTTTGCCTTCCTGAACTTGTTACCTAAAGTTTGAAACCTTTCTAAGCCTCGCTGTTGTCTGCTAGAATGGAGAGTCTAGAGGTTGATCAGCTACTGATCATTTATCATTCTGCATTTGTTAAAATGCTTTGAAGTGCACCGTATGGGTGCAATAAGTTCAGCCTTCAGGGAATGCATTTGCTCTAGAGACACTACGCGACTGTACCTTTTCTTTCTCATGCAGTATGCGTGCATTATAAATTGTTGCACAAAAGCAATAATAATGACATATTTCCCTGAATTTACTGTGAAGTTCCTTAATATTTTGCTCACTTCCCATTAACACTGAATTTCTAAACATCATAATTACCGTTCTTATTTGTATAAATTACATTAGATATTAGACAAGTACTTCATGGTAATATTTTATGACAATGCTATCATTATATTGACTATAATTTATTGCATATGGCAATCTGAAATTTAATAAATTATACTGTAAATATAATTTCTCTTGTCTGAAATGCTCAATTCTCCTGGAGGAGTGGGTTTATCCTCTTTTGGTCATTTCACACAGATCCTGTTTTAAGAGCAGACTGCTTACACTTCCCCTTAATTACCAAGAATGCCAATTTGCAGGCTCTGTTCTTAGTCTGCAACATTTGTTTTCCCTGAAGTTCTGCCATCCAGTTCAGCAGTACCAGAGTTTTACCCACAGCTGTGCTGTGCTGACTCTGGCATTTCCAGAAAAACCTGATGAAATTTAATTGTAAATCAAACTCAGCTCTTAGTTTCTCCTCTATGAGGAGAATGCTCTATGCTCATTTTTCTTAGAAAATGAGCAGCTCCAAACAACAGCAAGTGGTACAGTCCTCAGGCTCTCGCTATTCCTGCAAAGCAGTGTTAGGACTTCGGTCCCGATGAGCCAAAACAAACAGAAGTGAGTTATGAGCACCGGGGCAGCAGAATTAAACTTAGTCTTTCTGCTGTACTATCATGATAGAGTATGTTGAAAATACTTAAAAATAGCCAAGACTAGTTATTAATAAGTGTCCTATAATAACCTCCTACTTAAGAAAAAAATGTTCCCATGACTGTTCAAAACAACAAAGTTAAGAGTTCAGAGGACTGATAGACCAGCTTCAGTTTTGTTTTTTTGCCTACACTTAAAACTCCAAATCGCCTATAAATCAGGGAGACTAGAAATAATCCTTTAAATTACTTAAGTGAGTGGGTAACTGTAATTATTTACAGTGTGGTGAAGCGGATCCAGCAGTTCCCCAGGAGCACCACGTCTGGAAGTGAAGCACCCCCGGCCCCACGCAGGAGCGACTGCAGCCTGGGGTGCGCGCTGGAGGTCCGGGGCTGGGAGGGCTGCGGCAGGGCCCCAGCAGCACCGTCCCACCCAGCCGCGGCCACCGAGACCCGTGGGGCACTGGAGGTGACACGCAACCATCCCCGTCCCCGGGAAGAGCGGAGAGCGCTGGGACCCGTCCTGCTTCGTGGTGGATCCAGACCTTTCTGATGGGCATCTCACATCGGCTGTTTCCAAAAAAGGCCAAACCGGGCCCGCTGACCTCACTCCAGCCGCCCCCGGGCTTTGTGATGCGCTTTCTTTCCTCCCACTCCAGGAGGTTTTCCCATCAAAGCCATTCCTCGTCCAGTGAGCACTCCAAACAGAAACCCCGAGGGGTGACGCAGCCACCAGCGTCCAGCTGCCTTTGGGTTATGGCGTACACCACGATGGAGGGGCCCAGACGTCCCTGCTGCAAGAGGAGACTCTAAAAAGCCCACAGTGTGCACCAAATTGTCTTTCCACCATGCTACTGCTTTCTGTTTCTCTGCACTGCTGCTCAGCCTGTGCTTGCCTCCCTGTCCCAATCCCGGACACTCGAACCTTCCGTAACGCACATGCTGTGCCAGGCACGGCGGCAGGGCTATCGCGGTCTCACCCGTTGCTCAGCCCCAGCACCCAATCCACGCATCCCCACACTGAAAGAGCTGCGAGTGCAGAGGGCAGGACTGAACTGCTTCAACATCCCGGGCGTTTGGGAAGAGGGGACGAGCAGCAGGACAAGCCGGCACAGCGGGAAATGCAAAGCAACCTCTGCGGGGCAGCGGGGTGCGTCGAAGCCGTGTCTGGACTTTCTGACGTTACTGTCCATCACCAGGACCCGTGGCCCCCACGTTTATCACCACATGCTGTACAACTCAACCACGCATCTAGAACCTGTCCAGAGACAGAACCTGTTGCAGAGCTGGTGACAGCCCCGCTCACGTCCCCTGGCCAGAGGCAGCCCCTGCGCATGGCATCCAGAGGGCTCCTGCACCGGCCTCCCCCGTGCCCGACACCCACACCCGGCCCAGCAGCACCAGCAGCCAGGGGCACCGTGATGCATCATCGGCTGAAATTCTCTTTTCTTGTGAAGGAGAATCTGAAGGAAGTCATCACTGCGACAGCCAAAGCAACACGAATTAAAGCATTTGCTGGTGGCACATGCTACTTTCGCCCAGACATTCCTGCTCCAAACATTTGCATAATGTGATTGATAAGGCCCTGTGACTTATGGAGTTTATAGTTCCTCTTGCCTCCTTATATTTAAATTATCAACACAAGTAATAAATAAAGTTCACCTTATAAAGCTTTTCTGATAAGCGAAGGTCACTTACCAAAGAGTTACATGTTTATTTGATTTTACAGTTGAAAAAGGCAGTTTTCCTTGGCCTCAGCCTGCATTCTGTTTTGGCAGGCTTGTACTTCATGAACAGCAGAGCATCGTGCAGTGAGCTGGGTATAAATTGCAATTCATTGTTGTGAAACATTTGTCAGTGAGCCTGAAGTACAAACGGCCCAGTGCTGCATGCCGGCCGCTCACATTCACGGTGCTGCTTTCCCCGCTGCTGTTGACCGAGGCTGCGCAACGCGCCCCAGCCCGGTGCTCGCAGCAGCCCAGGTGCTCTTGGGGCTGCGCTGACCGCGGTGGATGCCTGTGCCCAAGCAGAGGCTTGCATTGCTCTGCGAGCCCGGCACGATCCCCGCAGGGTAGGTGCACGAGGGCGGGTCGTCCGCATTGTGCCGGGCCCTTCCTGAGCGCTCGGTGCTGCAGACTCTGTGTCTGTCTGAGCGTGTGTGCTGCATTCATGAGACAGCTCAGAAATGCTCCTGCCAGACACAGGGGCCATTGTCAGCCTGCCCCACGTAACAAAAAGAGGAAAAGGCCTGTTCAAGGTATTTCCTCCCTCCAGGAGCCGGGCGTTTCCATTAATTCTTCTCTGTGAGTCAAACTGGCTGTACTGGGTGTCCCTCTGCCCCAGCATCCTGAGGAACATGCGTCCGAATATCTAATTTTATCTGGCTTTTCTAGTGCTGCACCACAGGCAGGAGCAGGGGCAAGGGGCAGCTGGGCACCCTCAGCTTGAGCCACCCAGTCCGGCTCCGGACAGCAGCACTGGGGGAGAAGCCACAAAAAGCGGGGAGAAAAATGAGCAGAAGCCTTCTAGCACCATCGCTGGGTGGTCAGGCTGGGGACAGGCCGCGAGCAGCTTGTAGGGCACTGGAAGCAAACCACCCCGAGCGAAGGGGAGCTCAGCTGCAGCAGGCGGTGCCACGGTCCGTGACCCCATTAGACACCAGTCCCCACCTGTCCACTGCCCTCGAGAACTGCTCTTGCGTCTGTCCTGGTGATGGGAAGACAGGGTTGGAACGAGTCAAAATCCACCTCAACCTGTCCACCGTGTTCAGGATAAAAAGGAGACGTTGCCCAGCGTCCAGTCACCAGGTACTGTGACCTGCTGGCACCTGGTGAAACCAAACACACTGCGTGAGCAGAGTCCAAGCTGAGCTGGGCCAGACTTCACGTGGCCGTGTCTGTGCGGAGGGACAGGGTGCTCCAGACAACAGCAACACCTCCCGGGCAAGTTTCCCTTCCGGACCATTGAGCAACAGGGCAAGTTAAAAATTGACTGTTCAGCTAAACTTCACGTCTGTGTCACCCACAAGTACAAACTCTCCTTTGCAAGCAGGTGATTCAGCAGCCTGGGTGCACCCGGGGGAATCGGCACCCATGGGAGGGAAGCTGAGCACAAAGCAAGCACAAAGCATCTCCCGGACGGGCGATGCCAACGCCCTCGCCTCCTCTGCAGCCCAACCCAGCAAAGCCAGCTCAGAGCCAGGGCTGACAGCACCGGGGTGGGCCCGTGCTCAGAAAAAAAGGCACAGATGAAGCATATTTCATCTATGGCTGCGCAAGAAAAAACCCAGCTGTAAAGCATTCTAAATGTGAGTGAAGAGCTGTAATGTGGTGAAGTTTATGGGGAGGTTAGCATGCTTTTCACAGAAAAGGGCTGGCTGGGGATTTCAAAGCACAAACGCCTCGCAAGCGGCAAAGTGATGCAACAGGGCCCTTTTGGAGTGATGTACAAGGCTGTTTATAAGAAGGAAAGCCTCCAAATTACTGTAGCCAACAGGAAATGACATGGTTGCCAGATATCTTTGCTAAAATGTAAAAGTTAAACCAGGACCAGAATCTTAATATAGGGGATATTTTCCTGACAGTCTTGAAAAAAACACCTCATTTCCATTGAGCTGTATGCCCGCTTGGCACCCGTGGCACAGCTTGCAGGGCACATCCTGCATCTGCTGCAAGTCCAGACTCCTTAACCAAGTAATCCTTTGGGCTTTCACCACACTCATGGAAACCCCCACTTCCTCCCAGTTCCGAGTCACCAGATACAGACTGGTGATGCTCTGAGTCACATTAACATGACCAGCTCGCAGAGCTCCGACGCAAAAACCACACAGGGCAGAGGGATGCAATGCTTCTGCTTTGACATTGCCATGTATACAAGGGGCTACACACAGAATACATAAACTTGAACTGACTCGTATAATCCAAAGGAAAAAAAATAGTCATATTATGCTTGGACATATTCTCCAACTGGGTTTCTATGCGAAATTCACCTGCCAGTCTGAATGGTTAAAAAAAAAAAGAAAAAAAAGGTTCAAATCTAGATGCAGTTTTCTCTCTCTCTCTGAACTGTAAAGTACAAGACTCAATTTGTCATTTCACAAATGTGCTAGTGAGCAATCAGCCCCTCCGCCCCTGCCAGAATTTTTGGGAGGCTCCAATTTACATCAACCCGCCATCGCCTGAGTGTCATTTTTGAGCCCATTTGCAGAACGACTGCAGAGGACTGCGAGAGTTCAAGTACAAACCCAGAATTCAAAGACATGTCAAAATCTTGACCCGAGTGAAGTCCATGGAAAAAGGCCAGGCGAGTTGAAGGATTTTTGTACAGAGGTAAAAACCTTGAATATATTCTGCTGAAAACGCTGCCAAAGACACGCTGTTTTTATCCCAATTCTAACAATAAGCCTCTTTCCTAAATATTGTGCATTCTAGCTGCAATAAAAAGTATGCAAAAACGCATTATGACATTGGAGAGATTTATCAAATCCAAGAACCAGGATTTCCCTAGCTAACTGGCCAAGACATAAAATAGCTTTTTAAAGCAAAAGCAAATAAAGCATTATCTGCCTTGTGAAACTAATTATCTGCAGATCAGAGAGAAAAAAAATGACCCACGTTACCTCTAACTCCCCCCAACAACCACAGGCACTCCTTAGAGACAAAAATATATAGATAACTTTCTGCTTGCTGTAGCATTTCAGCGTCTATCATGCACACTTTTAAAAAAATGTATGGAAATGCAAGATGTTGGATAAAGTAACCTGATAAAATCAAGGTGTCACATCTGCTTGCAGCAGAACTCAAAAGCCCGTTGCTAATATACACCTGGAGAAGCTGTGCCTGCCATGAGGTGTGTGACCAGCGTAAAGCAGCGCCGAGCCCAGGGACACGGGGAGCAGCTCCTCCAGACGAGCCCACGCACGCTGCCTCTCCCCTGTGCTCCTGTGCACAGGTCACGAGGCCTCCGCAAAGGGGATGGAGCCTCAGCATCAGGACCCGCACGATGCTGAATTTCAGCGTGCATCTTGTGGTCATGTGGCCCAGCAGGAAGGATTGCTTAATCCACTTGCACTCTCCAAAGCAAACTCCCCACTGCAGAGAGCTCACCGCTGTCCCAGCCTCTTCAAACCCCCCCTAACTGCAGCAGGAAGCGGCAGAGCCATGTCCAGAGCTCTGCAGACCTACACAGCCTCTCTCGAGTTCAGGGAAACTGCACGCACACCACCTGCATTGCAGATAAACCCTCCCTGCTTCTTCTAGGACTTTCCTCCCCGCTGCCTCCACACCCTGCACTGCCCCCTCCCTGCTTGGCTGCTTGCTGCTGGTTCCTGCCCACCGCCAGCCATCCCCGGCCGCTCGCGCCGCACAAACGCAGCGTGTTACCGCGAGCTTGTTCCCTAGGAGGAAAGGTGCCCAGCGTGAAGCCAGATGCATCTAAGCAATTAGTACTCAGATTAGGGCATTTTAACAGCCTGTTTGCATCTACCTACATGAACCGATGCATATTTTTTCCTAACAGATAATGCTAATCTTTTTAAAATATTTGATATATTTACCGTACGTTTTTCTCACAGCAATTCATATCAATCCTGTGTTTATCCAGACCACACGCCCCGCAAAAATCAAGTGTGTGATAAAGAAGAGCAAGCACGCAACAGAGTGAAACTCCAAAACATGCTGCCTACCAGGCACACGGCAGCTGCACTGCTGATGCAGGAGCACACAGGCTGCGCTCTGGTTCTGGGAGCAGAGGGGTTCTTCTGCCCCAGAGAGGCCCCAGAGCCTCCCTCGCCCAGCGCAGGCACACACCACGCTGCCCTGGGACACGTGTCCCCGGAGCTCGTGCAGGATCACTGCAGGCTTCGTTAGCTGCTGGGCACTGATTAGCTGCACCGTCAGGACCCCCTACCCCACTGTGAGGGCACCCATCATCCCCAAGACGTGCGTGTGTTACAAACCTCTGCACGCTCAATTGCAGTGCTTGCAGTCTGCCATAAGTAAATAAATTAGGTGTAATTTAATATTTGATTGTAAGAGTTAGTGTTCTATTCTTTACAGCTTCTCAGGTGAATGCCCAGTAATTGAGCTAAATGAAGAGCCCATTAATCCTCTGGCAGTGCGGAGTGGCTCCGTGTGGCAGCGCACAGCAGCGGGCGGTGGGGGGCCCAAAGCTTCGCCTCTGCCACCCCTCTGCTGACCCCCTGCAAGGCACGGGGGCCAGGAATCGATTCCTCCTCTTCTGGAGGGACGGTGTTCCTCTGCGCCTCAAGGCACCGCACAGGGGCCACGCACCAGCCTCACCACAGGGCAGGGTGACCCAGAGAGACCTCACCGAACACCCGGGTTTGTCACAAAACCCAGGGGTAATCTGGGGTCAGCTGTCAGAGACTGTCATGCAGCTTTGCTGCTACTTCTGAGAACCTTTCGTTCTGGATAGGGAAAGCAGCTTTACTACCCTAAAGTACTTGAACTTGAAAAAGTGTTCAAATATATTTTAATAGCTTCCCAGCGTTGAATTATGTTGAATACCTGTTTGCAGGCTGTTTTTAACCTCTCTTCTGCTTTGAGCTATCCATAATAGGTTTTGGTTACTACAAATTTAAAACAATTAGAGAACTGAGAGGAGCACTTGTCCTAAAATAGCACACAGAAGGATCAAAACGTTAATCTGTTGCATCACTATTCTCAGCAACTATTGTGCAATCTGCAGATTCGAGTCCTTCAGAAACAGTTCAAACAGGCCTTTAAACTGATTACTTAACTATCATCCTTTGGGAATTACATTTGCAACATGATCTCTTCCCACTAACTACAGATAAGAGACCGTGGACATCAATGCCAGAGGAAAGCTAGCGAAATAACACCCAGTTCATTTCCGAGGGAATTCCAAGTTTGTACTTGTGTTTTCAGGATTCGTCTAAGTCAACAAGGATTGCAACTTAACCACTCCCAAACGCCACCTCCCTTTTAGCTTTGCACCCACTCTTTGTTTAGCCTTGAGGAGTCGCCCTGAAGGACGAAGAGATCTGAGCCCATCCCCAGCCGGGGCACCGCAGCGCCCTTGCCGGCTGCGCCGTGGGTGCTGCCACTGCCCCGGCGTGGGCTGGTTCCCCTCCTGACCACAACCCCATGACTAAGCCATCCCAGGGAACTTTATCTGGAAAGTCTCGTCTAAGCAACCAAACAAGCCTTCTTTGAAGATAATACCCTTGCTCCACTGCTGACTGAGCTTTGACTAAGCAAACCAAAATTATCTTTAGCTGTTTAAAACACCACCGAATCTGTCCTAGCCTGGACTTACCCTTACACAGGAAAAATCCCATTTACCTGAGCAGGAATTCAGGTTAAACATCAGCTGAGTACTGAGTGCCTAGGAGCACAATGGCAACGACACATTCTCATAGCATTTGTACCATTTACACAAAGCAGGGGCACTTTGCATGAAGTGCTCCTTCTGCCAGCGTCCTCAAGCCTTTGCCCCCTACCGGGACTGCTACGCTGCAGGGCAATGGGCAGCCACAAAAATGAGACCCACTTCTCTACGTCACTTACTTTTCAAGCTGCTGCAAACACGTAACCAAAACAGGCAGCAATTTAAACCTTCCCCCCTCCCCAAGAGATTTAAAACAGAAGATAATACACCATTCTTATGCAAAAAATAAGTCAGAGTCTCCCAAGTCCCCTGTAGTGTCTGTGGTCATGGCAAGGTCCCAGAAACAGACCCTCAATCACCCCGGCTTTCCCGCTCCTTCAGCCTCCCTAATGAAGCAGATCTCTGTTCTCTGTTGGATCACTTCATGACTTTTTGACCTTCCTCTGATACTCGAAAACCGATTTAGAGGGCTAAACCTTGGTTTGAAAACTTATTAACATTTTTCCCTGGAAGTCGTACTTTTAATGCAGCCCACGCAGCCTGCTAGGGAGAGGAAATGATATAAACCTCTCCTGGTTTGCAGCTAGGGACTGCTCTGCTAGTAAAATGTAGTCACCTTGGAATAATGCAATAAACCTCCTCACTGGGCTCACCATTCTGGTTTCTAGAGCTCTTGTAGGGAAGTTTTAATATTTTAACAAGAGATCAGCCTCCCGAGCTGTGGATGCTCTGCTGTTTATAAGCTGTGGTGCTAATGCATGCAACCATTTGTGCACCGATTAGCAGTCCAGGAACACCATCGCTTCCTGGCTGCATGAGCTTTCGGGGCTGTCCGAAAGGCTCCTCCGTTCTGCCAGCAGTCCCCAGCACTGCTGCAATTCTGGGGGGAAACACCTACAGCTCGACCTATCCAGCACCCTCTCGTCAGAGTCTGCAGTTTGTGTTTCAGGAATGGGATCAATGCTAAATCCAGCGTTAGATCCTGATGTGCCGCTGTCCCTTACCCAACTGCAGACCAAATTCCTAGCAACAGGTCAGCAGCACAGCATTGCGTCCTCTACGTGCCAACAAGGGTGGGTCACAGCACGATCACTTCTGCAGCCTTGTGCCCCCCCCCAGCACCTCAGTGTGACCTGCAGAGCCCCTGCAGCAGCCCCTCTGCCAGGCAGTGCCCAAAGGCTCTGCTCCGCTCCGCGCTGCCTGCGGGCACGAGGCAAAGGGGCAGCTCTGGCCACTCTGTTTAGCACAATGGGAGCTGAGCATTTTCAGGTTTACGAACCAATTAATTCCCTCCTCTCCTGGGCCTTCCTGACAATACTGCTGGGCTTGGTGACTCCTGACTGCACTGTGAAACTTCAGGAATAACCCAAATGCCGCAGCAAAAGCTGGAGATTGTGGCCAAAAAAGTAATCAGCTGGTTTGGGCAGTACTTTTTAGAAGTGTGGTCTGTGTAAAACAACCTGTATATGCATACTGAGTACTCTGGACAGGCATTTAAGGACTCCCCCTTTCTTCCCTTTAAGCAGTTTTGTTTTCTAACAAAACCAGCAGTTTGGGCAAGCTAGAAAAAGCATTTTTACAGCTTGCGGCGGTGCCGCCCTCCTGTGGCTGCAGTGCTGATCGAGTTGTAATAAAAACAGCTTAAAAACTGAATGTCGTAGCATAACCCAGTAACTCAAGCCTACAGTTCTGGCGCTGCTGGGACTTCAGCCTGGCACCTGAAGCCGCAGCACTTCAGCAGCACCTGAAGGCAGAAGCCTCCAAGCCAACGGAGTTTAACCTCAGCAGTCACAATGACGTCTCGGCTCTGCAGCGCGATGCTGCCGCAGATCCTGCGCTGTGCCCAGCGTGGGAGCCGCGCCACGGATGCGCCAGGGGACGCGCGCCGCTTCGCTGCTGCCCACCTCGGGTACCGGGGACCGTGCTGTTTTGATTGCTGTCACCATAGTGAGAGTTAGGCTTGAGTAGAAACAAACCTTTCTTCCCAGTCCTGTGACAAGGGTTTTCCGGGCTGCACTTCATGCAGACCACAGCCCTCGCAGCAATGATGTGTGACTCAGCCTCACACAGAGACGCAGCCCACGAGTCCTCCTGGAGCAGAAGATGCCAAGCACCAGGACGAGACCTCAGCACCAGCCCCAGCACGCCGTGCCCAGCTGTGCTGCTTACTCAGCAAGTGGGGGCCTAAAGGCTCTTAATGAGTGCCAGCAATCCAACTGCATACGCAACTCACCTGCTGAGCAGGGTGAAGGGAAACACACGGGTTATATAAAGGAAAGCCTGGAGGTAAAGCTGTATTCCCACTCAGCACCTCTGTGGCTGCCTTCAGCTCCCTTTCTAGGGAGAAAGAGGCAGGCAGGATTGAGAAGTGAGGAAAATTCCTCTGCTCCAGCATGCCTGCCTAGTAAAGGCACCACTGCAGTCGCAGTCTGTATTTGAAAAATGCAGCAATGCCCTCAGGAAGAAAGCTCTAAGATACGTGTACTCAGTGCTGGATTAAGAGTTTGCCTTCAGAGATTAGTCCAAGCAGTTTCAGTCCATTAAAACCTGCTGCTGCTGAGCCCAACACCTTGCAAGGCGCAGACCCTGCCTGGCTCGGCGGTGAGTCCACCACTAACCATGAACTGTTACTGTAAAGTATTCAAAAAACAGGGTCTCCTAGTAGCCCTCAAGATTTCCAGATCACTTTATGCCAGATAACAGCTGAGCAAGGCGGGCATGGGTCACCCAGGCCACAATTACTGGTCCTGGGAACTCCCTGCAAGCGCTCCTGGCTTTGTAAAGGTCATGCATGCCACAGGGTTTCCAGGGTAAGGGGATTTGGGACAAATGCTTCACCCCGGTGACTCACCGACTTCCGCAGTGTTCTGGGTTTCCTAGCTGTGCTATGGCAACAGCAAGTGCAACACATTTTTGTGTGGTGTTTCATGCAATAACCTTTTGCTGAAGTAACTCAAATCGCTAAAGAGACACGGGCACGCCACAGGAAAAGCATCACAGAGCCAGCGGGAGCAACCCACACAGCTAACAGCACACGCTCTGAAATAACGCACTTCCACGCCAACCGGCTTGCAAAGAAGCTGGCAAGAGGCACTGACAAGGACTTCTGCTGCACTGATCTGGGGTTTGTGACACCACTACCCAGGAGCTGGCAGAGGGGAAGGGCAGGGCCAGCCCGGGGCTAGTTACGAGCCCCCGGCCAGCCCCCAGTGCCTGGGGAGCCTGGATCGCGGAGCCACCCACGGCACTCCCAGGACCGCACGAGCCCGGCGCCGAGGAATATGCCCGAGCTTCAGGGACTCACCTCGGCTGTGCCTCACGCCACAGCCAAATAACACCCAGCTCAGGAGTTCCTGTGTCAGGAGACACAGACGCCTTCCTAATAACCCCTTGGATTTTCCCTACAGTACATATTATATCCATGCAAATAAAAAAGCAAACACATCGTGAGGCAGGCGCAGCCTGGGAGCCCCACTGCCCCTCGGCCAGCCTCGCCCAGGGCGCCCCAGGTCGGCGCGGCACTTCCAGGGAACACAGGCTGCTGGGGGGGTGTCTTGGTTTGACCAAATCTCCGCAGCTCGTCTCTCGGACAGAAAACAGACACGCAGCTACTATAAAGATTTTGGTACAGCCCAAATTTTGTCCCTGCTGTTGGTTGCATCTAAGCATAGAATGCTATTCCGCAAAGGAAAGCCAAATACACAAAACGCTTACTGCATTAAATATTCATCTGATTTATGATTTTTTTTTTTTGCACCGGGAAGGATTAAGCAGACAGGTGAGTTTGCTCAGTAAGAACCTGAACAGTAAGCCCTGGTTTTTGCAGTCCCTGTGCACCTGCGCCAGCCCCTGCACAGTTCCAGTAATTCAAGGGAGTTGCTCCCAGCCACTCTGCAGACAGGTAACCAGTCAAAGATGGGATTTCAGGCAGAGGGAACAGCTTGCACGGCTGCTATCTCAGCTTGTATTTGTTACCTTTAATGCTAGCAGGGAGTTTATAATCACCCAGGAGCAAGGAATTTTTGTTTCCACGCTAGCTTTGCTTTTCCCATTCTGACAAGCGTCTACCAAAACAGCACAGAAGCCAGAAAGCCAAACAAACACCTGAACTAACGCCGCCCTTGGCAAGAGCAGGCAGGGGAACGATTTCCCAATGCCTGGCAGTGCCAGTCCCAGCCCCGGTCAGGGTTCAGCCGTGGGCAGGGCAGTGCTAGTCCCCAGAGCCCCCCGATCCAGCTGTAGCCCCAGTTAATGAAGCGACTCCCGAGCCTTCCCCAGCCCCTGTTCGCTCCAGGAGCGCTGGGGAGGCGCAGGCACAGAGCAGCAGCCAGGCACGCTGATCTGCACCGTGTTCCCTGACGGGGGGGCCAACACGCTCAGCATCCGTCCCGTGGCTGGCCGAGTGCTGCGTGGAGCTTGGTGCAGGGACAGCCCTGTGTAACCGCGTGCCCTCTAAGCGGTTATGCGGCATTGATACCCAGTGCCCAGCAGCCAGCTGCGCCCAGCTCTACGTCAGTGTGTACATTTACACGCTGTAAACATGCTGCTTTAACTCCCACAGGCTAAGGACTAGCTGGCTCCGCAGCCAGCGCTGCTGGAAGCAATGCAGATTATGCAACAGCTCTCCAGGAACGTGCATGTTTTATGGGTACTGTAAATTGCAGGGGAATTGTGTTGCATCAACAAAACCCTGCATGGATTCAGGATTAAAAGCACCCTCGATTCACTTAAAGGGACATGTCAAAGCCTCCCTTAATTGTGATAAATTCCATCCTTTCATTTGAGAAGGTGACATTTCATGGCAAATAAGCCTAAGAAATTGACTGGAACAAGGAAGAGCTTCCTGTTTTGTTTTTTCTTTTAATGAACAAAGCACAGCATGAAAATTGTAGGCTGCGTGCCTGGTGCAGAGGGTTTTTTTGGGGTCTTTGTTGATCCCAGGCAGGCAGATGGAATTCATCACAAGAAGCTAATCAGGGACACTGAGACCTAGTCGCATTTATGGGGAGAAAATCTCAGTTTTGGGAATCATTAGAAACATTGCTCTCAGAAGCAAGTTGCTTGCTAATTTACAAACCATTTCCCAACCAAACCATTCTGCTTGGACCTGGCAGTAAGACCAAGAAGAGAGCTACAGGAACTGTGCACAGCAAGCAATTAACCTGGGTCTTTTCCTTGTTATCCTGAACCGAAGAAATTCACCATTTTAGCAGTCAGGGGAGTGCATACTAAGGGGAGGAGGCTAACGAGCAGTCAGGTAGCCTGGCTCTTAAAGCATCTGGCACTGCATGGGTCCACCCCGTGGCAGGGATCTCCCCAAGCTCCTGCAGCTTGGAGGCCACGTTACAAATCCTCCTATGTCCTAGAGAAGAGAAAAAGCCCCAGGAGCCCCCAGGACCAACACACACACAGCCAGAACAGTCCCTTCAGGGCCCTCCCTCAGAGCAGTTCTCTCACCCAGGCAGCTGCTAACCAAAGGGACCAAAGAATCCCCGAGACCTTTGGGAACAGAAAATAGCAGGAGCCTACTCCAGGGCCACCACTCGCTTCTCCTTCCTCAGCTTTACAGAGCTCAGCCAAAGCTGCTGCTGCCCCAGCTGCTCCCTTTTCAGAGACGAGAGCCTCCTGGTCCTCCCCTTCACACCCAGCCCCATCACCGCCACCAGTCCCCGCTGCAGCGCACCTATTTCCAGCTCAGGCTGCCCCAAATGGAGCTCCTTACTCAGCAAAGCCGGGAGGAAGGGCAGCGGCCGCCCCGCACAGCTCCCACCCTTCCTTCCCCCTGTCCGCCCATAGAAAGCCCTGCCCATTCTCAGGATTCAGTAGGTGCCAAATCTGCCAGGTGTCACTGCAATTCTTCTTTGACTTTTTCTTTTTTTTTTTCCCCCCAGGCAGAGATGCTGTCGGGTGGCTTATGGGACGTCCCATGAGAGCAGAGCACTTCCTTGGTCTATGCGTTTTTGTGCGTTTATTTCCAGGAAATGCGTTCTTCGTGGTTTATCAAACCCCGTGCATTTCCAGATAGAGGAAAGCAAGATTCCCCAATTACGCCTTGCCATTTGTCTGACATTTTCATTATCCCTGATACAGCACCCATCAAATATTGTCTTGTACCAAAAGCCATTTCTGTCAAATTAAGTTAAAAGGAAGTAGTGGAAAACTAAAAGCTCCACATCTAATCCTGCCACCTGGAAAATCAGCAGAGAAATATAATTTTGTAGTCTTTCAAATTAAATCAGATTCTGGGCTCTCTACTGATGAGTTAATCCAATGCTGAGCGGAATAGCTCCACTCAACCATGACTACGTTTAGACACGTTCAATTCACAGCAAAGCAGTTCCAGCTCAGAGACTGCTTTTATTTGTATTCTCACCCTATTTCTTTTAATTTCATAATTTGCCTCAACTGCTCCCAATTAAGAAGCTATCAGCAGGCAGTGCCCTTTATCTGCAGAGCTCCTTGCTCCCTGAGGAGACCTGTGCTGGGGGATCAGCAGTGGGTTCAGCCCGTTCCCATCCCTGGCCGTGCTGCACTTGCTGCCCAAGCGGGACCGCCAGCAGCGGCTGGGACGGCCGGGGCAGGGGATGGCTGTAGACAAAGCAGCTGAGATGCTGCCATACACGGGGGTTTCACAGGCAGAAGCATATCTGCGAGTGCTTCTTGTTAACCTCTGAAGAGATCTCAGCATTTTTTAAGTCCAGCAAGCCCCTGTGGTCAGCCTGGGAGCAGCTCTGACCCACACCTCCTGCGTCTCAGTGGCCGGCACACAACACCAAACTTCCCTCTGTGCCTTGGGGCGAAAAATTAGGAAAATTAGAAAAGATGGACTCGGCATGTGGCTTGCCTGCCCCCAGCTCGGAGCGAGGCAGCGCGGTGCTTCCTCCTCTCCAGGGCCCACGCAGGGCATTCCCTGGTGCTGGGCTGCTGCGTCCTGCTGGGGTCTGCCTGGGACGACTGGCCGCTGCAGGCAACAATGCAAGGCTACAAAGGTATTATTTGTGAGAAAGCAGAAAGGAAAATAGTTTCTTCAAATAAAAACCAAGCAAGGGTAAACATGAATGAAGTGGTTCGTTCTGAGAAGCTTTTTTTGGTATCAAGAGAAATGATCTTAGCACAATATGGTGTTTTGGTTTGGTTTCTATTTTGTTTTCCTAATTTACAATGTGTTTTAGCATCTACGCAAAATATCCCTTAGGCTGCCAATGGCAACAGGACCCAGAGTGGTGATTTTATGTAAGAGAATATGTTTTCTTACACCATCTCCCCAAGTTGTCTCCAGGGCTGCGGGCGGCTGCCAGCCAGCTGCTGGGAGGAGGGCAAGGCCAGAGCTGAGTTTTGTGGTTACCCAAAGAGATTTCTGCTCCTGAGGCCAGTGAAGCTCATCAAGCCAAACTGCAAGTGTCAGCCAGGACATACAAATATCGCTCAAGTGGACGCATGCTGCTATTCTACAGAATTGGCAACTCATTATAGTAACTAATCTAAAGCAAAGGCTGAAAAGCAAGCAGGCAACAATTTATGCCAAAGATCGCAGCTATAACGGCACAATGGGAAACAAGTTGCTGGGGGAGCAGCCTGATTCAAATGAATCGTGACAGGAGGGAAAGGAAAGTCTGAAAGCTGCTCCCTTGACCTAAGTCTGGCTTTTTTTCATGTGCAGGGGAAGCAGTTTGCAGTGCTGCTCCTCCTGAAATCACGACGGATGCTCGAGAACGAGACGAAGAATTCATCATTCTTCTCCAGGCAGGTGGTGATGGATCATCTCTGGAGCTGTGGAATTTCCCCAGACCCGATGTGAAATCAATCTCCTGGAAATGTTTCACTGGCCATATAGAGGGCTATTTGGAAACTGCAAGGTCCTCTGGTGTACGGCTTTACCTGCAATCATCTGGGCTGCAGCATTTTAATTTGTTTCCTTTAAAGAGACTCAAGGGTACCATAAAGAGGCAGTTTCCAGGATTCAGAGGAGATGGCAGAATTTGATCTCTTTCCATGGCCTTGTATGTAATTACTGGAAAGAGTGAGGGAGGCAATACAGATGCAAAAACTGAGAGAGGGTGAAGAGAAGTTATTCAGAGCCAGCAGACAGAAACATACCTCTGCTCGGATTTGGTGGCAGCGTGCTGGCACTGCTAAGCAGGGAGGCTGGGCTAGGGCTGACAAAAACAATCTCGCAAACTCCTGTGGTTGGGAGTGTGTTCCCTAGGACTGGTGCGTGGAGCTGGAAAGAAGGAAAGGAGAATATTACTGCCTTCCACCTGCGACAAGGACAGCCAAAGGTTCAGCTCCATCCATGGCCCGCATTTTATTTCCCCCAACCCTGTTCTAGCCCTGCTGGCAGTGGGTGCGGGTGTTTCTGCTGCATGCTCTTTTGAAGGATCACCATCCAGCCAAGGGGTGTTGCTTTTCCTGGAGCTGCCTGGCTGTCTGGCTATGCAAAGTGTTTCTTTGTGTTGTATAATTATAAAAGACGTGCAATTTTTGACACTTATAATACCCCAAAGCAGTTTGTTTCTCTCCGTTTTTAATTGTACCTTGCTTCAGGGCATGGCCTTCAGCTCTGCTAGTGGCTAAAAAAACATTTCAGGCTTTGACAATATCAAACTCATCTGTCTTTGACTGCACAACTCTGTTTTTTAACAGCCTAAGTGACTCGTCAACACCGCCACTTTGAGAGAATTTCTTATGTGCCATCTAGTTTTAGTGCTATTCTATTTCTTTTGCTACCTTAGCTTAATCATTTTTTAACACTCCTTCAGTTTGCATTTTTATCTCTTTTCATCATCATCTGTTCCCGATACTTTATTTTTCCAATAAACTAAGTAATTTAATGGCCCTAATCCCAAGTCTCCTATTTAGAGCATGGATGTGGAGGCTGTGGAAAGGAATCCCAATTTAAATCTGTCAGTCAAATATAATTTAATCTATCTTCTTCTTTATATCTAAAACTGCTTTATAGGAAGAAAAGTATGATTGGGATTCACTTTACCTTTAAAACATCTTTACAGTTTTCTTGTGCTTGCTTTTTTATGCATGGGCTATTAGAAAGTGACAAAATTATATAGATTTTGGGCAGCATGAAGTCATAATGATTTAGGTCCAGAGGCAATTGCACAGGATTTTACGTGCCCAAGGACATATCCACAGTACCAGTGCTGCAGCACACGTGGACATCCTCAAGCTGATGGCTCCTGGCTGCCTGGGGCCAGGGCGCTGCACCCTGTGCTGCTGTGCATGCAGGAGGTGGAAAACTGCTTTTCTTTGCTAGCTTTCCTGCTCGTATGCTATTAGCCCATGGACTTACCAGAGTCTGGATCAGGGCTGAAGCTCAGCTGGTGTCTGGGCTTCTCCATCCCTGCAGGCACTTATCCATGGACCATATGTGCTGCGCTGAAAATTAAGTCTGAGAAGAGCCTGCCTTTATCTGCCTGCTAATGATGAGATCAGATGGGAGAACGCGCTTCTTGTGCTGGCATTTTGTAAAGTCTGACAAAGAGGTAGGGATGGGAGTGCTTCTTTACATTCGTGTCACTGTTTGGGCACTCTGAGGGCAGAGTGAGAACTCAGGACGGAACACCACTAAACCTCTTTGCTCCATCTCCTTTGCCCCATTTTGGTCATGCACGATGTTTGCCTGCAGCGATCAGCCCCAGGACACATGCACTGCCTGAAGACCAACCCGGTGTGAGAGCAGCAGAAACGCACAGCTCGCTGACAGCTGCAGCTATTATTTAATTACCCTTCCTGCTCAAGGCCCATACGAGAAGCAGTATCAGGCAGCAACAGAAAATGTTCAACAAGACTCGCTGAACAAGATGTGAACTTCTGAAATCAATCCATGTGAGACAAAGCAGTTAATTACCATGCAAGCACATGCTACGCCTCTCATCCCAGGCTCCCAGGTCCCCAGCGGCTACTGACACAGAAAGGGTTTTTAGGCAGCTCGAGCGCCTTGTCTCAAAGCTGCCGCAGGCTTCCAGTGCTGCCCAGGCTCCTCCACCACTTTCATACTCAGCGCTGTAATCTGATGTTTATTTTCCCAGTTTCTCTCAGATTCACGCAGTGGAAACAGTCTGCAACACCTCCACCCCAGGGACTAGTAGCCAGGGTCTCGATGCAGCCAGGGCTATGTCCGAGAGCACGCTGCACGGTGCTGCCTATGGGCAGCTTCGAGCCCAGAGGGACGGGCAGGGGGGAGCACGAGATCCTGCCTGGGGAGGACTGACCGGGCCAAGGCAGCCCTTGGGTCGGCTGGTGGCAGCGAGCTGGGGTAGAGGAGGCGCCCCCACCTGCCCCACGACGCCTTCTGGGGGAACCTGGGTTACCTCGGGGTTACTCAGGTTTGGAACGGGAGCGCCTGCTCAGCTGGATGCCTTTGGACTTGTCCACGTCACCACCTGTACAAAAGAGAGTCTCCTGTCTCCTACTGATGAGTTCAGGTGTTGGGAAGAGGGCTCAGTGTGAAGAGAACCTATTTACCCAGAGCATCGGGCACTAAACGACTGTACCACACCCATGAGATGAGCTCTGTAACTGAGATGTCATTCATCATGCGTAATTAAAAACCTTTCATAAAAATTTTACCAGCAGCTGGATACTAAATGGGCAGGTGAGGGTCCTTGCTACCTCCAAAGCTGGCAGCTGAAGAGTATAAAGCACAAACACAAATAAAAAGGCACAGGATCACGACTCCAAGTGCCTTAGGGTCTCAGTGTTGTGGACTTCCGTCAAGCAGTTCTGCGTATTCTCCATTTAGTGGATGTTGGGTCCTTCCCCTTTGCTCCACCTTGAAATAAAAACATAAATCTGATGTCCAGGTTCTAGTTTTCTGCAATAACATCTTCTCCATAAATATCTTCTACACAGTCCCAACCTCAAACACATAGCTAATAAAAGCACTTTTTATGGTTTTCGGGCAAGTGAAATGTACCCGAACTGAACAATTACCTTCAAATATCTGTTCAGAACTGGCTGGGAGTGGAAATCAGTTTCTTCCTCCCCAGGTACAAATCCATAATAAGGATTTATTTCTGAGGCAGTGGGAATGAGGTAATCCCTCTCCTTCTCGAAGTGAGATAAGGACCAAAAAATGAAATAATGTGGTGTAAGTTTATACCAAAGCATCTAGAAACGCAAATGATTTGCAGGAGGAAGGGGCAGGAGGCCAACAGCATAGACCAGCTTTAAATAATAAGAGGGACAAATGACTGGCTTGCCTAAAGCCACCTCGGGAAGGAGAGATGGGAGAAAGCAGGCACAGCCGCTGCGCCAGCCGGCCAGGAGGCTGGGCAGGGAGGGCCATGCAGGCAGCCTGGGGCGGACAGCCTGCACAAACCTCCGGCGCCCTTCCAGCTGAGCAGGTTTTGGAAAAGCGTGATAACCCTGTGCTCCCTGGTTCAAAGGGTCTGAGCCTCACGGCCACTGCCACCTGGCATTAATTCACTGAGCAGCAAATGCCTACGTCAGTATATAAGAAGCAAGTCTAAAAATTACAATTTAAAAACCCCTCCCTATCAGAACTGTCTGTTATTTAGTACGGACTTGAGATTTAAGCTGCAATAAACCTTCCTGAGCAGAGGCAGTGGCCTCCCCAGAGGAACAGGCATCCTGGCAGCCAGGACCCGCAGGTGCTTGCCCCAGAAAGCCTCATCTTCCAGCCGTGCCAACAGCTGCACCCTGCTCTCTTTTTCCATGGCTCCAGGCCACACAGACAGTGCTGTTTCTTCCTTTCCAATACTCTTTTATCTCACTTTCTCCCATGAGATGAGTATTATTGGCCACAAATAACTGTTTGGTAAGGGAGGAAAGAAAAATATGCTTTTAGACCCAGAATATGCAGCTACTTATTACAAATATTTGACAGTGTTAGGATAGTTGCTATCAGTCTCTCAGTTACTCTCCACTGCTCCAACATCCGCCAGAAATAAATGCAACACCAGTGACATGCAAACACTTGGGACAGATGGACTGAGCTACACAGCAGCCCTGAACCAAGTGAGTTGCTTTGACCCGAAGCAAAAGTGGTGGCACACACGGCTGGGGCCAGCTCTCTGTCTCACAGGGGCCCAGGGCTTTTTCGCTAGAGGCTTCACATTGCAACAAACGGATGCGTTGCATTCTGTGGGACAGCTCTTCTCTATTTTGTGGCAGTGAAATCGTTACTATAATATTCTACCTCTGTAAAAGAGGTAAGATTTGCATAAAATGAAGCAGATGAGAAGAAATTGTGTCACACGGGTAAAGAAACTGACACCCAGTCTCTGTTTTCCAGCAAAGCCATAGCATAGTTGTAGAAGTACCCTATGCAAATGCAATAATTTGAGAAATAGCATAGATTAGGATAAAGGTGTGTGTTTATGGGAAGCAATTGAGAAAAATGCCTTAGCATTCTCCTGGGATTTATGCTCTGCATTTGCTGATCAACCTTGTTTTCTGCTGAACCCCCTGGTAGTTCTGTAGTAGGCAGAACAGGAATTTGTTGATGCTACAGAAAATGAAATCCTGCACAGCAGTCAATAGAAAGTAATGGATATCAATTACACAGCTGGAACTGCTGACTTGATCAGATTTTATAAGTCTTTACTCTAGAGGTCTTTTTAATAAATCCATTGAGAGAAGTGTCATATCTTTTATAGCAATATGTTTCCATGCTTTATTTTCTAGGAAGGAACAACTGGCAGTTTTACAAAATGCTCCTCGGTGTCTCTCATAGACTCTTGAAGGTACCAGAATTGATGGAAGATGGAAATGAGCTATTTGCTCTCTAATACAGGACCCAGTTTGCCATAATGTTAGGAAATTGCCGCTGGAAACCAGATAGATTCCCTTCCTCCTGTTTCAATCCTGCTAACAGCACAAGGAGTGCACTCCCTATGAGTGATTTAGTAAGCGCCTTGCAGCAAGGTACTAAAAGATGTGGCCACCTAAGAGCAAATCACCCACCGAGGAACGCCTTAGGTTTTGCTGCAGTCTGAAAACAGCATCGTCCCACGGCTGTACGGGCAGCTGCCCAGCGCCTCAGGGAGCCCTGCGCTTGCAAAGGGGTAACAACAGGCACGTGCATATAAACCAGAATGAAAAGTTGTACCGAACAGGGGAGATGAATTCATCTTGTCTACTACTTGCAGTATTCTATCTGCGTTTTCTATCTGCGTTTTTATTTAATCCAGTCACCATCTCAAGCGCTGAAAACAGAAACGCACCCTTCTTACATGGCATCTTCCCTATGGTAAATCTAATTAAACAGCCATTAAAATGTGTGTTAGCTTGATTATATCAAGGTGACCTGGAGCTCCTGCTAAATGTTAATAACAGCATTCCCCACTAACTGGCATTCAATAGGGAACAGGCAGTGCTCTTTCTATTGATGTAGCCTTTAGATAAGCATGATTATTAAAGTGCTTTGTGTACTAGAGATTCCCAAATAAATGTCTATCTAATTTTGTGACAACTGAAGTGTTTCACGTGCCCCTTCATGCTCCCAGCAAAGGATGACATCTGGACACACACCCGGGCTGAGTTCATGCTCTTGGAGCATGTGAAGTGAGACAACAGAAGTGGCAGGGATTTTCTAGATGTGTATGGACCAAAAACATTCAAGCAGCACCTGTAAAATCCTGGCCAGAGGAAAAACACTAGCAGGTAAGAAAGGAGAGAGGCTGGACCCATACCTGCAAACAGCAATAACTTCCTCCCAGCCTTGTGGCAGCTGATGCAAATCCCTAATTGGGATGCTCATGGAGTACATCACTCCTTCCACCTGTAGATGACAAGATTGTTCATTTCCTAGCCCAAGGGAACACCCATGAATGTCTTTAAGTCTCTAAGCCTCAATACAAGTCCAAATCAAGAACAATTTCCTTGATTTCCACTGGCCTGACCTGTGGCAGATTTTCTTTTCATCCTCCAGTTTTAGAATCACCCATATTTTGCATTCGTCTTTGCAAAACTCTATAGACCAATTTTCATATCCCTATCCACAGCAAGATCTGCTAATGACTAACAAAAAAATATCTTTTTGTAAGCAGGCAATTTATTCTGTGAAGGTTAATGATCACAAAATGCTAATGATCAGATGGATAGCTGAGAACAAGTGCCTGTCCATTACTGCAGTTTTCTATCATGCACCCTAAGAAGTATCATTATGCTGAAGGAAATCTTTACCATGTACTAAATCAAAGACAGAGGGATCTGCATCTAAAAAATGACTTCCTCTGCTGGTTACCTTATGTCTGACTTTACAAGTTCAGTCCATTAACTGCAGCTGCAGT
The DNA here is from genome assembly GCF_964211835.1 of Anser anser. Classification (NCBI taxonomy): domain Eukaryota; kingdom Metazoa; phylum Chordata; class Aves; order Anseriformes; family Anatidae; genus Anser; species Anser anser. The sequence continues at coordinate 658,568 of NC_139747.1, read as the reverse complement.
TAAAAAGAGGAAACATCCCACCAAGCTGCAAGATAGCTGAACAGGTGGAAAACGTCTAAACGCCCCCTTGCACGTTCCAGCAGATTTGGACACTTGGGCTACATGACTGCAAACAAACCCCTCCCATCAATAATTAGCAGTGACAGAATTAATTTGCACTAATTTCCAGGCATTTAATGGCATCAGAGGAAGAGGCCAGGGGGGCTCAGTGAGGAACAAGGGCTGCTTCCAAAGGCTCCCCAGCAGGATCCTGGTGCTTCATGCCCACGCCTCCCTGAAGCTCACACGGGCAGCTGAGGAGAACCACACACAAAACGGTGCAGGCAGCTTTCTGCCCACCCCGTGTGCTGCCCCAGCCCCGAAATGCAAAGCGCTGCAGGACGGGCCTCGTGCCTCCCACCTGAAGCCCTTCAGACTCCCGGGAGCTCCCCGCGCAGCGCAGGCAGTGCCCAGGCTGACGGCAGAGCAACCTTTGGTTACGTGGGCCTGGCGGTGCTGGCAGCACAGGCAATTATGCTTTCGTCTTACAGCTTCTTGAAAGAACAGAGTTCGCTTTGCATGGTTATGCAAACAACCATCCGTGTTAACAGCTGAAAAGACAAACAAATAAGTTAGATCAATGCTGACGGATGGAACGTCGCACTAGGCAATTGGGCTGAGTTTCAGTGTTGTACTCTGTTAGCAATCTGGTCAGAGAACAGAGGTAAATCACAGCTCCAAGTGATTTACTATGGGGCTGCTGCGCTCCCAGAGCTGGGGCTCCTGGGGTAGGGAACCCTGTCCTGGTCCCCCCAACCTCCCTTTGGGGGGAGCGTGTGTGTGTGTAAGTCACCGTGTCCCTTTTCTGGAGGATGCTGCAACTCAGTGCCCTCTCCCCCCAGCTGCCCTGTGCTCATTTCCTTTTCCTATACAAAAAGGAGAGTCAGAAAGGGCATTTACTCACGAGCTCTTTTAGATCCTGCTGGAGGGCTGACCACAAGGACATGCATGGGTGACCCAGCAGAAAGTGACTGCTCCAGCCAACTTGTTCTTTACCCCTTGGCAGGACCAACTGCTGCGCTGAGAAATTAAGTTATCTGGGGTTTACAGGGAGCCCTGCCTGGTGAATGCCACACAGCCGTTCCTGCAAGGAAGTCTGTGCATGGCTGAGCTTCACAGGACTGCCACCAACACTCTATAAGCAGTGGCACGGGGTGGTTAAAAACTTAGGAATGAAGAACCCCCATTGGGTACAACGACAAAGAAATGAAATAACACTGAAAGCAAAAAAGAAAGAAGGACCCAGGCTGTAACCTTCAGTTCCTCCAGCTTTGGCAACTCTTATAAAGAGAAATATGCCTTTTCCAGTGCCCTTTTCACTTTTCCTTTTTCATTTATCCAAAATAGGTTTGCTGTGAGCACTTTTAGAGTGGTCAGATGTTAAATTTGATTCTCAGCACAGGAAATGATAAATGTACTTGAACAAATGATAGCGTGCACCAGTTTAACAATAATTCTGGAATAATCATTGCGCAGTCACTTTGTGCCTTTCTGATGCAGCTTGTTGAATGCCCTTCCCAATGTCAGTGGGTCTTCAGGCTGTCGCTGGAGGATTAAATGTGCAGCCGGCATTATCTGAGTCAGAGCTGAGAATTCTGGCTGATGAGAGTAATCCCAAGGCTCACTTTTCGGCTTTTGAGGCTCACTTTTATCAGAAGCAGTGTGTGCCTGTTGCACTGCAATTTCATCTTGGCCATTTAAAAAAATCTGTGTTTATTTTCAGATTTTTGTTCTGTATTATTTTGAGTTTGAATTTCATTTTAGAGCATGAAATTCATTTCAATTTTAAAGCATGCCTTTGCATTAATCTTCCTGCTATTAAAATATATCTCTGCCGAGTATAGAAGGCACAGTAAAACTAATTAACACCCAAAACTCTTAGCACTCCCATTTATTATTATTACAGCAATACATTAAGCTGTGAGGACCCATTATAAGGGGTGCACAACTGGCTAATTTTTCACGTGATGGACTGCTTTGTGCAGGGTGGGCAGGGGGAGAAAGGGGTCCTGTGGTCAAAGACCTGGACAGCACAGCCACCGAATTTACAGGTAGGAGAGGACATAGACCTGTGAGTCCAGAGTCTACGCAAGGAACCGAAAAGAAAAAGGGATGACTTTGGGACTCTGAATTACTGACCTCTCAGCTACATTTCAGTGTTGTGCCGCAAGCCCACCCTCCCTGGCAGAGGGTCCGGCAGCAGGCTGGGACAATGCCATTACCTCCTGCCTTGGCCCAGGCATTCGTGTGCCCCCTAGCTTTGTTACTTCCAGCCATTAATATTTAGAGGAGCAAAAACCAAGAGAAAGAGAAGGGGTAGGTGTGGAGGATTGCTGTTGAAAGGGACATATGTGAGCTAAATGAGCAATTCTATGCAGGAATCTACTGAATTTCACAGGGGGTAATGAATTAAATGAAGTGGAAAGCATGGCATGAACTGGAGATTTGCTGCAGTGACTAACATAATTAACCTCTATTGAAATAATTAAGCATCCCAATTTGTGCTGCATGAGCAGTACAACCAAAAGGCCAGGCGGGAGCCAGCCCCTCGCCAGCAGTTAGCAGGGGGCACAGGAGGGTGCTCATCCCACCCCATCCCACCCAGGACCTGCAGGTCCCTTCCCAGTGGGCTCCTGTCTCCTGGACCCTCCCAGCACCCTGCTCCCTGCCTGCTCTCCCTCTGCTCCACTGCTTGTGCACATGAGGAATTTATGGGAGAAGCAGGGGCTCCCCCAGTACAAGCTCAAAGCACGGACCGATGGGCTCCAAAACTGCTTTACCTGATCCCTCATCTCAGCAGGACACTGCTTTACAGCTCTGCCTGGGCCACTGAGGTAATAAACCACCCAGGTTTGGGAAAAAAGGATGCTTATCATATAACATATATCCTACATATATCCTACAAACACTATGGCCCATTCCCCTCAGACTTGACCTATCTGCTCATAAACTTTTGCATTTTTCTTCCTTCAGCAAAGGATTGCTTTATGCCAGTCAGTAGAGTGGGTTTTTGTTGTCTCTAGTTATTAATTTACTTTTATTGGCTGCAGTGCCTTTCCCTGTTTTATTACCAAATAGCTCACACTAGCAGAATGACTTTTCTTTTAGGTTATACATAAACATTGACTTCCCCAGACAGGCACCAAAGCGAGGCACAAGCCACCCCCCAGCTGCTGTGCCGCACCACGGCACCTGCGCGCTTCGTGCTGCTCCCTCCCTTCCTCCCTGCACCCAGGTCCCAGCAGCGCCCACGCAGGGCAGCACATCCGAACTTCTGAAAGCGCCCTTTGGAGATATGGAGGCAGAAGAGGTAGGTCATCAAGTAAAGAGACACCAGCTTTCAGCTAGTGACAAATATAACTGTGCCTAAAATGCTAGGCTGTTACTAGACATTCATTCTCCCTGTCGTACCCAGGTGTGGTTACTGCAGTGCAAACTCCCTCCCTTACACTGACGGCAAGCAGAAGTGCGCTGCAAGGGCCTGCAGCTATTCCGTGATGCAGAAATTGCTTCACCACTTCTAGGTGACTGGCACTGCAGTAACTGCAACGTGTAAAACTGTTAATAACTTTTTTTTGTACTGTTAGTTCTCTTAATCATCCAAAGGGGCGCTTTTTCTTTGGTCCATTTCTGGATGAGAGGCTTTACTTTCCATCTGTTACAAGCGCTTGTGTTACTGGGATCCACAGAATCTTGTCTGAGTTTCCCTGCTGAAGAGCGGCTGCTGTTGGAGGAGCACAGCAAAAATTCCGACCCCTTTCCCTCCCTTTTACTGCTCAAGGCATGTGATGAGAGAAGTATAGGATTCAGATTGATCCTTTTCCTGTCCTAAAATATTCTCTGAAATGCTTTCATTGTCAAAGCTTTGCTGTCTGTGATAAGGCACATTTTGACTCTATAGCAATTATTTTGAATACTGCTATTGGATTGACTGTGAAAACCCAATAGCATCACACAAGGCACTGGCAATACCAAAACACCGGGTTCCTTCACTGCTGCTGAATACCAACTCCCTGCTGCAGCGATAGTGTCAGTCTGAGTCCTGCTGAAAGTCAGGACAGCATGAGTGCTGAGAGAGTTTTGAGAAATCCGACACCTGAAACAAGTCCCCTGTGCAGATATGCATTTGTGCTACAGTTTAAAAAGAAAACCAGGTGCTTTCCTTGCTTTGAAGCATGAGAAATCCTTCGTGGGTGAAGCTAAACGCCAGGCAGGGCAAAGGCAGGCACAGCATCTGCCACCCGCTGGCATTTAAAGCCCAGGGCACGTGAGACCTTCAGACACTTTCCCACAGCCTCTTGAAAGAAGTGATGCTGAGGACTGTAAAGGTTTGTTCATTTCTTGGTGGGGGGGAGGTGTCTCCTTTTCCTGGAAGATTGACAGGCTCTTACAAAGTATTTATATGAATCTGTTGAGTCTCTCTACATCTAATTACACTTGACTGAGTACATTAACACAACCATGAAATTTTAAAAGCCATCAGTTTTATTCTGTTTGACTCCAAACCCGGCAGTGTCTGAGTGCCTTCCTGGCCCAGTCCCGCCTCTGAAGCCCCTTCCCCTGGGGGCTGCAGCTGGGCACAGCGGCTCGGGCAGCTCCTGACCCCACACTGAGCCCCGCAAAAGGCACTCCAGCAAAGCCAGATTGCCAGCAGGAAAACACTGAGACCAATTTCAGCCTACAGACGGTGACAGGGGACTTAGTTTTTGTTGATAACACATGCAATGAGTCACGGTAAGAAAGGTTAATAGTAGTTACAGAAGAAATATATGAGATCAAACTGGCTCAAGAATTAGCATTGCTGAAGCGGCATTACTTCCCTCCCCAGGTATTTTGCTCAATCAGAAAAGGCCTTTATCCAGGAATGACCTCATTTAGCCCTGACGCTCGCTCAGGACACAGCTCCCAGCCCCGGGACCCCTCCGGCGCTGCCGCACCGTGGCTGAGCGAGCTCCGAACGGCCGTGCCCAGGGTGGCTCCGTGGGGCACAGGGGAAGCAGACACTGCCCGGGCCAGGAGGAACCCCGGTGTGCAGGGCTCAGCCTGGGGCTGCCTGACGTGCCACGCTGGCCACACACCGGTCTAAACGCACACAGACACCCCCACGAGCCCTGCCTGGCCTCCAAGGCAGACCAAGGAGAATGGTGCAGAAGCAGAGCAGGGCTGATGCTGCCACGCAGAGGCATCTGAGGCTGAAGAGGCATTGCTTCCCGCAGCTAAGAGGACAGATTTATGAATGTGCTCAGCGCGCTTGGTCTCTGCTCTTCTCTCCACCTGCCTGCAGGTAGGAACTGAGTGGTTTGGAGAGGTTGGCCACATTCGTGGCTGCTGAGCTGCCACCTCTCACCCTTGTCTCCTGAGCTCCGGCAGCAGCCCAGGCTGTGCACAGCTCCTCTTACCCTCATTCTGCAACTCTCTATCTTCCATATATTTATTTCAGTCCATTTCCCACTCCAGGCTGCAGCTCTGTGATAAGGCATCACCCCGTCTTTACAGTCTGGATTTTATTGTTCCTGCTTTTCCTTGTGTACTTAATTGCCGCCTTTTTCTTTTCTTTTTTTTTTTTGGCTTAGGGGTTTGTTTTTTTTTTTTTCTTGCAGATTAACTGTAACTAGGGAAGGGCTTTGGGAAAGGCAGCATGCACAGCACACCTAAGAGAATAGCCCCACATCCTACACAGATGCTCAAAGACAAGGTGCAGATGGAGGATGGTGGCAGATGCGTTGCAGCACTGCACTGAGGGGCCCAGGATCGCACAAGGAGCTTTCTGACGGAGTGCACCAGTGGCACAACTGGGCGATTCTGCATACCAGAAAAACAAATCCGCTGCCTACAACAAACTCAGACAAAACCAGGGCAGAAAGTCAGTAATCAGAGATTGACTAGCATTGCCCAGCAAGACTGCACTGAGAGATGGAGCCCAGAGGATCTCTCTCCCATCCCACTCTTTATCCTGTGCCCATCGTTTTGCTAATTAATCCCCTCCCTGGGCACATTGCTAGCAAGGACCTCCAGAACAAGGGACACAGTGACTGCAGCCCACATGCGTGTGGCATTCCATCACCGAATAAAGCCCTGATGTTTGCACTGTTATTATTCACTTCAGCAGCAAAATGTCATGTCCCAGCAGAAGCAAATGGGGACTTAACACAGTAGTGCATTTGAAAATTATTTGGATCTCAACAGATTATTTTTTTTTTCCAGAATATCTCCAACTGCAGAGCAGCATCTATAATAAGCCAAGGCTGTTAAAATCTCTGGTAGTGATAATCAAGATCTGTTATCCTTGGCATCCAGTGCTTAGCCCTGTAAGGGAGATATTATTGATGTAAACACGGCACTAAGAGGTTTGAAAAAGCAAGTAGCAAATTCCAGATTTCAGGACAGTAAAATACAGTCATGACTCCTTTCAGCTGAAGAGAAGTTTATAATCAAGATCTGCAGCACTAAGGAGGTTATTTGCATTTAACATGGACAAGAACATATAACTGAATTTACTGCAGCAGTTCTCTTGAGATGCAGCTCACAGAGCAGTGTTTTATCTTCGCCTTTGCTAAACTTGGCTGTTATGACAGAAGCAAAAGCCTGGCTGATTAGGGTGCATTAGTATTCACAGATACTAACTGGCAAATCAGCATGTTCTCAGGAGCCATCGGAACGGGATGGATGGTCCATCTCAAGGACTATTCCTGCTGTCATCCCCGTGAAAGCCCCGGCTACCCAGGTGTCACACCAGCAGCGTTCAGGAAGGCTGCTGCGGGCAGTGGCTGCTGAGCGCCCCAGGATGGGAAGGGACTTCTCCAGCCTCCAGGGGAGCTCTGGATGCCTAAGAAAAGTTCTTCAGCCTTTTGGGCAATGGCAGGTGTTTATTTTTTGGCCTTTTACAAGTAACTGAAAGCACGTGCAAAGGCAGGAGTGCCAGGGCTGTGCAATCGCTCAGGCAGCTGCAGGCAACGTGCCTGTGGAGCTGAGGCTCCTGTCCCAGCTGGGGTGCGCACCCTTACATCCAGACCCGGTTAGAAAGGCCTGATGCATGGAATGGTATAAGACTCAGTTGAGAACAGTGGCTCATTCATCAATTTATATTCTAGTCAAGCCCTGTAACAATGATGGAGACCTTTAGTGAATGCAAGGGAATACAGTTCTGCCTGTGTCATTTGCTTCACCATGGCTCACATAGCTATCATTTTTCTGTAGTTTGTTAACAATAAGTATTCACATAATTCATTTCCGTGAGGACAGAACAGAGAACATTGTTTTGTTTGCCTTCATGTATGTCAGGTATTTATTGACTACAAACTTGAGTAGATGCCATCCAGAAACCTAAAGCAGTATTTCACTGCAAACAAAGCACAGGTGCTGGTGTACTTGGAGTAATTTTGCAGCATTAAAAACCATCAATTGCATATAAATAACTAAGCAGTAGGATACCAATTCACAATTAGCAATGACTACTCCCCAGCACCGACGCTGGGATGCACCCACCACACACAGACCACCCCAAGCAATGCTTTTTGATTCCTTTCTGCCAGAACTCACACCATGCCGTGAGGACTGGGCTCCCCAAGCCCGGCGCCAGCACCCAGTCCCACCCCCAGCACCGAGGAGGCAGGGTGGAGCTGGGGGCAGCCCCTTTTCCACCCAGAAATTCCAGACTTCAAGGGGCAGCGATCCTTCGGTGACGCTGGGCACGCTTTATGCGGTGCCATACATAGCAGTAAGCGTTCCTTCCTGCAGAACTGGTGCCTTGTTTGCAAAGCTTTACAAACACCCAGGCCCTGCAAACAGCCCCCTGCCAGTCTCAGCCCCCTCCCTCCTGCTCTCCCTCCCCACGCAAAGCCTTTGCCGGAGCTGACAGCTCCCTCCTCACTCTCGCACAGAACCAAAATCTCACTTGCTAGAGAAAAAACACGAGTTACAACAGGTCATTGTACTCCGCTGGAGAATTTTGATTTTTTCTGTTATTAGACATAATAGGATAATACTCGAGATTTTTTTTTCCTCAGACTGGCTTTTTAAAGATTTTTTCTTTTTGTGATACTTTTCTACTTAAAACAGATACAAACCTCACTAGTAAAAATCACATGCTTTGCAGGTAGTGTAAGGACGTTGTAGAGCATAATGCTGAAAGAATTTATTTTTAACACCTGCTTTTGTGTGTTTAGGAGGACAGCACAATAAGTGCTATGAATACATACTTCCCTGATCATGAACAGCAGACAGGTAGCCCACAACAAGAAGTCAATTATTAGGAATGAGAGGAGGAACTATGCTGTCTGTTAAATGAACATATGTACCTTTTATATCACCTCTTTGCAGGCTAAGCTCTAGGTCTCCATATAGACCCTTAAGGTTTTATTTTAGATCCTAAACAGTACCATGGAAGGAAACGCTTCCAACTTTAAAAGCGACTCTTCTGATACGATCACACCATTTAGTACACACACACAAAAAAAGCAAACTGCCCTGGGGAGCTACTCTGGTTTTCCTATATGAATTTTTAAAGCTTTTAGCTCTAAACTGTAGTCTTGGAAGAATTTCAGTATATTGCTGCTAGGGTATCTTTTTCACACACTGTTTGGACTTTATTTATGTTTGCCCCATGTCGAAATATAAAAGTTCTGAAAGGCAGTCCACTTAACGGGTAGAGACAACACACGAACACAGTACTTCCAGTAAGCCATTAATGAAAAATTAAATGGCATAAACTATAGAAGCAGGAGTGTGGCACGAGCAGGATGGACAGACAAATTTTCCTAATAAGTTTGGAATCTTTCTGCAGCCTGGCGACAGGTGGCATTTTGCAAACAGGTTACTTTTAAGCTACTCAAACATATTCTTTAAATGTTGCAAGTATTAAGTAAAAAGGGACATCTAATAAAAAAAACTTGCAAAAATGTATCCTAGGAAGATAAAACCATACAATGGAAATTAATAGAACCTCAACTTTAATATTGCCATTCTAGGTGAGTGTATGGCAGTTGTTTCAGGCTGTAGTTCCTTGTATCTTTTTTTTTTTTGCAGGTTGGGTAGCCAAATCATGCCTTAAAATGTGTTTAATAGGTTGGTAAATGGTTTATTAGTTTGCTTCAGTTTTGCATCACTATAGTACATGCTGCAGCAAAGTGGCACGTGTGCTGTAGCAGACGTAGATCTTACACAGAGGCATAGACATAGCAGACGTAGATCTTTCACACTTGTACATACAGAGACCTTCAAACACTTCCCCAGGCAAAAGAGGGTCTGATGAGGGACTGCCCCACACATCCTTAGCAGCTGTTACACTGGAGGATGGCTTGAAAGGTCTCAAGATCTTAAGGCTATAAAAGCTCTAGAAAATTGCTCTCATTAAACCTTTTCATAACCCAGAGGAATTAGAAAAAGCTGGTGCTAACGGAACGGCCTGACATTTAGCTTCAAGCTGTGACAAGCCCTCGGGAAAGGCAACCTGGTGCTGAAGCTTCCCCTCTCCTGCTACATTGCCGAGACCTTTTGAGAGACTTTTTCAGGCCTCCTGGCATGTCTGTTGAGAGGGGAGAATTGAAAACACGAGACCCAATGCCCACAACCGAGAGGTGCATGCACAAGACCCCACACTTTCACACCAACCTCTCAGCTCCTGAAGGCACCGCCACCTTCCTTGGTGGCCTCTGTGTGAGTTGGGAGCTCCTGGGGGCTTGCAGACCACAGATTTTGGCCAGAATGACCCCAAGGCTCCTGCAAGCAGGGCTGTGTCCTGCTGCTGAGGAAGCCATGGGCCCCTCACAGCCACGTCCTCGTCCTGGTGGCCGGTCTCATCTGCTCTCCCTCAAGACCACCTCTGGCACCGTGGGTCCTGCTGACCCAGCGGGACCAGTGACGTGCTGCTGGGGGCTGCAGAGATGTGGCCTGTCCCACCACAGCCCTGCTGGGACCATCCTGCAGCGTGCGACCGGTGCCGTCCCCTGGCTGCCACCGCACCCCTGGTCTCCCCAGCATCAGTGAGATTTCCGCCTGCTCCCTGGGCACCACACTAGTACTTGCCTCGCACACAGTGCTAATTATCAGCAAGGACTGATAAGCATAATTAAAATAGGGCAAGTAATGAGGTATTACAAGTGACTCCTCAAATTAGTATAGTTCTTAAACCTTTTTGTGGACACTTTTATGTAATTTGTAATTAACTCGATGTGAAGTTAACTCAAAATTTGACTTGATGTGAAGTTAATTCAAAAATTGACCTGTGACTTTGGGGGTCTGGACGCTTTCAGGCACAAATCCTCCTGAGATCAGGCCTGGGAGGAGCTCGTTGGGGATGCACGTCCTGGCCTCCTCTCACACAAAGCATGAACAGAAGAAACAAGTAATGGACAAGAAGCTTCTTTGTCTCCACACTCCTGCGGAATCAGCTGTGCACTGCTTCGTGCCTCATCCACAGCCCAGAGACATCTCTCCAGGGAATAAACTCATTTGCAAGCAGATGTGAGAGCGATGGGGAGAGAGACAAGAATGCAGGAGCCTGTTCCTGCAGAAGCATTGCATGTGAAGAATAACTAAAGCAGTGAAAAAAATCAGTTGCTAATAAAAGCAGTGTCAAAATTCTATAACATTACAGCCAAGTGAGACAAGCAGTTTTCACCCTCTTGATTTAAAAGGACCATGGATAAATTTGCTTCCCCCCTTCAAATTACACCAAATTTAACAAATACACTTTTCCCACTAGCAACATATAAAAGGGCTAAATACTGTTAAACAGAAGATGTAACGGCTTGCTCAGGCAGCAGTGAGGAAGCTGGGAGAGCTTCCACACGTGGCAAGGCGGGCACTACAGAAGGGCACAGCTGATTATTTGCAGTTTCTATTCTGTGTGTGCCCAGATGCTGCCTGTGTCTGGGGCTTGTGCCCTGCTACTGAGCCTCCGCATGCCAAGTCAGACACCAAGGGAGCCTCATCTCATTCTAGCCCCTGACAAACTGGTCCGCTAGTCCTGACTTACACCCCAGGAAACTCTCCCACTAGATCCCGTACATCCTGTTGAACAAGAGTTTGATGCAGTAACTTAAATAAGTACACTTTTTTTCAGCACTTACTGAGCTTTTATTCCTCTGTGACTATTATTTAAGTGTGTCTTACCCTTTCACACTTTTTTCATAGACATGCATGATTTAAGTCTGAGGCAGCCATACTTTTCTCACTTTCTGCAGTGACAAACAACCAGACTGAGTCATAACAGGAGAGTACATGATTTCTTGGATAAATCACTAATGCATGCAGACACCCTTATAGAATAATTTTGGTGCAGTTGCTCTGAGGTTACAGAGCCCAAGATGCTATCAGCAACACTGACATGTGGCCCATTTTTTACATGAGAGAAATGGAACATTTGGTGTAAATCCAGGAGGTGGTGTGCAATAATGAATGAGCTCAGCCTTCAGAAGAGGCCTCTGGGCAAGACAGTGTATTGATTTCAACATGATGAGAAAATGAAGAAGGATGATATGTTTCATATTATTGATCCTATCTATTAGCAATAATGACAGGTCACTCTATCGTCCCCCATTGCCCTCCGTCTTCCACTGCAAGAGCAAGCGAGGTTTGCGTGGGAAAGCACAGGCAGCCTGGGGAGAGCTTTATTCTAAGGGACACCTGGTTGTAGCTAACGCTGAGATTTAAAGTGGCGTGTGATTCCGTCCAAGAAGCAATGGGCCTTCCCCTGCTGCAGGAAGGTAAAAATGGTGACTAGACGGACTGATCTGACACAAAGTATTACAGCAAAGGATTTTTCACTGTTGGTCAGGAACAATTTCTCCCAGGGTCACCAGCACACAGTTGTGAACCACAGCCCCCCCCACAGCACAGATGCTCAGCATGTGGTTGTGCCAGGAGCCTTGCATCGCTTCCACAAGCTGCAGACCAGAGCTGTACCCCACACAGCAGACCTTTGTTTCCCTTAGATAAGAAACAAATACATTCAATCTATTTTTCTCTTCAATCCTGTGATTTGGTCTTATTTGTTCTGATCGTGAGGACCAAAACTTGGAATTATAATGCAGTCCAGAGCAGAAAACAAGTAATTTGCAAATGGCAAGGTGATTTTAACATTACAAGTTACAGTTCACGCACTACAGTTTAATTGCATTTGCCCTCCAGCCTTTCAATTAAAAATAAAACAGAAAACAGCACTTTCTGGATGGAAATGAGAATGAGAACAAATTCTCATAAAGAGGAAAATGCTATGTTTGGAGAAGAAGAATAATTATTGCCAAAGATATAATAAGGAGGGAAGGATCATCATTTGCTGTTGTATCCAGGGGCCAAAAGAGTTATTCAGACCTTTCAAAATGGGGCCACGCCGTAACCAGAGGCAGAAAAGAAAAGTGCAGATTATTGCAGAGCTCATGGATCTGCGTCATTTTACCTGAAATTCTGAGAGGCAGTGGTGAGAGCAATGAGCCGGGGAGATGCCAGGTACTCTCCCTGGAGTTGTACTGGGGCAGGTGAAGCTGTCAGGAGCCCCACCGCAGGGCAGCACTCAGCACTGCCCTTTCAGAGGGAGCAAGGCTCCTGCACCATGTGCCACGGGCTCCACACCATGTCGTGCCCTCCGGGAGGGTTTGCAAGCACAAGGGGAAACCCAGCCCAGCCCTGGCCACCGGCAGCTCAAGGTGCAAGAAATGCTCCGCCGATAGCAAGGGCACTGAGGAGCGGCACTGAGGGCACCCATGCCTGCCAGGGGATTTGCAGCTTCCCAGCAGGGTGGCAAACGGCTCCACAGCGTGCTGCAGCAGAGCAGCATTGCAGCACTGCGTGACCCTGCTGGGTAGGAAGCTACAGGTACCAGCTAAAGTTCATTAGTGGTCAGGGAATATATTTCCAGGCTACAGAAGTGAACACCTTCATGGCAGATAACGAATACACACCAACACAAATACCTCCTGCTATTTCCTGAGGGATCTTATACTCATGTTCTTGCCTTCAATTTCTACAGTAGAAAAATAAACCTTAGTGTCAAATACCAAGTTCTTCTGGGTTCTCTCTAGCTACTTTCCACCACCTTGCTGGGTGACTGGCTTCTGATTAGCATTTGCTTCCCCCCCCCACGTTACTGCTGCTGCACATGCACCAAGCAAACAGCCCCTTCCAGCCTGTGGTCCCCCAGCACATGGGGGGGACCCGTGTGCACACAGGGCACCGCAGTCCTGCAGCACAGCCCCAAGAGCGTTCCCGTGTCTCCACCGAGAAGTGTCGTTGGGATTTGCCCTCCAGCAGCAGAGATTTCAGGGTTTTTTGGCTGCCATTAATATGTGCTTAAGCCACAGGGAGCTTCTTAAGACAAACTAACTCATTTTCTGCTCATGACATGGAGCATTTATTAAAACACACACATCTCCTTTTCTCCCAACTTCCTACCAGCAGGGGTGGCTGCACTGCTAGCACCCATATGGTATTAGTTTCAGACCACTTATCTGTAAAGGATGCACCAGGCTTGATAAAAGTAAAACAAAAGGCAGCAGCTTTCTACGCAGCAGGATAAACACATTCGGAAGTTAAGGGGGGACGGGGAGCATTAGTTGTAATGGATTGCAGAGGCGCAGACCAAGCCAGGCTGCAGAAACTCATTTTGCTGCATGGACAAGTTTTAGACAGATTTGCAAACTTCGATGCCTAGAAACCAGTAGGCATTAATGGAGCTTTCTTACAGCCCAGCTCAATTCAAATGAAAATGCAACCAGCAACTTTCAGTTCCAGCACCTAATCAAATCCATAATCTGAATTCATACAGTAGAGGCACTATCTACATGCAGGAAATATTTTTAGGAATCCACTTGTGTAAAAAAAAAAAAAAAGCATTGAAAAAACTGCCAAAAGCAAGAGCCCCTGCTACTGTAGAGCAATAAGCAGCATGTGTTAGCAAACAGATCCATTTCAAAAGCAAAACAAACGAGGTAATTTAGCAAGCATTAAAGACATCTCAGCAAAGCACTTCTAATTGCAGAGGAAAGGCCAGAAGGAGAAACAGACATGGAAAAATTAGCTGCAAGGAGAATATTTTAAACAATTGCAGGTTTGCCACTTCAGATTTTTTCCCCCCCTGCAAAATGCATGTGCATCTGCCGACACATTGCAGAGGAATGCAGCATTGGACATTTTCAGCTCGTGTCACCACAGCAGCACACCTTAGGTCTATACCCTTCTGACTGCATTGTGTTCTACTGAATGGGACCATTCCCTTTGGAGAAGGGTAGGCAGAGGAGATGTGCTAAATCCTCAAACACAGAAAAGGACGAAGCAAAAAATAATGCATCTACTCTCTACATGCATTTCAGACTAATTCAATCCATGGCAAAGACAGCACAAGTTAGGCCCAGGGAAAACAGCATTTTAAGTGTAAGACCAAAGCAGCCCCGAACAGATTCTCAGGAGAGGTTGTGTAGTTTGTCATTTCAAGTGCCTTTCCAAGCAACATGGAAGGATTTGCTAATCCTGCAGCCCTGGCATCCTTTCTGTGCCCACTTCCAGAGGCTCCTCAGGAGGTAGTGGAATAAGCTCTCATCTGGTCAGCCTCCCTCTCACCTTTATAAAAGGGCTGGATTGCTCTCACCTGACTTATTACACAAATAGCACCAGGTTCATTTATTGCAGGAGGTAATTAACACTAGAAAACCCGGCTGTTAGGCAGAGTGGATAGCTCCAACTAACCAGTCCTTGTATCTTACAGTCAAAGGAGATATTTGGTTTTATTTGGCCAAAGCTAAAGCAGCTAAAGTATAGCAGACAGACAACATTACTTACACTGGAGAGCATGAGCATGGCTCAGCAGTTGCTGCAGGAGGCACCCAAAACAGACTAACCTGCAAGAGCTGGGAGAAGTGGGAAGTAATCAGGTCTCCTGCCTCTTGTGATAGGATTTCCCTAGCCATCTGTAATTCATCCTCAGTTTTAACTCACGGTGCTATCAGCTGTACCCTCCTAACTGAGCCACAGTTTCTGTCAGAAGTTCTGCAGTGCATTTACTGGTGGGGCATTTACATTAATAAATGTTCCATACAGGAGTTTCCAAATGGCTTATTCTGTCTTTCCAGCACAAGCCCAGCAGAATTGCCAGTGCCAGCTTAGTGCCTGGAGGACAATCCGTTGTGCACGCTCAGGGGAGATGAGCAAGTTAATGAGCATTTCTCCTCACAGCTATGACCATTGCAGGAGTCCCTAGTGAACCCTGTGGTTTCCTCCTGTGTAATGAAAGCAGAATAAAACTGCCATTTAAAACATTTCTGGCAGAGATTTTGGCTGATCACAATTGTAAACACTGTTGCAACTATTATAGCAATGTTGAACATGCAAAATATTTTTTGCACTTTTAAAGCAAAAGCTTGAGCAGGTTCACAGCTTGGAAAGCACATGTCTGGGTGGTTTATTCTGTGCCATGACACTGGCCACATTTTGCACACTCTTCCACAGCGTTCCAGCTGTTCCACATGGCCACTGATCCCTGCAGGTTCTCCCCTGTGCCGGGGGCAGGGTTTGCTCCTGGGCACTTCCCTGGTGCTACACTGGTGCTGTACTCGGCACATCCCTGGTGCCCATCTCGTGTGCTCAGGGCTGCCTCTCCCGAAGTGGTGCAGAGCTTCCAGACCCTACTACGAACACAGTCCTGCATGCTGAGAGCCCACAGCTTCAACGGCACAGGATGCCCTTGTCCACGGCAATACAAGGATGCCTCAGTTTTAATAGTGTTTGCCACAAAAAAGGACAGCCAAAAGCATCTGCTAGAGAAAATTCTCTTGTGCTGATGGATAAAAGAACATTCTGTCCTTACTAACAATCCTAACTGAACACAGTACAAATTACTTCACCTTTTGTGCAGCAAGTCCCTGAATAAACCGAAGAGCAAACATTGCTACGAAATTATGAGGCAAAACAGCTCAAGCACAAGATGTTTGTGGACATTAGAACAATAAGAAAAACAGCAACAGTAAAATAATAATAATACCAATTACTCACAAGGCCTCATTTGTTCCAGCGCAGTCAGACTTTGCATTGGTATCTGCT